>NC_091459.1:118350142-118669517 GCF_027789765.1 Dendropsophus ebraccatus
ATCATAGACTGGATGAAGGGGAAACCAGTAACCTCCACTGACCAAATTATTTGTTCCCTTGGGATCTCAAGGATTATATTTCAGTGCAGTAGTTTGTTGGATATGATCACTTCTGTCGCCTTATCTCACAAGGAAACCTTTGTGATGATGGAAGTCTTTACGACTATTGTTGACATATCATCAAACATCTGTTGCCTCTGGTTATCGACCCTCCTCTCTGTTGTCTTCTGTCTGAAGATCTCCAACTTTCACAATGTCCTCTTCCTTCGAGTGAAGATCATTATGCTACGAAAGGTTGTACCTCTTATGGTTTTCACATTTCTGTTTTCTTGTTTTTACGCCATACTGGGAGCATGGGCAATCCACAATGATGTTTTTAATCACCCTAAAAAAAATATGTCTCGGGGTTCAACTCTCGACATCTCCATAAAGGTTTACTACACAATGGTCACTGCTGTGCCATTCGTTATTAACTGCGCCTCAACAATCCTGGTATTGCTCTCTCTAAGTCTTCATCTAAACAGGACGAGAAGTCACCCCTCCATAACAATTAATATGGCTGCTTATTATATAGCTATAAAAGCCATAGTGTCCTGTTTTGTGACTTTCTCCGGGCATGTTCTCACCTGCTTAGTCCTCATACATTACAGCCAATTTATTCATGAAGCATACTATTATATTAGCATAAATTTTTTTCCGGTGCTTCATTCCATTTATCTGATCTCAATAACCAACAGGTTAAGCAATGTATTTTCTAGGATACTCTGCCATGGATCCAACTTTTTGTTTGGAAGAAAATGTATTGAACCCATTGCCAGAGGCCAGATAAAGACAGGTACCACCAGGAACCATATAGAGGCATCCACCACCAGTAACCACATAGAGGCACCCACCACCAGTAACCAAATAGAGGCACCCACCACCAGAAACCAGGTAGATGCATCTACCTCTAAAAACCAAATAGAGGAAGGCACCACCAGTAAACTAATAGAGGCTCCCACCACTAGAAGCCAGATAGAGGCACCCACCACCAGAAGCCAAATAGAGGCATCCACCACCAGGAACCATATAGATGCATCCACCACCAGCAACCAGATAGAGGCTCCCACCACCAGTAACCAAATAGAGGCACCCACCACCAGAAACCAGGTAGAGGCATCTATCAATAAAACCAGATAAAGGCAGGCACCACCAGTAACCAGATAGAGACTCTCACCACCAGAAACCAAATAGAGGCATCTACCGCTAAAAAACAGATAGAGGCACCCACCACCAGATACCAGATAGAGACACCAAATGGCAGATATCAGATGAAGGCATTCACACAGAAAGAGACAGAGACAATCATTCAGTGATGTAACTGCCTTTTTGAACACTAACCATAAAACCTGACATACTTGCTTAAAAAAGCTCACTGCTTTTTTTTTTTTTTTTTCCCCTCCCCTGGGAGCAGACTGGCACATATCATTGATGATTGGTGTTCCACGGCACAACCTTATTCCGGTCCTACGGTGCCATTGAGACCCTGCTGGCAGTGATTTAATGATTCTTTTGACCCTCTTCTTTCTCCAGGGCTTTTGAAGGCCAGAAGTCAGGGTCTCCAATGCATCTCTATGAGAGTGCTCTCTTAGAGATGGATTATAGACTGCCCTCCTTAGCGGCGGGCCATTCGGTGAAGAGGTCATGTGGACTTCCATGGGATTTGAACAGTGCTGTATGACCGGAATGAAGCAGGAATGAATCGATCATCAGTGGCACATATATGTGCCAGCCTGCTGCCGAGGAAGAAATAAAGAAAAAAAGTAGAATGCTTCTTTAGGCTATGTTCATACGCTGTACAAACAATGGCCATTTCACCATGAACGTCCATTGTTTAACACTCCCTTTGGCTGGAAAGATCATGATCATAGTCTTAAAGTCTACCTGTCATGATGGGCTTATGCCCAGTTCCTCTGTTATTCCAGAAATTCAGGTCTCCATGGATACGGAGATGCAATGAGACCATAATGGGCGCAACCACCATGAGACTCAATGTTCGACATACCAAAGTGTGCTGAGATAGCCTCATAGCCTTACATTGAAAGTTTGTCTTGGTCACATGGCAGAGAAAACACCCTTAGTGGGCACCGCTCTTGGCTCATTCTAGCAATGGATCTGGGTCTGAACACCCAAACCCTGACTGTTCAAAATTCTTGACATGTCTCTACAGCCAAATGTTTTTTGTTTTTTTTTGTTTTTTTCTTTAAGTGACAGTGTCCATTAAAGGGACAGTGCTTATCAATCTGTTCCGCCCAAGAAGAGTTTTTTAAAGCTTGTATGTACCGTGGAACTGTCTCATTGAAATGTTATGCTCATTTACAGTTACTTACCCTATATATAAGGATCAGTAGTACGGGTTGAGGCTATGTTCACACAACATAAAACTACGGCCGTAGTTCTTGCCGCAGAACTACAGCCGTAGTTTTGCGGGGTGGAACAATGCCTATTGATGAATGGGATACCGGCCGGAGCGTACACACATCATATACGCTCCGGCTGGGATTCCATGCGGCGCCGGAAAAAACCGACAGGTCAGTTTTGAATTCAGTGAATTCCGGCCGCAGAAAGACCTGTCAGTTCACACAGTGAAGCGAGCGGCTACGGCCGCTCGCTTCACTGTGTGCTATGGTAAGCTCTGATGCAGGCGCACGCTGATGCGCCCGCATCAGAGCTCCTCGGCCGGACCGATCATCCGGCCGGTACTTAAGTACCGGCCGAGATGATCCGGGCACAGACCGGTCGTTCTGTGACCCGTCTGGGGTCACGTAACGGCCGGTCTGGTAGAGAGAATAAAGATCATGATAATTATTATTAATGTAACAAGATGGCCACCTTTCTCTGCTATGTTCCTGAAGTGAAAACATAGCCTACTAATTTACTAAAATACAACACTGTACTCCCTAAGCAACTTCTTTAGATTTCTATCTTGGGCTGGCTTTGGGGCAAAATGACCTACTACCTATTATGATGCGAAGAGTACTGTTTATCTAATTCATGCAAAATTCCTCAGAATTGTATAAACTTTAGGTGTATATGATTGATGCTAAAGGGCGATCTCATAAATTCATTTATTTCTCCTGCACTGTAGATGTTTACTCAGTGTACGTAGTATAATGTTTTGTGTGCTTTTAGTTTAATTATATTGCATTTGTCTATAATTTGGTCTTTGGTAACAATGACAATAAAATGGAAGAAATAACTCCTGTCCAGATCCATTTATTTTACTGTTTCAATGTTTCAGCGACAGAACTCTTCTCACCCAAACATTTTCTCCAGAATAATAGTGTCACAAAGGACGTAAGAAAAAGTATGTAATGCTAGCATGTCCTAGACCCCTGATGATATTGTTGCTGCAGAGAAACATGTTGGGGGGAGGCAAAGGCAGTGTAATAGATGTTTCTGAGTGTGTCTTGATGGTATGAAGTACATAGGCCTTTTATTCTGAAGTAACAGAGCTTAGATAAAATGTATTCACTATATTGAAGCGAAGTAATCCTTCATAATGTGATGTTTTTATCAACTTTTCTTGACGAATCCTTCCCTCTGTCAATGGCTCTAATGCTTTCTCATGGTTAGTTATTGCTACTTATCTTCCTGGTGCCAGTTAACAATTTCACCCAGGATAAATCTTAAACCAACCTAGAAAACTCATCAAAGTGAACATATCACATGCAACAAAACAGTACCCTAAGTTATAGAGGATGTCCATAATAAATATGGTATCGGGGGCTACCTGTGTAAGCCCCTACAACTGGATAGTGGAATATTGCACCTCTCTGTATTGTCAGCCAGGGGCCAGCAGGACGAGGGAGTTGTGGGACGGGTAGCGGCAATAATGGTGGTCCAGGGGAGGATAGCAAGGCTGTGCAGGCCGCCTGCATTTGCTCCAGCCGAATGAAGAGGCACCAGTTGGAGAACAAGTAGAGGCGGCAGGTGGCTCTTTATTCAGCCAAAGACAAAACAGGCAGCCTGCCCAGCCTCACTTTCCTCCCCCAGACTGTCATTACCGCTGATGGCCCGAAAATCCCCTCCTCCGTCTGGTCTGACACATGCCTGTACTACCTCAGCTGCCACGGTATCCTTTAATGATGTTTACACTGCAGCAAGCTTACTTCAACTTGGCTTAGCTCTCAAAAACCCCAAGCAAATCTCAAACAAATTGCTTTATTACTACATTCCTGTTTTACTAGGCATGCTGTGAGAGCTAATGACACCACTTTCTGTCCGGTGTTGGAGAAGAGCAGATAATTGCTGCCGAAGCAAAAAATAAACAAGCCTGCATGTATATATGTTTTTTTTTAACACACTTCATGACAGGTACACTTTAAGGAGAATTAGTACCCCTTGGACCCACGTCAATAGGCCTCTCACTAGCCTGCCAATACCCTGTTCTGCACTGAAGAGGGGCAACAACCCTGAAACAGCTGTCTACAGATGGCTTTGCATAATATCCCCAGTCGATGTTTTAAGACTCCTTGATAGAGTGACTTGACTTGAAGGGAGATCTCTTTGCTATTTTGTATATCCTTTGTTCATAGGGAACAATATAATTCTATAGTAACACAGTGATCCATCAGATCACCACTCTAATGATACAGCCTGCTTACAAGTTGGGAGAATCTGTTCTTGAGGTGAACTTTATGAAAAGTGTGTGCATATTTTTGAGTTTGCTCTGGGGTCCATATTAGTTTTGTTTCACTTATTCTCACATATCATGTAGCACCAAGTTACTTCCATAAATCCATATACTTTATTAGAGAATATTTAAAATCAACCGTATGCGGACAGAGGAAGAAAACGGGCCATACAATGTTCATAGAATACATTATTACACACACAGGTTTGAGATAGAGGGGACGGGGTAATCTAACAAATCAGGCTGCAGTACCACTCTGCACCACCAGATGTCACTTTATCAATAAAACAACCCACAATATAATTTATACAAAAGGACAATGGGCTTAGTTCATAAAAGAATACAAATAATTTTTATTATGTATAAATAGGTACCAATTAGAGATGAGTAGAGATGAGCGAACTAGGTTCGGGTTCGAGTCAATCCGAACCCAAACATTCGGCATTTGATTAGCAGTGGCTGCTGAACTTGGATAAAGCTCTAAGGTTGTCTGGAAACAATGGATACAGCCAATGACTATATCCATGTTTTCCACATAGCCTTAGGGCTTTATCCAACTTCAGCAGCCACCGCTAATCAAATGCCGAAAGTTCGGGTTCGGATGGACTCGAGCATGCTCGAGGTTTGCTCATCTCTAGTACCAATACATATAACATTTCATCTGAATCAGATGAAATGTTATATGTATTGGTACCTATTTATACATAATAAAAAATATTTGTATTCTTTTATGACCTAAACCCATTGTCCTTTTGTATAAATAGAATACATTATGATGCTTAATATGAACAGGGGCTTATATATTTAGGTATTCCACTTATTGTTTTTTTTTACATATTAGCCTAAATTGAATTTCTGTAGCAATGTATGTATCTCACCCACGTGTCCTCTACCTCCCTCCATAATTGATTAATTTTGAATGTTTTTATGTGTCATTATTACATTTCTTTAAAACATGGTCACTTTCTTTAAGAGACAGCACCACTCTTGTCTTTTGGTTTGAAATTAAGCTCCATTCACTTCAATGGTACTGATTTACAATACCCTACCAAAACTTGAGAAAAAAGTGGTGCTGTCTCTGGAAGAAAGTGGCCATATTTTTCCAATGCTGGATAATTCCTTTAATCAATTTAAACAATTTAAGAAAGTGTATCACCAAACATCAAGTAAAAAGTGTCCAGGATTCAGGGTCCAGGGATGTGCTCTCATCACTAGTTATTTTAAAACCAACAGCCATTCTTTTACATAAAAAGACATTGGGTGAACATAGCCAAAGACTGATTGTTTAATCAAAGTTTATATGTTAACTATATTTTTGCTCTAAAAAAGTAAAAAGACTACAGTCTGAATATATATTATAACTGTAAAGAAAATGGTGATAATATCCTACAGCAATTTTTGTTTTCTTGCAGATTTTATGATGACAATTTTAATTGCGGCCGTATTTTTTTGGTCACTTTTCATGCAGTGATTGATCTTTTTTTCTGCTGTTTAGTCACTTATTTTAGGTTTATTTTAATTGATTCACTTAAATTTGGATGTGTTTTTAGCCTTTTAGAGTGGCGAACTAAAACCATGTGTGAATGGGTAAAAAAACGACTTATTTTTGTAACAAACAGATGTTAAAGATGTACTTTTTTAATTTTTTTATGCCCTTAATAAATAACACCCAATTTTCTATACAATGTGTGCATGTGTATTGTAGAGCAGAGAGCATTATTTAATTGGAGGAAAAAAAACAAACCCTGATGTTATTTTTTAATGGACTTTTACAGTGCATGAACATAAGTTAAGGGATTAAAGTCCTTTTATATACTATACTTTCTGCCTCTAACTAGACTAGACTATCATATATATATATATATATATACACAGTGTTCCAAGGTACAGTATTTAAAAAAAAAAAATTACAGATTTTCCAAAAATAGAACCTATCCTGTAATGATAAAAACAACACAATAATTTTTTTTTGCCATGCTTTTCAGTTCTTGGTCTGTTGTCTTACGACAGTATGCACTGGGCCATTCTCTATTGGTTGGGTACAAGTCTTCCACACTGTGCCACATTTCTTTACATGGTGGAGTGATGTAAGTGCTGCTTTCCTAAGCTTTGCATTTCCTGTGATGAGCGCCATGGAGTGAAGTATAGGGTAAGCAACTGCAAGCAAAAAGAGTGCTCCCTTATTACAGATGTCGTCAAAATCAAAACGAAGCAAAATGGTGACAATTAAATTGAAGACAGTCATGATCTCAAGCAACATCGCAGAACGAATAGCGGAGAAGTGGGCGTCCATGCTGGGGGTGGTATAACTCGTGATGTTGCTAGTTAAACGTCTCACATGAACATATATAGCCTCAACCAAGTATAAAGATGAGACACTGACTAATATGAAAGGCAAAAAATGTCCTAAGACGTATGATGGCATCAAGTAGGTTATCTGCTTCTCCACACTCGTATTAGTTTCTGTGTTCTGTGGAGGAATCATGACATCGAAAACCTCTTCAAAGTTATAGGCAAAAACGAATCCAGAAACCAAACCTATGAACATGGAGGAGACGATCATGTACTTTACCAGTTCTGGGATTCTCAACTTAATACGAATGAGGAGAGAGTTCTTGAAGATGACAACCTTGATAAAGTAGAGAACACAAAGCCACATAGCCAACCAAAGACTGGAGAAGTCAAGGAATAGATAGAGGGTATTAAGAAAACAGTTAAGAACGTTGATCCGATAAAAATTCAAATTTAACACTCGACTCATGATATTGAAAGTGGTGAAGAAGAGGAGGCATAATCGAGAGAGTCCAAGACTGAAGAAGATCTTATCAAATGGTTTCAGCTTTCTTCCTCCCTGCCAGTCCATCAGCTTGGTGACTGTGATGAATCCATTGACCACCAAACCACAAGCGATCTCAGCCAAGGCTGTAAAGTAGATTATAGTGGATTCTTTCACAGACATCTTGATGTTGGATGCTTCTCAACGCTCAATGAATAAAATAAATTTGCCAGGCAACTATTTATCTGCTGTTTAGCTCACTATGGCTTTGTCTATTGGATATGACTATTTTTGTGTGATGCAAATAAAAAATTGGCAGCAACGATCATAATTATTCTAGGAAAATTATAATTAATTAGGAGCTTTATTTGCTTAGGACTAAATGACTGTGTGTACAGAGCTGAATGCAAATACTCTATAACTACTTAGGTTTCCATGTCAATGTTAACGGCTTAAGTGCTGGGTGTCAAAATGTCTGGTTCACAAGAATAAATTATATTATTTTATACAGGAAGATTATGAATTAAAAAAGAAAAAAAAAACACAAAAGAGGACATCTTTATTTTTCTGATATCAACCTTTAGGGCACCACATCTGTCTCTAAAATGGTTCCTCTTTGGCCGTGTCTGGCCTGGTTGTGATAAACAAGGTGACTGGGATCTCAAAATAAAAGCTGAACTATATAAGCCATTGGAAATAGAAATATAAGTAATTTCCATAGAAATAAATAGAGTCATGCCAGACTCGCAGCTCTATTCATAACAGAGCCAGCGGGGCACGATCCGGAGATTGGTGAGGGGACAGGCAAGGCTGTATTTACCACTAGGCACCAGTGCCACCAGTGCCTAGGGCAGCACCTTGCAGACTTGCCAGTAAATCTGGAGTCTTTTAAAGGGGGGGGGGGGTATGGTGGTCAGCTGTGGTATGGCGGTGTTATACAGTCACAGTATGGTGGTATTGGTGGAGAATTCCCTCAGACAATATGCAGACTGCTCTAATTATTGATTTAATGTGGACATTTGTTTAAAGGGGTTATCCAGCTCTACAAAAACATGGCCACTTTCCCCCTACTGTTGTCTCCAGTTTGGGTGGGGTTTTGAAACTCAATTCCATTGACGTAAATGGAGCTTAATTGCAAACCGCACCTGAACTCGAGACAACAGTAGGGGGAAAAGTGGCCATGTTTTTGTAGCGCTGGATAACCCCTTTAAGTTTTAAGCAGTTAAAAACCATGAAAATGTGATTCAAGCAATGTTTCTACATGTAGATAAATTCATTAGCCCGAAACCACTCTCCACCATGCCCCCCCCCCCCCCCCCCCCCCCCAAGATGGGGCATCTTCAGGTTTAATGCCTAGGGCAGCAGCAGCTGTTAATACGGCCCTGGGGACTGTGGTTGGACCATCTGTGACCTACTACTTTTCCCCTATTCAGTGAATTTTTTTTCCCTGGACAACCTCTTAAAGCTGCATCCCACTTCTGTGCGTTATAATCTCTTCTGTACAGTGTCCTTACATTTCATTTTGTTATGGAATTGTGTCTTATTCTGATTTGGATAAAAGTCAATGATGGGTGTGATGGGGACATGATCCTTTTCTTCTGTATCACTCTCGCTTCCTATGTTACCAGATAACAGATATGGATATCGAGTTGGGTTATGTATCTGCTGCCAGTTTATTTTTTACAGATGTAAAACTTTTCTGGCAGTTACGTCTATTTCTCTGCTGGAGGGACAAATGCAAAACTCCACATTTTACTAACCAGAATTCCTCTTATCACATAGAACACCCAGTCCTGGACCTTTATGCTTAGTGTACGCTATGTGTGGAATTTTAGTTGTTATCAATATATCAAATACATTTACTTATCTGCCGAGCAAAATCTATTGGTTAACATATGTAAGCTCCTCGATTTAGAGATGTAAACCTATATATTTTGCTCTGCACATATGTAAATGGTATAGTAGACAGGGGACATTATAACTCAAGGGTCTACGAGGGGCAGGGGGCTTCCCATCACTATAGCAAAGTGACAGCTACTCTACAGTAAGCGGTGATTGTTAACACTACTTACTCTTACTCTGTTGGGGGTTCTAGAGAGTGGTGATATACAGAACATGGGAAAAACCCTTGCCCTGTATAGGCCTATGCTGCAGCCCTAGATTAGAGCAGGCAACCAGGAACCGGGAGACCTTGTATCCTGGCATCATGATGATGTTACTGTGGCACGTACCACCTACCTAACAGACCAGGTCCCCTCTAATGGACCGCCTAAGGACAGCAGGTAAAGCCCCGGGGGTCACACTGCAGACATTGGTCAGGAATGAGGAAAATACTAAGAGATCAAGAGGGTTACTTGGCCTTCAGATTCCCCAGATTTTAATCAATCATCTGTGGGATGTGGTGGAGAAATAAGTTCCAACCATGGAGGCTGCAGCTCAGAATACACAGGATATGATGCCGATGACTTACATATAGGTTTTATGAAGTCAGAACACAAGATACACCTACACAATATCAGGCAGGTAGTTTCTAATGCTATAAATGATTGTTGTGGTTCATTCAGTTATATCCTACGCTACATCACATTGTCAGAAAGGATGCGTGGAGAGGGCTCAGAGGCTAAGTGGCGTCATGGCTGGTCAGCTTGTCTACAGACTAGACAATGGAATAGTAGTAGAGATTAATGTGTATTACCACACATCCTTGTCCTAAAGTAGTGATGACCACATACAGAGACTGGACACCAGGATACTTCTCAACTGCAGCCAACCATCTGATACTGTTGACTCTCCCTGCTGTGCCCACAATTATTGTCCACATCTATATGCATGGGAGGGTTTCTAAAACCTGCCATGAGGGCTCCCTACCCATGTATATGTAAGCCGAGTTCCGGGGTGGGCTCCCCAGGATACAGCGAAGTCATGAACGAGGAAAGCAACTCCAACACCAGTTAAAACAAAACTGCACTTTACTGAAACATACAAAGGTACTAAAGGTGCTAGCAACTCAAATATAACAAAATTATATACAATCTGTGCTACACAGCATGTCGCCCAGAAATGTGTTGTATGAATACACACAGTAACTTTACCTACTAGCAAGCTACTAGCAGATAGGCCAGTGGCCATATACCTATTAATCCCCTGAACAACAAGAAATCAATATGTGGGTGCGTCTCATGGTCATTTGCTGTGTAGCACAGCAGCCTACAATCTTATCAACTATTTACACTGTGTTTTAAACCACAAATAACAGTATAACAAGACAAATGGCCGAGTATGCTGGGATGTTCCTTACACAGTATAATGTGGCCTGTCACAGACAATGGCCCTGACTAAACTATCTACAGGTCCAACATCTGTCTCAGAAAGTTTGTCGAGCTTACTGATCCTGGTCTCCTTTAGACAGTTACTGAATGAGGGGACCCCTCTACCCAAAGTTCTGTAGCAAAGATGGTGGTTTGATGGTGGATGGTAGATTTGACAAAGCTCCTATGATGTCTCAGTGAATCTCTCAATAGGACCCAGTAACAGACTAGTATAGCTGCTCTCCACAGCAGTTGGGGGGGGGGGGGTCCCAGGCCTCTCTGGTCTCAGTCTGCATCTACTACAGTCAGCCCTCTCAAAATGGCTGCCTCAGACTTCCCTCAGCCCCTCCTTCTTCCCTCAGGTCACATCTTCCAACTGTCAGGTTTGTCTCCCATGACAACATCACAGGCTGTGTACTGCAAAACAGTGACATCTTGTGGCCAAATGCAGAATGTCAGTCTAAAACCATATAATATACATATTACTATGTACAGTTACATCTCTCTGGTTGTTTCACCATATTACATGTATAAGAACTGGAACAGGAAGCTCAAGTTAACTAGAGGTCCACCAGGGATTCACCTGTTCTTCAGTGGGCCAGTCCATACATGTTAAAGTGTACCTGTCACCGTGTAGACTACTAACAGATGTTCAGGTTGCCGTGGAAATCTCCTAAGCTTCAGAGAGATCAGTGCATGAGCCCTATTCTTCTCAATGGGACTTGTGCACAAAACTTGCCAATGCATAAAAATGTTACCATAAGTTGACCATACATGCATCCACGCGTGTCTATCTCATATCTATCTATCTATCTATCTATCTATCTATCTATCTATCTATCTATCTATCTATCTATCTATCTATCTATTATCTATCTATCATCTATCTCCTATCTATCTATCTATCTATCTATCTATCTATGTAGCAGATATTCCACAGCACTCAAGTATAACGTAAAGAAACAGTGTTTTTATTCTATCAAAAAAGCTACAATAAATCAGTGCAGCACACAAAATACCAAGGAGCAACGTTTCAGCGAACAAACTTCACCATCTATCTATCTATCTATCTATCTATCTCTTTTATTTTGTATGTATATCATTATACTAAAATTACTTGTGTTAAAATTCTCATATTCAATATACAGTATTTTGTTGTACTTTTTGCTCTATATTCTCTACATTCGTCTATATTTCTATTTACTCTATTGTGTATATTTTTCTCTTCCTTATACCTAATTGTGTGGTTGATCTCAAATAACAGCTGTGGGTAACATTGTTACCAATTTCTTGTAAGATTGCTATTTCTTCAATGTTTGTTTGTTTTTTATAGTTACTGATATGTGTTTCTATTTTATTTCTCTACATCTTACACACAGAACCTTTCCAGCTTTATGCACAGGACAGATCTGTGGGGTTTTGTGACCCTGTCATCTGGAATAAGACATTACTCGAGATGTTCGTAGAGACGAATAATAGAATTATTTGACTAATGCATCTTGGACGATGCAAAGTCCTCTGGGTACAAGGAATTCTGTTCTGGTTGAGCTTTGATGCAAATTAAAGCATTTTACTAAAGTGAAGAGGATTTCTGATACATTTCTATAAACTCTTCCTATCTTAGACAATACTATATATATATATATATATATATATATATATATATATATATATATATGGGTTGGACACAATAGTAACTTATCCTATCATGTCTCTCTCATCTTAAGGGGACAGATTGTCTATTGTCATCCACGAGTCTTGCTGTAAAGCAGGTTGCTTAATGTTGTTAAAAACATCTCAGGCCCCCATAACAATGTACAAAATAAAAAAAAAAAAAAAATTACAGTCAGAATCAAGTTTAAGTATCCGATGCAGGTGATACATGCATTTTAAAGGGTTTGTGGTGTTATCAGTATGTATTTCTAGATTCTGTTTTCTGTATTTTGTATACTGGACTTTTAAAGCAATAAACACAGGGCAGATCCATGGTTCCTCAGTGACCCTGTTACCTGGATTAAAACATTCCATGTGACGTAGAGACCATTAATAGAATCGTTTGACTAATGTGTCTTGGCCAATGCAAAGTCCTCTGGGTACATGGGATTCTGTTCTGGTTGAGCAATAATGCAAAATAAATCATTTTACTAAAGTGAAATTTCACTATAGCCTGAGGATGACTTCTAATAAATTTCTATTAACTCTTTATATCATACAAAAAGAGAGAGAGAGTACAAAGTAACAAGTAGATATCTGTTTGTCTATGTTCACACAACGTTTTTTTCAACTCCGTTTAAAATGATCTCCGTCATTTTGAGACTTAAATAACGGACATGATTTAGCTGTCTGGCCTTCCCTTAGTGCAATGACTGGTGTTTGTACATTATTCTAGTTTGGGGTTACTAATTGGCCTTTGGATGCCGCTTCATTGAAAAGTCCATTGAATTTAATAGAAAAAACAGAGAAAAAACGGTGACAAAAGAAAAACTGTGTGTGAACTACTAATAAAAAATGCTGCTGTTTGCAAAAGATGTCCAAAATAATTGTCATGAGCATTATTTTGACTTCTGCGTTGATAACATTAGTTATTCAAGACATTGTGTGCATTGGAGGTCCGTCTTTCCATTGACTGCAATGCATTGCCATTGCGGTCAGTTAAATCACGGCAATAACAGATGATTTTTTAATAGAAAATCCGGCCGCCTTTTCTCTATTTGTCAGTTTATTACTTATTTTTGACTGTATGCGATTTAGCTCCGCCTATGGTGGTGACTGTCAGTATTAGCTATGACTTCCATAGGACTGCAGGTAACATTGCAAATCCATAGAGAATTTAAAGTGTCACTGTCGTGAATTTTTTTTGCAGAAATCAATAGTCCAGGCGATTTTAAGAAACTTTGTAATTGGGTTTATTATCCGAAAAATGCTTTTTTATCATGAAAAAGCAGTTTGAAGCTCTCCCCCCTGTCTTCATTGTTCTCCTATGGAGAGAGCTAAAGAAAAGACCAAAACAGGACAACAAAGAGTTAATCTACAAATCCCTCACGGGATATCTTCTGTGACAGTCACCAGTGTCCTGTCTGAGCTCAGATTACAGCTGTCACCCAGCTCTGTGCCTGTAATCCTCTGTTATCTGCTTTCTGCTGCCGGCTAACTCCCTCCTTCCTCCTCCCCCCTCCCCTCTCCCTAGAGCAGACAGGGGACGTCTCCTGCAACAAGTCACAATTTTCAGATTTTTCAGAGTGGATGAAAAAGAGGAAGGAGGGGGGGACCTGGGAAAAGGCTTTTTACATGCAGATAATGGCAGATTTGGCTAATAAACCCAATTACAAAGTTTCTTAAAATCGCCTGGACTATTGATTTCTGCAAAAAAAAAAAATACGACAGTGACTCTTTAAAGTGATAAGTAAAGTGACAGAGGTAGGCTACCTGCTCTGCTAACACACTATCTGCAGAGTCTAACCAGCAGAAACTAACCTGTTGTTGTGTTCCCATAGGGGACAATGAGAATGAAAGTAATTTTCTTACCTGCATCCTCATAGCCACTTTTGTTAAATCTTTAGTTTAATAATATATAAATTATGTGGTTTGGTGCACTGGGGGTGGGACAAAAATTTAGTTAAAATTATAATCATGAGAAGACAAAAGAAAGCAGGCACTCACCAGTCCAGTGTGTTCAAATCCGGTTTATTTCATACAAACTTCATATGTGCAGGGAGGGGGTGGGGCTGGCACATCTTCTCTGACTGGCAACAAATATTTGACGCTTGCATCGCTTCATCCGGCCAGTCTATGTGTACAGAGGCTAAACTTTAAGCTCTTTGGATCCAATGTAAAATCTTAAAAAAGGCCCAATACCTTTGGCCCCCAATCCAAACACAGTATGTACCTTTGGACCCCTCAGCCACCAAGATGTACAGCAGGTGTAAGTCCCTTCTCTACACCCTTTGCTATGATACTTGATCAGAAGACTTATGCGATACTTTGTAACTCCATGTGTAAAGTGACCTGACATTCCATGCTGTATGGATACATTTAATAGACCACGGTAATCGCCTAAGTTGACATAACACGTCTTTCAGGATTTCTCGTTCTCTTTTTCCTTACTTGGTGGAACATTTTTGCATTATCATTTGCATTGTCACCCTTAGTGAGTGGATAACAGCCTAGATTACCTTTCATCCATACAAATCACAGATATAACTAGGGAGATGGACACTACAATGGATATAGACAGTTTTATTTTCCTCGACGGTCTTGCTGCTACAGAAATTGATTTTGTCCTCGGTCTAATCACTCATGTGTTCATCATAGCTGTCAATGTTACCGACTGGTGGAAGGGAAGAACCATGGCCACATGGCCAAGTCATCATTTCCACCACTGTATCAAAGATAGGTTTACAATTCTTCATTCAGATCAAGGTTCTCCTGAAGGTTTTTGGTGGAGTGTATTCCATAATTGTCCACTCATTTATGGAAAATATGTTCTGTTCTGCCTTCTTTTCCTCCATATGGTTATCCATGTTACTCTCTGTCGTCTTGTATTTCAAGATCTCCACTTTTCACAATGTCAAATTTCTATGGATGAAGACAACTATTATGAGAAATATCTTAACCCTGGTAGTCACCATTGTTCTGGTTTCCATTGTCTACTCTTCACTGAACACCATAATCACATGTCTTTCCTGGAATTCTCGGAATTCAACACAGCTATGTTTGTTTAACAATTGTGAAGTAAACTACCTACTCATTGGTCTTTATTACATATATAATATCTTGCCTTTTCTGTTTGCTGTCATCCCTGCTTCTTATTACCTCTCTGAGTTTTTGCATAAGTCAGATGAGATCTACCCAAAACATAGGTAGCTCTCTGAAAGCCTATTACAGGACAATCAATCACACCATTGTCTCTCTCTTCACTTGTGGTCTATACATCTTCTTTCATCTCTTACAGCAGTTTTATGCACATAGTTTTGATTTTCATAATTTTTTGTTGATAACTTGATCAACATTTCATTCCATGTACGTCGTCTATGTAACAACCACTCTGAAGAAAAGATTCCTTTGGGTTCTCCTTTAACTAACTGCTTGTTCAGAAGAAGAGCCAAATTCTAGTGAACTGGTTGAGACGGTGACTCGCTGAATACAGAGTGTCACAATTTAGGTATGAATTGTAAAAACAAACCAATGTTCTCATGCTCAGTAATAGAATTCTGGACAGACTGGGGATTTCCATTGGAGGACCATCATCCATTAGTGAAGAGCAGCTACAATGAGTCTTTTAGCTTTGGAGGACACAATACTATTATTTTATATAAGTTTCCATCTCTATCACTGCAAGGTATGAAAAAAAAAACAAAAGTACATGCAGCAATAAAATTATTTTAATTTACCAATTAAGATTGTAAGGTTCAATAGGGAAAGAACCAGATTTTATATGACTTAACTTAGTCTTGTCAATGAGGTATACATTCCAGAGACAAATGACTTTTAAAATACCATGCTAAAAGAGTGCCAGTGCCTACTACTGCCAACAGTGCTACCAGTGCCATTATTATCACCGACTCACCTACCAATGCTTGAACTTCCACTGCCACCACCATCATAGTTACCAGTGGCTCTAGTACTCCCACTATGGCTGCTAGTGCCCTATTACCACCACCTAGACTGCCAGGCACTTCAGCCATTAACTCCTCTAACCCTACAGTCCAAATGCTGGCTATTCTATTCAAACTCATCAACAGGAAAGGTATGTTCAATATCTTTCTTAGGGCTGGGGGTTCTGTGAGAGCCTTATTACGGAATTGAAGGACCTCAACTAAAGAGCACAATAAAGTTCTCTTGAAGACTTCTACTCCCATTGGATGCTGTTGAATCCTTTGCATTTTGCTGTTATCCAATCTATCTCATTCTCTTCCTAGCTCTGCCACTATAGACTGCCTATGACACAATCAGTATGTCATCAATGTGAGACCTTGGGTACTATTACACGGAAAAATAATCGGCTTAATCGGCCCGATTCGGACGATTATCACTCTGTGTAATAAATACAACGATCAGCCGATGACAACGATCATCGGCTGATCATTGATATAGGCTTGGACCTATATTTGTCAGGCGCCGACCGCGCATCGCAACGTGTAATAGCAGTGCGCGGCCGGCGACTGACGATATACTTTACCTATCCACGCTCCAGGGCTGCTCCTGCGGTCCGCTTCTCCCCGGGTCCCGCGCGCTCTAGCTTCAGAGCACTGGAGTGTGGATAGGTAAAGTATGCCGTTTAAGCAAGGGTTGCAAGGACATCGGGTTGTGTAATAGGCTCAGTAAACGAGCGCTGATCAAGCAGATTGCCGCTTGTTTACAGGTATTATCGGGCCTTCATCGGCCCGTGTAATACCACCCTTTGACTCACAGCAACAGTCTCTTCAGTGTGGTTGAAAGACAGGAAGGGCAAGGCATTATCGTGAAGTCTCTCAGCTGGCACCCAATGACATGTGATCCAAAATTAGGGCTCACATGCTTTGTCTTCGAGTGGATAGGGAAATCAGGCCTCACAGGCTTTCTCTATAAGTTGGTGCATGAAAAAATTCATGTAACTCTAAGCTAAGCAGCCTCTGTGTTTTTTTTTTTAGGCTGTATCCCAGTTTTCCAGGCAGTCCTCTGGCTGTATCCACCCGCTGCACGGAGCCTACAGACAGCGGGAATCAGACGCCGAGAGTTCAGGTTCATACGAACCAGAAATCCGGCGGGTTCGCTCATCTCTAGTAATAACCTTAAGGCATGTTAGGGTATGTTCACACTGAGTAAATCAGGTGGAATTTGAGTGAATTCTGCCTGTTTTACTCAGTATGAACATAACCTTAGGGTATATATTTGTGCCTGTGACGTTAAAGGTGTTAGTGTGCGTTCACATGTACAGGATCCGCAGCAGATTTGATGGGGCAGATTTCATGCTGTGTTCAGTTATCTAGTAACATTCAAATCTGCTGTGGATCCTGTGAACTCCCTGTTAAAGCAAATCCCCCTCAACCATCCTCTGATTTACTAACAGTGCTTTGGAATGTAAATAAAGACTACCTCTGTATCATGTGTCCGAGTGTTCTTTGCCTAGAAAAATACATTTTATTGCACCGTTATAAAGTGAAAAGGACATGGCCTACGGTCTTAGGTTTTCTGCAGGCTACAACACCTCTGTGTCGGCATTCCCACCCTCCCTTAGGCTATGTTCACACTACGTAAAAGTAACCTTACAGAGTTGTGCCCTGCTAGAAATTCAACCTGTGTTAAATTGAATTGCATAATATTGCAGCACAGATATAGTGGTGGTGTGAACAGGCCTAAGTAGCACACCAATACTGTAAGCTGAGCCCTGTCAGTCAACAATGTGAGGGTGGGGATTTCTGACACAGAGGCATTACAACCCTCAGGGCACATAAGACCCTAGGCCACTTTCATTAACTCTATGATGGCGCAAAAAAGTACATTTTAGAACAATAAAGGTAAAACAATAAAGTCTTTACAACAACCAGAATTATATGTAAATGTAGATAATGAGACCATATATCCTATGGGATAAGTAGCGACATTTCAGTCCTACCTAGACCTTCCTCGCTGCATGTGTCACCTGCATGTGGGATGCACAAGACCAGACTCCTTCCCTTCACAGGACGCAGAGACCCTATGGCCTAAGGAAGGTCTGGGTAGGACCGAAATGTTGCCACTTATCCCATAGGATTTATGATCTCATTATCTGTACTCACATATAATTCTGGTTGGAGTAAAGACTTTATTGTTCTACCTGCACTGTACCTCCATATTTGAAGTGTGCCGTGGCTTACTGTATCTACCGTTCCATGATTGATGGTTGAAGAACCAGTCGCTACAAAGCACCTACCAAACGTGGTTAGGGGCGTGCGCTTCTGAATACGAGGTCCCACTGAAATGGCTTGCATAAGAGGTAGCAACAAGCAATGACTAGTAGGAGATCAGAAGTCTCTGGATTGGGATCTGCAGGGGATAAGGATAGATAAGTATTTTTACTGAGCCACAACATAACATAAACTATTTTATAATGTTGGAATTCCCCAATAATCTGATCCTTTATAATTCCCTATTGCATTTTGTTAAAGCCTTTGCCTCTATTTGTGGGTTATAATCCTTCCTGTACAGTGTCCTTACACTCATTGCTCATAATATTACATTGTGTCTTATGTTCTGTTCCACTATCTATGTTACCAGACACCAAATATAAATGTAATATTGGGTTTTGTAACTGCTGCCAGTTATGCATTATTTCTAGAGAAACTTCTATCAACTTCTATTTCTCCATTGGAGCAACAAATGCAAAACTCCACATTTTACTAACCGGAATATACCTTTCTCCTCATCTGACCTGACTAATATTAACATCACATAGAACATCCAGTCCAGTGCCGAGTATATCTGTGATGGCTCTAACTAAATTAGCCTTCGAGGTATGCAGTGATGTGATATGGGGAAGCTATAGAACTCTATAATTAACTCAGTAACAAAGACTTTATTGCAGAATGGTGGCTCAGTGGTTAGTATTAGAGTTGAGGTATTGGTTCAGATCCCACATCAGTAAGGAGTTGGTATCTTCCCCCTGTGTCTGTGTAGGTTCAATCATTTTCTTCCCACTCCCAAAAACAGGGGACCTGGGAAATTAGATTGTGAGCCCCATTAAGGAGAAGGATCAATATGAGTGATTACAAGTAGAGACAAATGAAGCGAATCTAGTGAATTTGCTGTGAATCGCTCTAATTTGTTTCCACAAATTTCCACAAGATGGCGGCCACACATGCTGTCTGGAGTGTCCCTGGGCAGGAGAAAGGGATTAACCATAATCCCTAGTGCCCATTCAATCAGCTGCAGGTCCCTCTGTGATATCAGCACCCCCCTCCCTATAAAGCGGTTCGGTAACGGAGGTGGCCAGTCGGCTGTGTGTGGAGGAGAGAGCAGGATGGCAGCAGACAGTTAGAGCAGAGCAGGGAGAGACTAACAGTGATATAGGGACAGGGAGGAGAGGAATGGCGGAAATTGGATAATTGACTGGCTGATTGACAATTTTTTTAAATGATTTTCCAATTTTTTACACTTTTACAACATCATGCTTTAACAAATTCACCTTTCTGTAATAGTCCCAGTATTGTAGCTACTATAGTTTGGGCTGTTTTAGTTTGACCAAAAATTTCCGGCTGCTTTGCTCATCTTTAATTTCAAGTCTCTATACAGTGCTACAAAATATGTTGGTGCTATAGATAGTAAATAAAGGAAAGGAATCAGTATTGTTACATTTATGCTGTCCTATCCTTAGCCGTTCTCCCAATATCTCATTGAGATGGAGGGCATAGACTGCAGGGAAATAGACCTTCCCATTATGTGTGCATTCTTGAAAGTCCTTGATATTCATGAGGACTCGCATCCACCCACAGTTTTCAGCCTATAACATGTATAAGTGGACAGCTGTCTATCAAGTTCCGCTGTGCAGGGATAGTGGTGCAGTATTGTGCTTATTCTCCTGGACATCAACAGATCGGCTGCATAACATAATAAATCATTGTAGTCAGTGTCCCTGTCAATAGTGACGGTTCCTTTATAGTTGTGCAGGGAGCAGAACAATTTTTATTATTGTATTGCCCCCCAAAAGTTATACAAATCGCCAATATAAACTTATTACGGGAAATGCTTATAAAGTGCTTTTTTCCCTGCACTTACTACTGCATCGAGGCTTCACTCCCTGGATAAAATAGTGATATCACAACCCTACTCCCAGAGCTGTGTGGGCTGTGGCTGCTGAAGAGGATGATGGCAGGGGGATGCTCAGTGTCCCTTCAGTGCCCTGTGTTCCTTAGCGTCCCTCTGCCATCATCCTCTCCAGCAGCCACAGCCCGCACAGCTCTGGGTGTCGGGTCGTGACATCACCATTTTATCCAGGAAGTGAAGCCTCGATGCAGTAGTAAGTGCAGGGAAAAAAGCACTTTATAAGCATTTCCCGTAATAAGTGTATATTGGGGATTTGTATAACTTTTTTTTGGGGGGAGGCAATACAATACTTTCATAAAAATTGTCGGCAGACTTCTCCTTTAAGGACACATCCAAAGTGCAATCAGTCCACCTGAACTAGAATAATGGACCAACAGCCGTCATTGCAAACCTCTAAATAACGGATGTTATGTTGGACTCAAAATGAGGGACGCCATTTTAAAAATTATAAACAGACAAGAAAAGATGCTGTGGGAACATTAGCCATTATATCATTTGTATTATTATAAAAAAAAAAATCAGTTGAGCACTAAATTAACTGACAAACAGCAGTGAGAGAAAATCATAATTTTATCTATTTTTCTTTTATATGATATTCATTATGGTATTCCTTATTATGTCTCCCTTTTGTATTATATATATATATTTTTTTTTTTTACTATTTTAAATGGCTTATATTTTTGTTCTAATAATTAACATTATTACTTATGGATCTTGAGTATATATGTTTTTTTCTTCTACATTATTTCTATGCCTAATTGTTGGTTTGATCTCATAGCTGTACAGCAGACTACAGTGTTATCACTTATTAATATTTTATTCTTTTTAGATATTTGTATGCCTGTATTCCCTCTTTGCATCTTATACACAGAAGCTTAATGTGGTTTCTATGTGACCCTGTCCTCTGGAATAAAACATTACCTGTGATTTTCGTAGAGACCATTAATAGAATCATTTGACTAATGCGTCTCGGCCAATGCAAAGTCTTCTGGGTACATGTGATTCTGTTCTGGTTGAGCATAAATGCAAAATAAACCATTTTACTGAAGTGAAGATGACTTCTGATAAATTTCTATTAACTCTTCACATCATAGTGATAATCATTGTAAATGATGTAACACATATGAAGAATAATACAAACAATTGAAACTGTCACAATCATATTCAAAATGTTCTTTAGGTTAGACTGTGACTTTGCCATATTAATGGTGATCACCATGAATTATTCAGGCTTTTCGTCAGAATTTAACATCTGAAAATTGTATTTATTTATTTTGTTTATTTTTCTTTAAAAACAAACAAACAAACAAACAAAAAAATATATTGACCTGCATTGTGGCAAAAGTGTCACTGTTGTTATAACTTTCAAAATCTAAATCAACAGTCGATGTGATATAAAGCAAGTTTGCAATATATATTCATTATTTTTGTTGTTATCATGCTGTAAAACAAATTTGAACTTCAGAAATCCAGGTCCAGTCTCCTGAAGACATATTTCTGACTAGTGCTGGTTAAAAAAAACAGACTTAACACATGAAGTCTCAATGTGTCTGTCAGGCACATGACTGCCTTCTCTCTGTGAGTGCTCAGATGGCCTGAGATACACAGGACTTCCTCGTTTCTGATGAAAAAAAGAGTAAAAAAAACAGAAAGTACCGTGTTTTCCATGATAACTAAAAAATAATAATGAATGTATATTGCAGACTTGCTTTCTATCACATCTACTGCTGATTTACATTTTGAGGCTGCGCTCACACTACGAATATTTCAGTCGGGGGCTATGTTCACACTAACTAAGTCTCCGGACATAGCGCGTTCCGTGAATAAGTGGCTGGAGACTTACTGTACGTAGTTTGCGTCCAATGGAAAGTATACAATGTACGGCGGCACAGTTCACACTACGTAAGAACTTACGCCAGGATCGTAACTTACGCCAGGATCGTAACTTACGCCCGTAGCGTAACATGCGGTCCCGTACGTAGTGGTGATTTGTTCATTTTTTAAGCTTTTTGTGCCGATCCAAAAGGTTCTGTGGGGTGTCCGGGGCTAGGCTAAGATTTCCAAGTAAAAGACTGCTGTCAGATCGCTATGTAGGGCACTCGGGAAGCGTAGGTAGACTTCGGGTGTAAGTTCGCGCTCCGTACGTAGCCGGCCACAAGTAGCGTAAATCCCCGGCCGGAGTTTACAGCGTATATGCGGCCAGGCATATACGCAGTGTGAACATAGCCAGTATATGTATATTTCAGTCAGCCTGAAAGTTATAACAACATTGACACTATAACTTGTGACTTAGTTGTGTGTACCAGGTCATTATCAGCAGAGTCATCTCGATGACATTGGAGGGTAGAGGATTTAATCTAGGAGGCAGTTGGGTAATCAAGGGTCAGGCATTACGATCAAGTCAGGCGGCAAACATGGAAGTCAAAGAACAAGCAAAGGGTCAGAGAACTACAGGTCGAAGCAGAGAAATGCTTAGTCTAGCAAGTAGCACTAATAGCCAGCAAGGTTTGCTGTAGCTGAATACTATTTATGGAGGATCAGGGACTCAGTCCAGTGGCTGATTGGACCGGCCCCTGATGCTCAACACAGATCAGCAGTAGGGTGAACCCCAAAGCTGCCAAAAGCATAGCAAGCAAGGCCGGTGGGGCAGAACAAACCTACTGTAAGATGCACCTGTGTTCAAACCAGAAACAAATTAAATGTGTGGTAAAATTGCCAAAAAAAAAAGCATTTTCTTTATTTGAGGAGTTTTAGTGTTTATGCTGTTTGCCCTAGGGTAAAACTGACTTGTTATACATATTCCTCAAGTTAGTACGACTACAACGATATGTAACTTGTGTAACTTTTATTTTATTTGATGGCTTTTAAAACATTAAAAGCTTTTTTAAAAAATAAATGTTCCTTAAAATTGCTCTATTCCCATCCTTATAAAGCTGCTATCTTTTGGTCTATGGGAGGCTGTGTGAGGTGTAATTTTTGCGTCATGATCTGTACTTTCTATCGGTACCTTGTTTGCGCATATGCGACTTTTTGAACACTTTTTATTACATTTTTTCTGGATTTGATGCGACCAAAAATGCGCAATTTTGCACTTTGGAATTTTTTTGCACTTTCAGGAATGAAATAAATTAATAGTTTGGGCGAATACGCACGCATCAATACCAAATATGCTTATTTATTTATTTTTATAAAATAGGGAAAGGGGGTGATTCTGACTTTTATTAGGGGAGGGGATTTTTTTATTAATAAAAAACATTTTTTTTACACACATACTAGAAGTATCACTACTCTGATCTCTCATTGAGATCTATGCAGTATAGTAACATAGTTAATAAGGTTGAAAGAAGACTAAGTCCATCAAGCTCAACCTAGAGGACCGTACTGTGTTAATCCAGGGGGAAGGCAAAACCCCCCATGAGGCAGATGACAATTGCCCCATCACAGGGAGAAAGTTCCTTCCCGACTCCAATGGCAACCAGAATAATCCCTGGATCGACAGCTCACCTGAAATCTAAAGCCCATAACTTGTGATATTATATTTTTTAAGAAAAGCATCCAGGCCTCTCTTGAACTTGTTTAATGAATCAATCGGCCATGACAACATCATGTGGTAGAGAGTTCCACAGTCTCACTGCTTGTACAGTAAAGAACCCGCGTCGATGCTGATGGTGAAATCTTCTTTCCTCTAGACGTAGAGGATGCCCCCTTATCATGGTTACAGACCTAGGAGTATAAATCGTGGTAAATACTTATGATCAAAGTATTTTAGGAGTGATACCTTTATTGGCCAACAAAAAATCCCTTCGTCAGACAAGTTCACAAATGAACCTAGGAGTAAAAAGACCACTACAAAGATCTCGGTGCTCTCCATTCATATATTTGTACATTGTAATCAGATCGCCCCTAAGACGTCTTTTTTCTGGCGTTAATAACCCCAAGCGTGATAACCTGTCCTGGTACTGTAACCTACCCATTTCCTTAATGACTTTTGTTGCCCTCCTCTGCACCCGCTCCAGTTCAGCTGTGTCCTTCTTATATACCGGTGCCACCCTTATATATAAGGGGCAACCCTGGTATTTCCCTATTTATGTTCCAATACTCGCAACCGAGTGGAACTTAAGGGGCTACGTATCAGGGTGGTTTGGTGATCTCCCCACTGGGAGGCACCACCTTGGCAATAGGCTTCCCTCCCCTGGAGGGATATCTGGCTATTCCCGTGTTTTGAGACTCGTAACTGAGACTCCACGGACCCTTCTTTTGCATATTTAAATTTATAGGGGGCAATGCATCAGTGGAGATTCTTCATTGAGTACTCCATCTAATTTTTTTTGTCGCTGGTCTCCCTGAGCTCAGCGATTGCTGTGTTTTGTTGGTCTATTTTTCATTGCCCCTGTTAGCCAGAATCCTACTCCACACTGACGAGGGGCAACTACCTCGAAACGATCGTCTGTGGATGGATGCCTGCCTTGGTAAACCCTTGTCATGTCGCAATACTCGCCACAGAGTTAGACTTTGACGTATAAGGGGCCACCCTGGTATTTCCCTATTTATGTTCCAATACTCGCAACCGAGTGGAACTTAAGGGGCTACGTATCAGGGTGGTTTGGTGATCTCCCCACTGGGAGGCACCCCCTTGGCAATAGGCTTCCCTCCCCTGGAGGGATATCTGGCTATTCCCGTGTTTTGAGACTCGTAACTGAGACTCCACGGACCCTTCTTTTGCATATTTAAATTTATAGGGGGCAATGCATCAGTGGAGACTCTTCATTGAGTACTCCATCTGATTTTTTTTGTTGCTGGTCTCCCTGAGCTCAGCGATTGCTGTGTTTTGTTGCCCAAAACTGTACACAGTATTACATATGTGGTCTGACCAGTGATTTATAAAGAGGCAAAACTATGTTCTCATCTTTAGCATTTATGCCTCTTTTCATGCATCCCATTATTTTATTAGCCTTTATTATCAGTTGTACTCAGTGTTTTATTATTGAGCACATAACAGTACTCATTATTTCTACGGCATGTGCAAAAATTGAGATTCGACTCTGTAGCCCCTCTACAAGATCATGAATAAAAATGTTAAAAAGAAGTGAACCTAACACTGACCCCTGTGGTACCCCACTAGTAACTAAGACCCAATCTGAATATGTTCCATCAATGACCACCCTCTGTTTTCTATCACACAATCGGTTACTTACCCATTCGCATGTTTTCCCCTAGTCCCAGCATCCTCATTCTGTACACCAACCTTTCATGCGGCACAGTGTCAAATGCCTTTGAAAAGTCCAGATACACAACATCCACAGCCTCCACCAAGTCCAGTCTATAACTTACCTCTTCATAGAAGCCGATCAGATTAGTCTGACAGGACCGATCCCTCATAAATCCATGCTGGTGCTGCGTTTATACTTTACCCACTATAGATGTGAGACTTCCAGGCCTGTAGTTTCCAGGATCACTCTTTGACCCCTTCTTGAATATTGGTACCACATTAGCTATGTGCCAGTCCTGTGAAACAATCTGTTTCATTATAGAATCTTTAAGGGGACCAACATTTTCAGTTTTAAGTCTTTTGTTATTTATATAGGCGAATAACATTTTGGGATTTGTTTTACTTTCTGTGGCTATCCTTCTTTCTGTTGCTATTTTTGCTTCTTTTATTTGTTTTTTACATATTCTATTCTTCTGTCTATAGTAGCTCAATGCTTCCCCACTACCTTCTTGTTTTAGTAGTCGGAATGCTTGTTTCTTATCATTAATTGCACCCTCTAACTGCTGTAGTTTTCTTCTATTTCTACTACTTTTATTTACATATGGTATGTGTCGTTCACACAATCTACTAAGGATGCTCTTAAATATGTCCCATTTCTCTTGTGTACTTTTATTTCTGAAGGCATTGTCCCAGTCTATGTCTACGAAATTTAATGTTTTTGTAGCCCCTTAACTAAGCATTTTATTGAAGGATAACTGAAAACGTATTATGTTGTGATCACTATTACCTAGGTGACCCCCCCCCCACCACCACCACCACCTGTATTTTTTATATTCTGCCTGGCCTGTTAGTTAAGATCAGGTTCAGAAGTCCCCCCCCCCCCCCCCAGTTGGTTCTGCACAAGTTAGGAAAGGTAATTATTATTTTTTTTTTTACTATTTCCAGAAACCCGCTTCCTTTGCTGGAGTTGCAGGTTTCTGCTTTCTAATTTATAATAGGGTAGTTAAAGCCCCCCATAATAATGACTTCCCTCCACTTCACTGCTGCATCTATTTGTCTTATAGGGAGATATTCTGCTTCTTCCACTATACTCACTACTATAAGCATTGTATTATTGTTTGTCCCTCCTCTTATTTCTCCCCACAGACTCCACATTATCATCACGCATATCCTCCCGCAGAATGGGCTTAAGGCAGGATTTAGCATATAGGAAGACCCCTCCCCCTTTTTTGTTTTTACGGTCATTTCTGAATAGACTATAACCCTGGATATTAACAGCCCAGTCATAGCTCTCATCCAGCCATGTCTCGCTTATCTCCACTATATTGTATTTCTCTTCCACCATTATGAGTTCTAATTCCTCAGCTTTATTATTGAGGCTTCAAGCATTTTTTTACATACATTTAAAATGTCTGTCCATATTTCCTTTCCTCTTATCACTAGTGACTGTTCTATCCCCTCACTTCGCTCCACCCCAAGTTCCATAATTTAGCCCCAGCTCTTCATCTACTCTGTCTTCACTTACTATATTGTAGTTGCCCTCCCCCCAGTCCCTAGTTTAAACACTCCTCCAACCTCTTAGCCAACTTCTCCCCCAGCACGGCTGTATAGATGTACTGCGTAGATCAATGAGATTGATGTTCTATTGCTTTTGGCTGCTGCAGCCAAAAGCAGTAGATTACTGAGCCGGGATCAGCACCATTACAGTGCAGACACCTGGCCAGTTCAGAGACTGCTCCTCCACGATTGCGTTTTGCGGGGTTCGGGGAATTCCTCCACTAGACCACCAACGATGGGGACAAGAAGACAGTATAAAGCAGCTGTCAACTTTGACAGCTGCATTTAAATGGCTAATTAGCGGGCACAGCGATCGGACCGCGCCCACGAATTGCCACGGCCCCGGGCTACAGCTAGCACCCGGGATTGAGGCGGTTTAGAGTGGGGTTGCCACGCGGACCCCGTCTGAACGCCCTTAATGACGACAGGACGTATATGTATGCCTTTGGTCGTTAAGGGGTTAATGATGGTTTGTTGTTTGTGGGCAGGTCACTGCCAATTTTGTTGGGTAAACCAGGTGACATTTAGGCTATGTGCACAAATGTAAAAATAAGTGCAATATACGCCCGCTGTTTCTAAAGAATGGCCATTTTTCATATTCAAGTTCATTAATAACGATTCATTTCAACAACTGTCGTTATTTGCACTTATTTTTTTTTATTGTGTGAATATAATCTCAATGGGAAATTTACATTATCAAAAGCACATTATCACATTTGCCATTCAATTTTAATTTGTGAGTAAAGGGCAAAATAAAGTATTTATTGCATTGGCCTTTTTCTAATCTTCCTCTGCCATGACACCTAGATTATTTTTCTTAATATTTATGTAAATGAAGAATAATTTTGGTGGAGGGTAGTGATGAGTGAATAGTATTTGATTGAATAGTATGCTATTCACTCTATTTGATTGCGTTCGGATATTCGAACGATAACTCCTGGCGCTTTTTTCCAGCCAATAAAAAAAGGGGGGAGGGACAGGCACTAGGTATAGACAGGACTTTAAAAAAAAACCTCTGTGATTGGCTGGCTAAACTATGTCACCTCCTGAATATATGAATAGGGGATCTCAGATTCTTGTCACTTGCTGGTTGGAGCTAGAGAAGGACAGACTGTACACCAGGGAGAGAAAGTTTTTAGGTGAAGTTAGGTAGGAAGGGACCCCCAAAAGCCCTTTTTAGGGCTAAAAGTATAAAAAACATATATTTAGAATCTGTTGTGAGACAGGCAGTGTGTTCAGACATCTACTGATAGTGTATACGGCTGTATACTGTGATTGCGGGATAATACCTGTTATCTTGCAACTACTGATTTGCGCAGTCTGCATCCTGTAAAGGAGTTGAACGGCTCTTTCATTTTATTATTGTAAAAAACAATTATATATCCGGTATACGGCTGTATCCTGTGATTGCGGGATAGTACCTGTTATCTTGCTACTACTGATTTGTAGATATCGTTAATTTTCGTTATTACGTAATTTACACTGCACCTGACCTGATACGTACACAAGTGTGTACTGCTAGACCGAAACGTACGCTTCTACTTCATGTTCGTAATTTGTTTGTGAACCGATCACAAACATTTTTTTTTATTTGTGTTAGGGATTGGAACCAAAAATTGGGATGTTCACTCATCACTAGTGTTAGATGCACCCAGGCATGCTTCCCCTGCTTCCCCATATGTATTGCAGAGGTATTGGCATCATTTCCTGAGGTTTAGTTGTGCACTTGGTGACCTCCTAGTGGTCGAATATTGATTTCCAGGTCCCAAGTATTTTTCTCCCATAGACTATAATGGGATTTGATATTTGTTCAAATACACGAATATCGGGAGCTATTTAAATTGAATTTCGAACTATTGAATATTTCACTATTCGCTCATCTCTAGTGGAGGGGTAATTCATGAAAAATCCATAATATCCCTGTGTTTAATAGGTCTTAGAGGAAGTAGTCTGTCATGAGCCAGCTGATTTCATGTCACCCACAGGTTGACATTATAAACCATCAAATGTCTTCTCACATACCCCTCCACATGCAGATTTGTATTCTGTTGATATCTCTATGGGATCAGAAAATATGGTAGTTATATGTGAGATGGTGAAACAACCAGAGATATGTAACTGATGAAACTGTATATAGTGTGGACATGTCACTGGAGATGTGTTTGAGGGGGTGTACATCTCACCTAGGCTGATGCGTAGTGTGAGGTGGTAAGTCCAGGAGGGATCTGTTGCTCAGCAGTGCTATGCTGCTGAGTTATTATTTATTTTTACCGGGCCTGGATTTACTGGAATGGTGGATAGGTTGGTAGTGGGATCTGCCATTCCCTCCCCCTCGATCCAGTATGGGTTTTGGGATCAGGTGAGCTCTGATCCCAATCAGCCTGAGAAGGCAAAAGGTGAGCTCAGTGTGCAGGGGAGTCTCTCAGACAGGAGTGAACAGCCTGTATGGTGTGTTCGCTGGGAGCTGGGGCTTATGCACACCCTGCAATATTACCTGCCAAGTGAAGTGACAGAGAGGTAACCTGTTGTATTAGTAAGAGCCCAGACGGGCAGGACTTTTTGTTTTGTTTATTCTCACTGCACGGTGTTGCTGTATTTACGTTGCTGGACCGTTTATGCTACAAATAAACACCAAAGCTGTTTTTAAAGTCCAAGTTTGCTGCCTGAACTGTGTCCTAACACACCATCCCCCGGGAAGATCCCTACAATTGGTGCTGCGGAGCGGGCAAAACGGTTGCTAGGGGCAACGGTGTGCATCGACTTGGCTACAGCTGCTTATGTCCTGGGTGAAGGCTGCGGCTTCACTCCAAAAACAGACAAGCAACATGGAGGAGATGATGAAGCAGTTAATGCAAGTGAGTCTGCAACAACAACAGGCTCAGGCAGCCGCTAAACAGGATCAGGAGGCCGCTAACCTGCGCCATGAACAGGCATTGGCTGCACACCAGCAAGCTAATAGGCTGCAACAACAGGCTCTAACAGACGCTAACCTGCGCCACGAACAGGCTCTGACAGATGCTAATATGCGCCACGAACAAGCGATGGCCCAACAACAGAGACTTATAGAGCACCTGATAGCAAAGCAAGAGGCGTCTGCAGGTGCTAATCCCCAGCTGGTCGCAGCAGCCGCGCCAGAGACTTTGTCTGCGAGAAGAGCCGTGCAGCGTGCGCTGCAAAAGATGACTGCTGATGACGATGTTGAGGCCTATTTAACTGTCTTTGAGCGTGTGGCTGAGCGAGAAAAGCTACCCTCCACTGAGTGGGCAGAAGTGATTGCGCCTTATTTAACAGGCGAACCTCAAAAGGCCTATTATGACCTCAGTGAGCAAGAGGTCAAGGACTATCCTCGGCTAAAAGCAGAGGTACTCGCCCGACTAGGAGTTACTGCTGCTGTCCGTGCCCGGAGGGTCCGCAACTGGAGCTACAGTCTGGACAAGTCAGCGAGGTCCCAGATGTACGACCTGATCCATTTGGCAAGAAAGTGGTTGGAGCCAGACACCTCTACTCCTGCCCAGATCCTAGAGAGGGTCGTGATGGATCGCTACCTCCGTGCCCTTCCTGCTGATCTACAACGCTGGGTGGGACAAGGCGACCCTAGGAGTGCCGACGAACTCGTCAGCCTTGTGGAGAGGTTCCAGGCGACCGAGGACTACCTCTGTGATGTTCCTGCAGCACCGTCACCTCCCCGGAGTGCCAGACCTGTGCCTTCAGCTGGTAAGAGACTTCCATCTATTGGGGGAGTGTGGAGGGGTGCTGATAGAGGGAAGAGCGCTCAGGAGGTGTCTCAGGGGCAAAAGACTGGTGGTGGTCCCCGGTGGCTAAGTGGCCCTAAAAAGGACTCCCTGCCAAGGAGACCAGGCCCTATCCAGTGCTGGAGATGCCATGAGACGGGACATATGTCTGCCCATTGCCCTCTTACCACTGAGCCCATGGAGTGTGACGCTAGCCGGCGTCAGTCGCTATTTGCGGAGCCGTCTTTTGTTGCAGTCACTGGACTAGAGACTGAACCACAAGTCTGCAACATTACTGTAAATGACTTCCCTGTTAAGGCGTTGTTGGACTCAGGAAGCCTTGTCACCTTGGTGCATGCCAGCTTGGTGGCCGGGGACTTTGTGCCAAAAAGACATATGAGTGTGGTGTGCATACATGGCGATACAAAGGTTTACCCTATAGTACTGGCTAATGTCGGGACTGAACTAGGCGCTGTACAATATGAAGTGGGTGTGGTTAAAAACCTTATGCATAATGTGATATTGGGGCGTGATTTTCCTTTGTTCTGGGCTCTATGGGGAAAACAACAATCCCCTGAAAGGAGTGAGGAGACCCCTAAGTCTATTGCATTACCCACGGTAAATGATAAAAATGTACAGGATGAAAATGATGCTTTTCCTTTGCAGGTCCTGGCTGGTGAGGAAGAGGCTCCTCCCACTGCGCAGAATGTTCCAGACTTAGAGGTGTCTAGGGATAATTTTGGTACTGCACAATTACAGGACCCCACTCTCAAAAATGCTAGAGAGCAGGTCACTGTTATGAATGGGGTACCTCAGGAGCCAGAAGCTGAGAAAAAATTTCCACATTTTTCTATGACTAATGATCTCTACTATAGAGTCACTAGGATTAATGATGAGGTGGTGGAACAGCTTCTGGTGCCTAAGTCGTACCGGCGTCAGGTACTCGACATGGCCCATAATCATGTCCTTGGGGGCCACTTGGGGACAGATAAAACACAGGAGAGAGTCCTCCAGAGGTTTTATTGGCCTGCGATTTATGCTGACATAAAAAAATACTGTGAGTCGTGCCCCACATGTCAGCTTAGCGCTCCAGTGTCGCATTTTCGCAGTCCTTTGGTCCCACTCCCCATCATAGAGGTACCTTTTGACCGGATCGCAATGGACTTGGTGGGCCCCATTGTAAAGTCGGCTAGGGGACACCAGTACATTCTAGTTGTGTTGGACTACGCGACCCGCTATCCTGAGGCTGTACCCCTAAGAAACACTGCCTCTAAAACAATTGCACGGGAATTGTTTTATATGTTTTCCAGGGTGGGGATCCCCAAGGAAATCTTGACCGACCAAGGTACCCCATTTGTGTCAAAGGTAATGAAAGAGCTATGCAAACTGTTTAAAATCTCACACCTACGAACCTCTGTATATCACCCACAGACAGACGGGTTAGTGGAGAGGTTTAATAAAACCCTGAAACATATGTTAAAGAAAGTAGTGGAAAAAGATGGTCGGGATTGGGATCACTTACTACCTTACCTGATGTTTTCTATTAGGGAAGTACCCCAAGCGTCCACAGGGTTCTCTCCCTTCGAATTAGTCTATGGTCGTCACCCTAGGGGTTTGTTGGATATAGCGAAAGAGACATGGGAAAGTGAGTCCACCCCATACAAGAGTGTTATAGAGCATGTAGCACAAATGCAGGACCGTATAGCCACTGTAATGCCCCTAGTAAGGGAACACCTCCAGAGGGCGCAAGAGGGCCAAAGCAGAATTTACAATCGTTCTGCAAGAATCAGGACATTTAGCCCAGGTGACCGGGTACTCATACTTGTTCCCACGGTAGAAAGCAAATTCTTAGCAAAGTGGCAGGGTCCCTATGAAATTGTAGAGAAGATCAGTGAGGTCAACTACAAGGTACACCAACCAGGTAGAAGGAAGCCTTTTCAAGTTTATCACATAAACTTGATCAAGCCCTGGAAAGACAGGGAATCCTTGGTGGCGACAAATCCTGTTGGTCATCTGTCACCACCAATCCCTCCGGTCAGGATTGGTGATACTCTATCAGTGTCCCAGAAGCAGGAAGCTAAGGAGTTCCTGCAGAGAAATAAAGACAAGTTTTCTGACCTCCCAGGGCGTACGCATCTCATTAGTCATCATATTGAAACTGAGCCTAGAAGCAGAGTAAACCTTAAGCCCTATAGGATACCAGAAGCACGGAGGGAGGCGGTATCATCCGAGGTAAAACGTATGCTTGACCTAGGAGTCATTGAGGTGTCCCAGAGCGAGTGGTCCAGCCCGATTGTGTTAATCCCAAAGCCCAATGGAACTTGGAGGTTCTGTAATGATTTTAGAAAGTTAAATGAGATCTCCAAGTTCGATGCCTACCCCATGCCCAGGGTAGATGAGTTGATAGAAAGGATGGGTAATGCCAGGTACATAACTACCCTCGATCTCACTAAGGGCTACTGGCAGATCCCACTCACTCCTAAGGCTAGAGAGAAGACTGCATTCTCCACCCCTGATGGGCTCTTCCAATACGTAGTGATGCCATTCGGGTTACATGGAGCCCCTGCCACTTTTCAGAGGTTGATGGACTTGATTCTGCGACCACATCGTGATTACTCCGCTGCCTACCTCGATGATGTGGTCATTTTTAGCCCGGATTGGGAAAGTCACCTCTGTAAGGTCCAGGCGGTGTTAGATGCCATAAGTGATGCGGGGTTAACCATCAATGCAGAGAAGTGTGCACTAGCCTTAGAGGAGGCCAAATACTTGGGCTACATTATTGGGAGGGGGTTAGTGAAACCACAACTAAATAAAATTGAGGCAATACAGAATTGGCCTCAACCCCTCACAAAGAAACAGGTCAGAGCTTTCCTGGGTATTACGGGCTATTACCGTAGGTTTGTGCCGAATTTTGCTTCAGTTGCAGCCTCACTAACTGACCTGACAAAGGGTGCGAAGTCCGCAATGGTGACATGGACTCCAGAGGCCGAGGAGGCTTTTCAAAGCCTTAAGTCTGCCTTGTGCCGACAACCGGTGCTAGTTACCCCTGACTTTGGGCGAGAGTTTCTAGTACAGACAGATGCCTCCAACACAGGGTTAGGTGCCGTCCTCTCACAGGTCGTGAATGGCGAGGAGCACCCGGTGATGTACTTAAGTAGGAAGCTATCCCCGGCCGAGAAAAACTATGCCATAGTTGAGCGAGAATGTCTGGCAGTGAAGTGGGCCCTCGAATCCCTGAAGTACTACTTGCTAGGCAGGAGATTCAAGTTAGTGACAGACCATGCCCCCCTAACATGGATGAAGCTTAACAAAGAAAAAAACGCAAGGGTGACTAGATGGTTTCTGTCCCTACAAAACTTCAATTTCACTGTAGAACACCGGCCAGGGAAATTACAGGCGAATGCTGACGCCCTATCAAGGGTACACTGCCTGTGGGGACAAAACGCTCAGCCCTCCGGTCTGAAGAAGAGGGGGGGGATATGTGGACATGTCACTGGAGATGTGTTTGAGGGGGTGTACATCTCACCTAGGCTGATGCGTAGTGTGAGGTGGTAAGTCCAGGAGGGATCTGTTGCTCAGCAGTGCTATGCTGCTGAGTTATTATTTATTTTTACCGGGCCTGGATTTACTGGAATGGTGGATAGGTTGGTAGTGGGATCTGCCATTCCCTCCCCCTCGATCCAGTATGGGTTTTGGGATCAGGTGAGCTCTGATCCCAATCAGCCTGAGAAGGCAAAAGGTGAGCTCAGTGTGCAGGGGAGTCTCTCAGACAGGAGTGAACAGCCTGTATGGTGTGTTCGCTGGGAGCTGGGGCTTATGCACACCCTGCAATATTACCTGCCAAGTGAAGTGACAGAGAGGTAACCTGTTGTATTAGTAAGAGCCCAGACGGGCAGGACTTTTTGTTTTGTTTATTCTCACTGCACGGTGTTGCTGTATTTACGTTGCTGGACCGTTTATGCTACAAATAAACACCAAAGCTGTTTTTAAAGTCCAAGTTTGCTGCCTGAACTGTGTCCTAACACACCATCCCCCGGGAAGATCCCTACAATAGTAATATTTATAATGTATGGTTTTAGGGTGCCTTCACACCTACCGTATCGCAGTAGAAAATCCGCTGCGGATCCGCAGCAGATCCGCAGCGGATTTAACTAAATGAATGAACACAGCATTAAATACGAACTGTCAAATCCGGTGCGGATCCGCAGCGGATTTGACAGTGCGTATTTAATGCTGTGTTCGCTGTTTTGCAGTATTGTTAAGGCTGTGCTGTGTTGTTAAGGCTGTGCTGTTGTCAAGGGAGATAAACCTGACAGTTGGAAGATGTGACCTGAGGAAAGAAAAAGGAGGAGCTGAGGGAAGTCGGGAGCAGCCATTTTGAGAGGCTGGCTGTAGTAGATGCAGACTGAGACCTAACACCATCCACATAAAGCATATATCTTCTGGTATTCTCCAACTGCTGTAGAGATATATTAGTCTGTGACTGAATCCTGTTGAGAGATGAGAGATTCGCTGAGACAGCATAGGAGCTGTGCCAAATCCAGTTGTGAAGAGAAACCATTGCCATCTTTGCTACACGGAATTGCAGCCCCCCCCCCCCACAATAAAGACATAACAAAGTGTAGTGGATAAAATTTTATGGCCGCAGAACTTCATAAGGGTTAACAGAATTCATATCAATAACAAATAAATAACCGTAATAAATATCTGAATAATTTAAAACCCCATAAGTCCATTCATAACTATCCAGCCCAGCCTAAACTGGGCAATTAGACCCCACTATGAAGTCCGCGACAGTCTCTAATTCCTCGCCCCAAGGGAGGGAGGGCGGGAGCTTCTCTCTCCAGGGGATCCGTGCCGACTGAGCTGGAGCCGGCACACAGCTTCTTAAATTCTAACTGATCTTCCCGCACTTTTCGTTGCAGCCAATCAGATGCTGTTCCCATCTCCATCCATCTCCCGCCGTACCATTAATCCAATCAGCTGTCGACCCCTCTGGAACCATCCAGAACCGGACCGGACCAACTGTAAGGAAACAAGAGGGTGGGGGAGAACACCAGGTAACGGGACAGACTATTCTGTCCCCATAAAACCTATATAGCAAAGAAAAAAAAGGGGGGGGGAACGCAATTACGCGTGTGTCCCCCCATTTAAATTGGGGGGGGGGCTCTCAGAACCTTGGCAAGGGGGACACCCTCATTTGAAGGAGACCAGGGTCTGTAAACGTGCACACCAAACTTTCTGGGACAAATATTGGACCTGTAGATAATTTAGTTAGAGCTATTGTCTGTGAAAGGCCACATTATACTGTGTAAGAGACATCACAGCATACTTGGTCATTTGTCCTGTTGGTTGTTGGCTGTTGTCCAGCATACTTGGTCATTTGTCCTGTTATACTGTGCACACCAAACTTTCTGAGACAGATGTTGGACCTGTAGATAATTTAGTTAGAGCTATTGTCTGTGACAGGCCACATTATACTGTGTAAGAGACATCACAGCATACTTGGTCATTTGTCCTGTTATACTGTTGTTTGTGGTTTTAGAAACAGTGTAAATAGTTTATAAGATTGTGAGCTGCTGTGCTACACCACAAACATCCATGAGGTGCACCCCCAGATAATTGTTTCTGTTTATTGAAGGGATTAGTAGGTATATGGCGGCCGGCCTATCTGAGCTCGCTAGTAGGTAAAGTCACTGTGCAGGGGTGTAAAGTGAAACTGGCTCAGTTGCCCCTAGCAACCAATCAGCTTCCACCTTACATTCCTCACAGACTCTTTGGAAAATGAAAGGTGGAATCTGATTGGTTGCTAGGGGCGACTGAGCCAGTGCAGTTTTGCTTAAACTGGTGTTGGAGTCACTTTCCTCATTCGCTTTGCTGTATTTTGGGGAGCCCAACCCAGTACATGGCTTACCTATACACCTCCTGCATTTTAGCATTTTATTATGCGCATCCGTTCGCGCCCGCATCTGAACTTTCCATTGCACGCTATGGAGCGAGAGCCCACAGCCGCTCGCTCCACAGTGTGCACTGACATGGTTTTCTGCGGCCGCTATTCAATAAATAGCTGCCGCAGAAAACTGACATGTCAGTTTTTTGCGGTACCTGAAGAGATCCCGGCCTGATCGTATACTATGTGTATACGCTCCAGACGGGATCCCATAGCAGATTAACAGGCAGCGTATCCTTTCGTAAAACGTATGGCCGTTGTTGCCGTTTGCGTACTTTTACGAAAATATACGTTGTGTGAACATAGCCTTATAATGTAAAGCTATTTCTTATTTTTTCCATTTCAGGGCACTTCCTTTCTCTTTGTTGTCTGGCCAATAACAGGACAGCTTCTATTGCAATGTTTTCTTCTCTCTGCCATGCCTGTATGACCTTAAAAGAAGGAGAGACCTTGAACATGTGAGCAGAAAAGCAGGCAGACAGTAACAGAGTCCTAGGGGGTCATAGCAAAGAGTTTTTTCATTACAAGAGCAGCCCTACTCTAAACAGTAAATTACTGATCATAATTATGACAATCTACAAGGGGAAAGATAGAAAGTGCTTGTGTAACAGAGGAGCAGTGGTGGAGGTGGGCAGGGGAGATGCTTGTGAAGTGGAGGATGAGGGTGAAAAAGGACTGCACTGATAGATAGCACTGGTCCTTTGTGTCACTCATAATTAAATATCTCACCTCTGACAAGGATATGAATCGATACCAGAGAGGTTTTGGCATTGAATCTTCAGAGAACTAGACTAGCTGGATAGAAAGTAAGGGAATTGGAATTTCCTATTGTGTAGTGCTGGCAGGAGTCATACATGCAGGCCTCAACCCCTATGCTGGAAAGGACTATTGAAAGTCATGATGTGTGAACAGGGACCCTGTGTTTTTTTTTAAATAAATTTTGTCATTATTAAAAACTTTTGACATGTCATAGAGACTTAGAGTTCTCATACCGGTACCGATCAGGAGATAGAGCAGGAAGAGTACAGCAGCTGCAGGGCGTACACTCTCCGCTCTGAATTAAAAAGCAGAGTGGGACTTATATAGGCTCCTAAGAAGCCTGACTCTTTTTTTTTTTTTACTATGCAGCTGCAGTATTCTCCTCGCTCTATCTCCCGATTGCTACAAGTCTGAGCACTCACATCCAGACCAATCAAAACTTTTGACATGTCTTTATGACATGCCAAAAGTTTGTTTATAATGACATGTAAACTTTAAAGCGAATGTACTATCAGGTACATTCGCTTAAAGCCTTACCCATGGTTAGAATGGCGCTGGTGCGGGAAAGCTGGTGCCGCTGAAAGCAGCCCGTCTCCTACGGGCCTGCTTCTCTGTGCAGCCGTCCTGTATAGAGCCCACTATGCAGTTATGAATATGCATAGTGGGTGGGAAGGGAGGGGGTAGGCTGGACGTTAGGCGTTAGGGGTAGGCGTTGTTGCTCATTGTCCCCGAGCAACGCCCGAAATGCTTTTATGCTAGTAATTTGCTTAAGAGCATTTAGTGATTTTACAAACAATGCGGGGGAGGAGTGGGGTTAAACTTATGGCAATATACTCCTGAGATAAACAGCTACGGCGGCATACCAGCAGGTTGTCTGCGTTTTAAAGCAAATGTACCTGATTGTACATTTGCTTTAATAAATGTAGTTGTAGATCTGTAGAAGACATAGGGCGACTAGAGATGTTAACTGAAATGAGCAGAATTTGGTATTTTTCTTTCTTATATTGGCTTCTATAAATGTACATGTTCTTTCTTCATGATTAGTTGGGAAGTGGGAGGGGTCTTCCTGGTGTGATGTCAGAGTTGTGTGGTATCAAACATTAGATATCTCTGCAATAATGCTCCCCCTCCTCTCTCACAGCTATAGTCAAATAGAAACATTCAAGTGCACATACTGCAGCTGCATCCCCTTCCCCTCCTCCATTTCTATCAAACCATTTACTGTTTTACTCAGAATGGATTTTTTTTAGTGACTAAAGACTGGAAAGGGCTGAAAAGTGAAAAAAGGCCATTTTGCCCAATAAGACATAATACAATTTAATACACTTTTATGTACTACCAACGCATGAAAAAAAAATGAAAAAAAAATTAAAAAATCTAATTGCGTTAAGTAAAAAAAAAAAAGACATACTATAAATTATACATAGTACAATAAAATAGATATAAACAGCAAATTTACACAGGCAATCCTAGCATTGGACTCCTCTTGTAAGAAAGTGGAACATTGAGATGTACAACTTCTTCAGTACGCTGTTACAAGAGATCATGTAGAGTGAATGGAAAAATGAAGGGGAACACATAACAAATAGAACGACCAAACTCCAAACTTCATACCGGTACAAGCTACCTGAAAAGATTACATTTAAAGGTATAAAATATAATAACTGTAACAGTAAGAAGAGGCTCATACTCTTCACAGCACTCAAGTGAGCCTCTAAGTTTGGACTTTGAAAACCGTCCCCGGAGCTCCTCATCCGTCTGGTGTGCATCCACAGAGAGTGAAGTAACAGGAAGATTGTGATACAGGATATTAGAAATGGCGGACAGGATCCTAGGAGGAAGATCAGGAACATGTTTTGAAAGTTTTTAGTTTCTTCAGCATTATATGCCGTCGAGTTTTCCATTGTGAAATTTGTTAAAGTCTCAAAATCATATGTTTGGAAACCATAGAGAAGACTGAAAGTTATCGAAATAATCAGAGCAACAGAGAGGAGCCATGGAACCGCTTTGTGTATCCTAGTCTTCAAGAAAATCCAGATTTTATATGTGTAGCTTGTAATCTTCACGCAGTAAAAGACACAGAGGACAGTGGCGAACCAGAGATTGGTGCAGTTAAGAAACATAATCTCAGTGTATATTGTTACTGTAACAATCGGGTCTAGTATTATCCATGGACAGAAAGCTTGAATAACACTACCAAAGAAGACGCTTAGAAGAAACAGACTTCGGGACATTGCCAGACAGCTCAGGATCATATAATAAGCTTGCAGAGATTTCAGAGTTTTCCATTTCAGGATGATGGCTGCCACAATTATCACATTTACCATGAATCCCGCAAAGCACCCAGAATACAGCACTGCTGCAAAGATAGATACAAGATAGAGATTCATCATATCAGCCATGATCCTTCTCTTTTCTCTGATGGATACATAGAGGAAAGTCCTGTGAACTTTGTTTGAGGATCTGGTTCCCTCAGCTTCTTTATAGGAACATTGTGCACAGCTCTCATGTAAATTCATAGAACAATTTGTTGTCCATGCAAACATTGTATTCTGTACGCCAGCTGCTGGAAACATCGTAGAATACATTATCAGTTAAGCAAAAAAATGAAGAATGGATAAGGCCAGGTTCTCACTACCTAAAAAACACGCCCGTATTTCATAACAACGGCCTTATTTGCGCAAACAGCGTCCGTTTTACAAATAAAGGCCTGTGTTTGCGCAAATACGGCTGTTGTGAAATACGGCCGTATTTTTTACATAGTGTGAACATAGCCTAAGGGTTGTATTACACAGCCTGGAAAAGTAAACGGCGATCATCTGAATTGGTGCACACTTAAAGGAAAAGTCCGGCGAAAACTTTCATTGTATTGCCGGTATTCTCGGCACTTGGAAATCAAAATTCGACCACTTGGAGGTTACCAAGTCTCCCATAAAAAACCTCCCTGAATGATGCCAACACCTCCGGAATGACACTGTGACATCAGGGGGGGCATGCCTGGGTGCACCCAACACCCCAAAATTGCAGTATAATGTCACTCTCCACAGTTGCAAATAAAAAATATTTGCGAACGCTTTACGAATTTTTACGGAAATGTTCACACATATCCTTCCTACTTCTTATGCAGCGTTACTAGGCTACTGGAACAATAGCTACACATGCCTTTTACTGAGCAACTGGCACAATAGATATCACTTGCCTTTTACTGGGCAACTGGCACAATAGGTATCACTTGCCTTTTACTGGGCAACTGGCAAAATAGGTATCACTTGCCTTTTACTGGGCAACTGGCACAATAGATATCACTTGCCCTTTACTGAGCAACTGGCACAATAGGTATCACGTGCCTTTTACTGGGCAACTGGCACAATAGGTATCACATGCCTTTTACTGGGCAACTGGCACAATATGTATAACGTTTACGTGCCATTAGTGGGCTAAACCAGGGACACTATAAGTCACTTGTACACACAGGGTACTGGAATGAATACAGCTGCTGATGATGATGCTGATGCTGCTGGTGCTACTGATGATGATTATGATGCTGTTATAATATCTATGTCTTAGCACTGAGAAGTGCTTTGGATTCAGTGATGACTTTTCGCTAGATATTAGCCCTGAAAAGGACTTTTGGGTTCTATAGTAAGTGCTGGGTTGGGTTGGGTTCTATAGTAAACGCTACTAAAACCTATCTCTCCCTGCTCCAAGATCTCTCCCTGGCTAGGTTGAAAGCGCATCTGCGGTCGAGAGGCAGAAGTCAATTATTAAATATTCGAGGTCAAGTGGTTCAGCCATCCAATTAGGGTGGACGCCGTTTTCGCGCTGCGTGCGTACTCCCAGGGTCCTCATGGCCTCCCTGCATGGTGATTGGATTAAAAAAGCGCCAAGTGCGATGGGAGGGCTTTTGAATGTTTCCCGCGTATTCGTCACACTACTCGATTGAATTTGAATCTTTCTAATACCACAATATTCGATCGAATACCATCTCGATCGAATGGTATTCGCTCATCTCTAATAAATATGTGTATTTACCTATTTATGCTCCCACAATGTGGTGCTGCCTTTTGGTTACTGACACTTCTTGACACCACCTCTGAAGTGACAGGCCACTCAGCCAATCACTAGCTGAGACAGGACAGCACTACGGCCAGTAATTGGTAGCCTGTCACTTCAGAGAAGGGTAAGGAAGTGTCAGCAGTTACTTCGTTCAGTGGAGAAAAGACAGCAGCACACCAAGGGAGCATGGACAGGTAAGTATACATAAATGACATAAAAATGTTCCAAAATACGTACTCTTATAGTATGATTGTATACCACTATGTCTAAGCCAATCATATATCCTGTATCCTATACCAATCAATTATGATAGAAAAAAAACTAATTTCAAACATGATTAGTGCCGAGCGAACATGCTCGTTCGAGCTTGGTACTCGTTCGAGTATTAGGGTACTCAATGGTACTCGTTATTCGGACGAGCATCTCGCTATACTCGAGAAAATCTCATCATCCGTTTCCTGTAATTTTGGGCGCAATTTCTCAGCCAATCAACATGCAGGAGACTCTTTGCAATCACGTGGGACCCATTCATGTCGATAGCAGCGATTGGTTGGCCAGATCAGATGACCCTGCCATATAAAAATCGTGGCCGGCAGTGCTCACTTCAGACGTATGCTGGAAGAGATTAGGGACAGAGAGGGAGAGCGTTAGGGAGGGAATTAGTGTTCCAGTAGGCATAGAATACTAGCGAAAGAACCAAACAGCCCTTGTAAGGGCTTAAAATCGTTTTTTATTTGTATTACTCCAGAATGGCTGGCTGGGACTTGCAGTGCAGCTACCACGATTTCAGCAGCACACTGTGGTGATAGGCTGCTGGCAGAAAGGGGACATTAGGTGTTGCATACAGACCTCTAATCTAAGAAGTGCACTGCTCAGTACTCTTTTATGATTTTGTGGCTGGTGGTACTGCTGTCGTAGATTGTATTGCTGTGATTTGTAGTACACCTGCATAGATCCTCACTGCTCATTGTCCTATGTAACAGGTGCCATAGACCACAGACCACCACTTACACACAGACTCTATACGACAGCCTCCAAATACTAGTGTGACACTCACCACCAGTATATTTACTTACTTCTGTATTTCTTACTGAGGGCATACCCAAGCTCACTTCAAATTGCCCTGTGTTAGGGGTATCATACAGTGTATAGCTGCAGACAGCAACAGATTGTATACCACAGCCTCCAAAAAACTTGTGTGACCTGACCACCAGTATACATTCTTATTTCTGTATTTCTTACTGAGGGCATACTCAAGCGCACTGCAAATTGCCCTGTGTAAGGGGGTGTCATACAGTGTATGGCTAGGTTCACACTACGTATATTTGCGCTTGTAGTGCGAACCCCGAATATACGCACGTAGTTTTGAGGTTGATGTGTTCGCTTGAAAGTATACAATACATGGCCGCACAGTTCACCCTTCGTATGAACTTACGATCACATTGTATACGCCGCTGGGAAAAATGAACAAGACCATTGTTTGAGGACGGAAATGTTCGAACTCACCGCCGTGGATTTCCATGCGGTCCCGTACGAAGTACTTATTTCAGTCAAATTGAACTTGATTTTTTGATCCAAAAGGTTCTGTGTGTTTTATTGGGCTGGGCGAAGATTTCCAAGTAAATGACCTGCTTCAGATCGCTTCAAAACAAGCTGGGTAAGCATAACCGTACTACGGGCGTATGTTCGCAGTAGTTTCAGCCGCACATGTACGGCAGCGTAAGAACTGCGTACGGATTCGTACGCAGTGTGAACATAGCCCAGAGCTGCAGTCAGCAACAAATTGTATTCCACAGCCTCCAAAAAACTAGTGTGACTACCAGTATATTTTCTGATTTCTGCATATCCAAGCTCACTGCTAATTGCCCTGTGTAAGTGCTGCTATGCACCATATAGCAGAACCTACACACAGACTTTATACAACTACCTTCAAAAGTAGTCTGAGTAATATATTTTCTTGGCTTGCTGTGATCTGTAGTACAGCTATCTCAGTCTTGACTGTGCAGTGTCCATAACATGGTGAAACCCAGGGGTAAGGGTCGAGGACGAGGGCGATGCAGTGGGCACAGGCGATGCAGTGGGCACAGGCCGTGATTCTGGGCAGGGTGACACAGCAGCACCCGTTGTGGAGGGAGCAGTGGCACACCGCAGATATTCACTCCTTAGCCTCTTCTGGCAACTTACGGGGTCTCAGGGTATACCACTATTGAAACTGCAGCAGTGTGAACAGGTGCTGATGTGGATATCGGATAATGTGTCCAGTAGCTTATCCACCACCCAGTCTTCCATGCAGTCCACCCACGCTAGCCAAGGAAGTGGAACCTTTACTCCAACAGCTCAGCCTCCTTTCCCACAGCCTGTGACCACCAGTATATTTTCTGATTTCTGTATTTCTTACTCAAGGCATATCCAAGCTCACTACTGATTGCCCTGTGTAAGGGGATTTCTCACAGTGTATACGTGCAGCCAGCAACAGATTGTATACCACTGCCTACAAAAAACTAGTCTGACCACCAGTATATTTTCTGATTTCTGTATTTCTTACTCAAGGGCATCTCCAAGCTCACTACTCATTGCCCTGTGTAAGAGGGTGTCACACAGTGTATAGCTGCAGCCACCAACCACCAAGTGCAGCGTTCAACTGTCCCTACAACAGACCTTTGAATGGTAGCGTACATACACTGCAACACATGCACAAGCCCTAAAAATGCACATAGGCAAACTGTGGAGCCTGGAGATGCTGCCCTATCAGCTGGTAGAGACAGAGGCTTTTAGTCAGCTTGTCAGGCTTTGGCACAGTTCAAAGGGACAGAGAGTGAATATGGTGGATCCTAATTTACCATCCTTGTCTTCTCCATGTTTTGACAACACCGATTACTGGATGTTCACCCTCCTTACTTACTGTCTGACACCACTAGCGCCGGAGGACGTAGTTCTGTGGGCCAAAAAGCAGGAAAGAGAAGGGGTGGAGCAGGCAGCTTTTCAATGGGCAGGGAAACACTCCCCAAGGCCTTTAACAGTTTCATGGCACCCGAACAAGACTATGTCACCCGTCCCCAGTCTAGACAGAGAAGGGGGTAGGCCATCATAAAGATAGTGAGGGAGTACCTTGGTGACCATATCAACGTATACAATCTGTGGGTAACTGCAGCTATATAGTATATGCCACCATCTTTCACAGGGCAATTAGCAGCGAGCTTGGATGTGACTCACCACTTCTCCCCACCGCTGATTTGATTTTGAGTTTGAGTTTGACTTGGAGGTGCTGGGTTGCCCTGCCCCTAGTATGTTGTCAGAGGGGGTCTTCAGTGCAGCTGGTGGCATCATCACTAATAAGCGCACCCGCCTGTCAACTGACAGCGCTAACAGGCTGACGTTTATTAATTTTATTATTTCTCTATTTCTTATTGCAGCCAAATCCAAGTTCACTTCTAATTAACCTGTGTAATGAGCTTGGTTGCATGTGAAAACGGGTGGAACCTGGCTCTGCAACTCGGCAGCCTCACACATGTACCATGCCTGGCCCACGTCTTCAACCTAGTGTTGCTGCGGGTCCTTAAAACCTACCCCAATTTGGCTGACTTGCTCACCAAGGTGCACCGCATCTGGGAGCATTTTTATTATTATTATTATTATTTATTTATAAAGCGCCCTTAATTCCAGAGCGCTATACATTTCCGCAAGTCAACAAGGGAAAGTTACCCCAACTGCTACAGTCAAATTCAAAGTCAAATTCAAACTCAAAACAGCGGTGGGGAGAAGTGGTGACTCACATGATGCAGGGAATGTTACCCCAACTGCTACAGTCAAATTAAAATCAAATGTCATCTTACGGGTGTCCTCTGCCGTCCTTTCACCAGTACCTTCTACCTTCCTTAAATGTTGTAGCCGTTTTGAAGGCAGGATTGACCAGGTCTTTTTAATAAAATTCTGGGGCCTCTTAAGAAGACTATATTGTATTACCCTGTGTAATTAGCATTGACCTTGGTTGCGTGTGACAAGGGACGGAACCTGGTGGTGGCTCTGCATCTCGGCAGCCTCACATATATACCATGCCTGGCCCATGTCTTCCACCTAGTGTTGGTGCGGTACCTTAAAACCTACCACAATTTGTCTGGCTTGCTCACCAAGGTGCACCGCATCTGTGCGCATTTCCGCATGTCAATCAGGGAATGTTAACCCAACTGCTACAGTCAAATTCAAACTCAAAACAGCGGTGGGGGAGAAGTGGTGAGTGACATGATGCTGGGAATAGCACAAAGAAAAAGTGATAAAAGCAGTGGCAGATGCCTGATGAGGGGGGCCTCATCGAAATGCGTAGCTGAATGCATTTAATGAACTTCTTTCACCTGAACGTCGAGTCAGTGTCCGGTAACATTGAGGAAACCCAGTGATCCAGACATCAGACTCCTGGTCCAGACGGATAGCGCCAAGGAAGCCACCGCTTTTATCACTTTTTCTTTGTGATAATCTTGCTGACAGAACTGGCTGAGTTACCGGAAGGTGGCGGGCTGCAATCCCGCTGCAATTTCAAGCTCTGAATAGTGCCGTGCCTAATTCAGTAATACCACACCAGGTGAGCGTGCATACTTTGTACTTGTGTTTTTGGCTCCCTCAAAGTCAATTTTCCTGCACATGCTGCGCTTATTGCTTTTTTCTTTCATTTATTCGTATGATGCAGGGAATGTTACCCCAACTGCTACAGTCAAATTCACAGTCAAATTCAAACTCAAAACAGCGATGGGGGGAGAAGTGGTGAGTGACATGATGCAGGGAATGTTACCCCAACTGCTACAGTCAAATTCAATTTAGCATTCTTGTCTTGTCCATTTCGAACCATATTATGTGTGGATGTCATCTTACGGGTGTCCTCTGCCGTCCTTTCACCAGTACCTTCTACCTTCCTTGGATGTTGTAGCCATTTTAAAGGCAGGATTGACCAGGCCTTTCACCAGTACCTTCTACCTTCCTTGGATGTTGTTGTAGCCTTTTTGAAGGCAGGATTGACCAGGCCTTTCACCAGTACCTTCTACTTTCCTTGGATGCTGTTGTAGCCTTTTTGAAGGCGGGATTGACCAGGCCTTTCACCAGTACCTTCTATCTTCCTTGGATGTTGTTGTAGCCTTTTTGAAGGCAGGATTGACCAGGCCTTTCACCAGTACTTTCTACCTTCCTTGGATGTTGTAGCCTTTTTGAAGGCAGGATTGACCAGGCCTTTCACCAGTACCTTCTACCTTCCTTGGATGTTGAAGCCTTTTTGAAGGCAGGATTTACCAGGCCTTTCACCAGTACCTTCTACCTTCCTTGGATGTTTTCGCCCTTTTGAAGGCAGGATTGACCAGGCCTTTCACCAGTACCTTCTACCTTCCTTGAATGTTGTAGCCTTTTTGAAGGCAGAATTGACCAGGACTTTTTAATAGACAGGCTACCGCACTTGCCCTCTCTTAGATACTTTTTAAAGGATTAAAAGTGTATTCGTTCAAATTCTGGGGCCTCTTAAGAAGACCGTATTGTTATTCTTCGTCCCTACCTCCAATGATATGCCTCTTACGCACAACTGCATGAGGGTGTGAGGCTAAATCTAGCCATAATCTGGCTATTTTTATTGGATGATTGTATTGTTCATCTTGGTCTGGGTTAGTGGTGTCAGGCTAAGTTTTTGGGTGGTCCATATGCTACCTGTGTTTGAATGGTTCCATGTGTTCTCACCGCCATGCTGTGTCAGGCTAAATTTTGGGGTGGTTCATATGCTACCTCTGTTTTAAGGGTTCTCTGTGTCCTCACCGCCATGCTGTGTCAGGCAAAGTGTTTGGGTGGTTCCTATGCTACCTGTGTTTGAATGGTTCCCTGTGTTCTCACTGCCATGTTGTTTCAGGCTAAATTTTGGGGTGGTTCATATGCTACCTCTGTTTTAATGGTTCTCTGTGTCCTCAACGCCATGCCGTGTCAGGCAAAATTTTTGGGTAGTTCATATGCTACCTCTGTTTTAATGTTTCTCTGTGTCCTCACCACCATGCTGTGTCAGGCAAAGTGTTTGGTTGATTCTTATGCTACCTGTGTTTGAATGGTTTCCTGTGTCCTCACTGCCATGCTGTGTCAGGCTAAATTTTGGGGTTGTTTATATGCTACCTCTGTTTTAATTGTTCTCTGTGTCCTCACCACCATGCTATGTCAGGCAAATTGTTTGGGTGGTTCACATGCTACCTGTGTTTGAATGGTTCCCTGTGTTCTCACCGCCATGCTGTGTCAGGCTAAATTTTTGGGTTGTTCATATGCTACCTCTGTTTTAATTCTTTTCTGTGTCCTCACCACCATGCTTTGTAAGGCAAAGTGTGTTAGTGGTTCATATTCTAATTGTATTTAAAAGGCTCCCTGTGTCCTCACTGCCATGCTGTGTCAGGCTAAAACTTGGGGTGGTTCATATGCTACCTCTGTTTTAATGCTTCTCTGTGTCCTCACCGCCATGCTGTGTCAGGCAAATTGTTTGGGTGGTTCATATGCTACCTGTTTTAATGGTTCACTGTGTTCTCACTGCCATGCTGTTTCAGGCTGAGTTTTTGGGTGGTTCACAGGCCCGGACTGGTAATCTGGCAAGGCGGGCAAATGCCCGCTGGGCTGGCCAGATTACTAGTCCGTGGGCCGCCCGGGCTGTCTATTGGAAAAAAAAAAAATCACCGCTGCGGCCCGCTCCTGACATGCTCCTCCAGTCCAATCAACGTGGGGCCGATGCGGCCCGCCGCTGATTGGCGGAGCACGTCAGGAGCGGGCCAGCCGGGCCAAGGTGAGCGGGCTGTGGTGGCGGGAGGGGGCTGCGGTGGCGTGTCTCCGCCCCGTTGTTCCCCTCCCAAGTGCCAAGGGCCGCAGACGTGCCGCGCGCAGGCACGTCTGCAGCCACCTCCACCAGGCCCCCAGCGGTGACGTCACTTCCCTGACGCGCCGCTGAGGACCTGGAGGAGAGAGAGGAGAGCCGCAGCCGCCGCCGCCACGCTGCTGCAGCAGAAAGAAGATGCTGAAGATCCGGAGAAAAAAGCTGCTGGGAGCGAGGTGAGGTGAGAATGTTTTTTTTTTTTTTTTAACCCCTTCACATGTGGCCACACAGGGAGAGCATGCAGGGGGGCTATTCTATATGGGAGGGGGTGCAGGGGGCTATTCTATATAGGAGGGGATGCAGGGGGCTATTCTATATGGGAGGGGGATGCAGGGGGCTATTCTATATGGGAGGGGGATGCAGGGGGGGTATTCTATATGGGGGGGGGATGCAGTGGGGGAATTCTATATGGGAGAGATGCAGGGGGTATTCTATATGGGAGGGGGTGCAGGGGGGCTATTCTATATAGGAGGGGATGCAGGGGGGCTATTCTATATAGGAGGGGGTGCAGGGGGGCTATTCTATATAGGTGGGGATGCAGGGGGCTATTCTATATGGGAGGGGATGCAGGGGGGCTATTCTATATGGGAGGGGGTGCAGGGGGGCTATTCTATATGGGAGGGGGTGCAGGGGGGCTATTCTATATGGGAGGGGGTGCAGGGGGGCTATTCTATATGGGAGGGGGTGCAGGGGGGCTATTCTATATGGGAGGGGGATGCAGGGGAGGCTATTCTATATAGGAGGGGGATGCAGGGGGGGCTATTCTATACAGGAGGGGGATGCAGGGGGCTATTCTATATGGGGGGATGCAGGGGGGCTATTCTATATGGGGGGATGCAGGGGGGCTATTCTATATGGGGGGATGCAGGGGGCTATTCTATACAGGAGGGGGATGCAGGGGGCTATTCTATATGGGGGGATGCAGGGGGCTATTCTATACAGGAGGGGGTACAGGGGGCTATTCTATATGGGGGGATGCAGGGGGCTATTCTATACAGGAGGGGGATGCAGGGGGCTATTCTATATGGGGGGATGCAGGGGGCTATTCTATACAGGAGGGGGTACAGGGGGCTATTCTATATGGGAGGGGGATGCAGGGGGCTATTCTATATGGGGGGATGCAGGGGGCTATTCCATATTGGAGGAGGATGCAGGGGGGTCTATTCTATACAGGAGGGGGATGCAGGGGGGCTATTCTATATAGGAGGGGGATGTAGGGGGGCTATTCTGTATGGGAGGGGGATGCAGGGGGCTATTCTATATGGGAGGGGGATGCAGGGGGGCTATTCTATATGGAGGGGGATGCAGGGGGCTATTATATATAGGAGGGGGATGTAGGGGGGCTATTCTATATGGGAGGGGATGCAGGGGGCTATTATATATAGGAGGGGGATGTAGGGGGGCTATTCTGTATGGGAGGGGGATGCAGGGGGCTATTCTATATGGGAGGGGGATGCAGGGGGGCTATTCTATATGGAGGGGGATGCAGGGGGCTATTATATATAGGAGGGGGATGTAGGGGGGCTATTCTATATGGGAGGGGATGCAGGGGGCTATTCTATATGGGAGGGGGATGCAGGGGGCTATTCTATATGGGAGGGGGATGCAGGGGGCTATTCTATATTGGAGGGGGTGCAGGGGGGGCTATTATATATTGGAGGGGGATGCAGGGTGGGCTATTCTATATGGGGGGGATGCAGGGGGCTATTCTATAAGGGAGGAGGGGGATGCAGGGGGGCTATTCTATATGGGGGGGGATGCAGGGGGCTATTCTATATGGGAGGGGGATGCAGGGGGGCTATTCTATATGGGGGGATGCAGGGGGCTATTCTATATTGGGGGGATGCAGGGGGGCTATTCTATATGGGAGGGGCATGCAGGGGGGCTATTCTATATGGGAGGGGGATGCAGGGGGCTATTCTATATGGGAGGGATGCAGGGGGGGCTATTCTATATGGGAGGGGGATGCAGGGGGGCTATTCTATATGGGGGGGATGCAGGGGGGGCTATTCTATATAGGGAGGGGGATGCAGGGGGGCTATTCTATATGGGAGGGGGATGCAGGGGGGCTATTCTATATGGGAGGGATGCAGGGGGGTATTCTCTATGGGGGGGATGCAGGGGGGTATTCTATATGGGAGGGGGATGCAGGGGGGCTATTCTATATGGGAGGGGGATGCAGGGGGGGTTTTCTATATGGGAGAGATGCAGGGGGTATTCTATATGGGAGGGGGATGCAGGGGGGCTATTCTATATGGGAGGGGGATGCGGGGGGGGCTATTCTATATAGGGAGATGTACAGCAGGGGGGCTATTCTATATGGGGGGATGCAGGGGGGGCTATTCTATATGGGGGGATTTATAGATGAGGATGTTGCTGGAGCAAGAAGCCTAAAATGTCTGTCTGACAGATCCCGTGGAGAGGAGTCATGGCCAGAGAAGCCTTCCTGATGACCGGAGCCAGATGGAGAAGAAAAAGAAAAGTGCAGAGAAGACGCCTACTGTGAGTGACAGGATGTAACTGCACTATAATCACCTGTAAGGTCTGCAGAACCTTTATACAGCTGGGATCTGCCTCAGTATCAGGGGTGTCACACTCCTGCCCTCCAGGTGTTGCAAAACTACAATTCCCGTCATGCTTTAGCTGTCCAGGCATGATGGGATTTGTAGTTTTGTAACAGCTGGAGGGACAGAGTGTAACATCTGTGTTCTATTGTCGCTGCTTTGGGAGAATATTGGTCTTTAGATAGTGGCTGTTATTTGGTGCCAGTATAGTGGTGTTATCCAGTCACTGTATGGTGAGAGTAGTGGGCATGGTGTGATGGTATAGTGGTATTATCCAGTCACTGTATGGTGAGGGTAGTGGGCATGGTGTGATGGTATAGTGGTATTATCCAGTCACTGTATGGTGAGAGTAGTGGGCATGGTGTGATGGTATAGTGGTATTATCCAGTCACTGTATGGTGAGAGTAGTGGGCATGGTGTGATGGTATAGTGGTATTATCCAGTCACTGTATGGTGAGAGTAGGGGGCATGGTGTGATGGTATAGTGGTATTATCCAGTCACCGTATGGTGGGAGTAGTGGGCATGGTGTGATGGTATTACTCGTATTATTGGTAATTTTAGTGTTGTATATAGTGGATTGTATTCAGTCACAGTGTAGCGGTATTAGTCACTATGTGGTGATAATGGCCGTGCTCATGGTGGGGTGATATTATTTGTTACTTATATACTGTTAGTATAGGAAATATTGGTGGGTTTGCTTAGTGACAGTATGGCAGTAACGTGTACAGTATGGGGATAATATTTGCTTACTGGTGTTAACTATGACAGTGTTATCATGCACAGAAAAAAGATAGATAGATAGATAGATAGATAGATAGATAGATAGATAGATAGATAGATAGATTGATAGATAGATAGGAGATAGATAGGAGATAGATAGATAGATAGATAGATAGATAGGAGATAGATAGATAGATAGATAGATAGATAGATAGATAGATAGGAGATAGATAGGAGATAGATAGATAGATAGATAGATAGATAGGAGATAGATAGATAGATAGATAGATAGATAGATAGATAGATAGATAGGAGATAGATAGATAGATAGATAGATAGATAGGAGATAGATAGGAGATAGATAGATAGGATAGATAGATAGATAGATAGGAGATAGATAGATAGATAGATAGATAGATAGATAGATGATAGATAGGAGATAGATAGATAGATAGATAGATAGATAGATAGATAGATAGATAGGAGATAGATAGATAGGAGATAGATAGATAGATAGATAGATAGATAGATAGATAGATAGATAGGAGATAGATAGATGATAGATAGGAGATAGATAGATAGGAGATAGATAGATAGGAGATAGATAGATAGATAGGAGATAGATAGATAGATAGATAGATAGATAGATAGATAGATAGGAGATAGATAGATGATAGATAGGAGATAGATAGATAGATAGATGATAGATAGGAGATAGATAGATAGATAGATAGATAGGAGATAGATAGGAGATAGATAGATAGATAGATATTGAAACTGAAAAAATGGAGTTATTTAAAAAATAGCTTTTATTTAATTACGTTAAAAAAGTTTCACACTCTATATTAACGCAGCCATCACCAGAGCACCAAAGGTTTCACTAATATTGTATTTACAGTTCATAAATGTCCATAACACCAATATTGCACTTAGTAGTTATTGCACATCTTGTTCTTCTGATAATATTATAGCTGTGACCTAGGTTTGTACACACTGCTATTTGTAGACTTCAATAAATATGTGGGTATTGGCTATGTGTCAACGTCAGTTCACACTGATGCATGCGTTTTATTCCATTATTCATGCGTTTTATTTTTTATTGCACTTAGCCCTCTGCACAATACCATCAATATTGGTTAGAACTTGCACATGTCCCATAGATCCAATTGCACTGTTTGATTATTGCACATTGTTACATTGCACATTGTTATTGCACTATTGGCTTCTCCAGTACACAGTTAATACAAATGATAAGGCACTTCCCTTAGTCCTGTTGATGGTCAGGATCGTCCTTTTTGGAAGTTACCCATCCGCAATCAATAGTGGCCCTACGCGTTTCATCTGCGGTAATTCCTCAGGGGCCAGTCCGCATCTTAGTTTTCTTTGGGACCTTGTTAGTGTGAGGCTTGTTTGCTCCTTTGTGTCCGGCTCTGATGATGGCCGCACACTGAGCTACTCATCCCGCGCTGGCTTATATATGCAGCTCTGTCCCGCCTCCTCATTACCGACTGAGATGGCTGCCAATTGGAGTAGCACAGCCGGCAGCACGTGATCCAGTCCTCATTGGGCGGTCTTATAGTTGTTTCTCTTTGTTTCTAGGTAACCTGGCACGCACTTTGCGTGTCAAGCCTCGCTGTACGCTCCGTGCTCAACCTGTGGTCTACGTTCGGTAAGTAAAAAGCAAAAGCAAAGTCCATTTCTTTCTCATGTAACCTTTTGATTGCCACAGCTGTGACTTCGTATTAGAGTATTAGCTTTGCAGAGATGTTACGGAATCATAAGACCCCTATATAGTTAACGGAAACATATGTATTCAACTGGGTATGTGATATTAATCTGTTTGCGCGCAATTTAAAATGGAAGAAATTTTTTGAAATAAAACGGAAAAAAGAGGGATCTCTTGTGGATCTGGATCCGGAGGATCTTCAGGTATACACAGATATGCTGGAGTTGGCAAATGAACATAATCATATAGAAGGCGAGGGCCCATTCACATCTCTGAAGGTAAAAAGTAAAAAAACACCCCCTATAGGGGATTACAATCACATCGAGATGTTTGTAGAATTGGTAAGCAAAGAATTGCGTAACCTAGAAGAAAAAAGTGTTACATCACAAAATCTTACCAAAGGGGAGAGACAGGCATTGCTATCATTGGAGAATGATTCCTCCCTCGTCATCAAACCCTCTGACAAAGGGGGAAATGTTGTATTGATGTCGAGGGAGGAATATGACTCCATGTGCCTGAAACTGCTGAGTGACAAGGAATGCTATTCTAAACTAAAGGGCGACCCTACCGACACATTCAGCAGGGAGCTGACTGTGCTGCTCAATAGAGCTAAAACTCTGAAATTGATTGATCAGGCTGAATATAACTATCTAAAATCAGAGAATCCAAAAGTAGCGACCTTTTACAGCATTCCAAAAGTGCATAAAGGGTATCCTCCACTAAAGGGCCGCCCTATTGTGGCGGGCATCTCCAATATAACTCAGAATATTAGTCAATATGTGGACATTATCCTCAGACCGTTTGTGGAAGCACTTCCGTCGTATGTGAGAGATACGATGGATGTGCTGAAAAAAGTGGATGGAGTACAGGTGGAAAATGGTGCCTACTTAGCTTCCTTGGATGTAGAAGCTTTATACTCCTCCATCCCCCATGAAGGGGGACTGGCCGCAGCCAAACATTTCCTAAATCAGAGAGGTATTCAATATGGTCCACATAATGAGATGGTTATACAGATGTTGGAATTTGTGCTTACCCGTAACTATTTCCTCTTCGGGGACGACTTCTTCCACCAGCAACGGGGTACAGCGATGGGGAGCCCTTGTGCCCCCACATACGCAAACCTGTACCTCGGCTGGTGGGAGGAGAGGGTCGTCTTCGGAGAGGAGATGGAAAAATGGACGAGCTGTATACAGCTTTGGCTGAGGTTTATAGACGACATCGTACTGATATGGACGTCTACGGAGGAAGAGTTCCAGAAGTTCGTATATGCCCTTAATAAGAATATGTTGGGGCTAAGATTTACGAGTGTCATCAGCAAAAAGGAAATTGTGTTTCTGGATTTAAGGATTGGTATCTCTGACGATAGAACGATAGCCACAACGGTATATCGGAAAGAAACAGCCACCAACTCTATTCTGCAATGGAATAGTTGTCATCCTAGACCTCTAAAGTCCGGAATCCCAGTGGGTCAGTACCTTCGGGTAAGACGTAACTGTTCTTCCTTTTTAGAATTTAAAATGAAAGCAGCTGAACTGCGGGACAGGTTGCTAAGAAGAGGCTACCCTAAAAAAGTTCTTAGGAAAGCGTATTGGAGGGCTGCGCAGCAACGAAGAGAGGACCTGCTGATACCAAATACTAAACAGAAGAAAGAAGAAGAAAAAATGAGGATCATAGGCCCATATGATGTAAAAGCCAGGGAGGTCAAAGAAATTCTCAATACATACTGGCCAATATTAAAAATGGATAAAGGAGTCTCACATATCCTACCGGATTTACCTCAAATAACATATAGGCGAGGTAGGAATCTGAGGGACCGCTTAACACATAGTTACCTACCCACGGAGGGGGACCAAAGCAACAAAAGAGCCACAGTGGTGGGCACGTACAAATGTGGACATTGTACGATGTGCAAATACATTGAGCCAGGCAAGACCTTCGTGAGTGCAAGTACAGGAGAATCATTTCGATCCAGAAATTTTGCGAATTGTTCCACTGAAGGAGTAATTTATCTCCTAACATGTTCTTGTCCATTGAACTATGTAGGCAAGACCTATCGGTCTATAAGAAAGCGCTTGAGTGAGCATATAGGAGATATCCGTAATAAAAGGGACACCCCGGTGGCTTTGCACTTTCAAGATAAGCATGAATCACAACCAGAGGAGTTGAGGTGTGCAGTCATTGAAGTTATCAGAATATCTAAGCTAAGAGGAGATTACAACAAGAAACTCCTACAAAAGGAGTCTCAGTGGACATTCAGACTGCAAACACAAAAACCGCAGGGTCTTAATGATTATATTTCATACATATGTTTCCGTTAACTATATAGGGGTCTTATGATTCCGTAACATCTCTGCAAAGCTAATACTCTAATACGAAGTCACAGCTGTGGCAATCAAAAGGTTACATGAGAAAGAAATGGACTTTGCTTTTGCTTTTTACTTACCGAACGTAGACCACAGGTTGAGCACGGAGCGTACAGCGAGGCTTGACACGCAAAGTGCGTGCCAGGTTACCTAGAAACAAAGAGAAACAACTATAAGACCGCCCAATGAGGACTGGATCACGTGCTGCCGGCTGTGCTACTCCAATTGGCAGCCATCTCAGTCGGTAATGAGGAGGCGGGACAGAGCTGCATATATAAGCCAGCGCGGGATGAGTAGCTCAGTGTGCGGCCATCATCAGAGCCGGACACAAAGGAGCAAACAAGCCTCACACTAACAAGGTCCCAAAGAAAACTAAGATGCGGACTGGCCCCTGAGGAATTACCGCAGACGAAACGCGTAGGGCCACTATTGATTGCGGATGGGTAACTTCCAAAAAGGACGATCCTGACCATCAACAGGACTAAGGGAAGTGCCTTATCATTTGTATTAACTGTGTACTGGAGAAGCCAATAGTGCAATAACAATGTGCAATGTAACAATGTGCAATAATCAAACAGTGCAATTGGATCTATGGGACATGTGCAAGTTCTAACCAATATTGATGGTATTGTGCAGAGGGCTAAGTGCAATAAAAAATAAAACGCATGAATAATGGAATAAAACGCATGCATCAGTGTGAACTGACGTTGACACATAGCCAATACCCACATATTTATTGAAGTCTACAAATAGCAGTGTGTACAAACCTAGGTCACAGCTATAATATTATCAGAAGAACAAGATGTGCAATAACTACTAAGTGCAATATTGGTGTTATGGACATTTATGAACTGTAAATACAATATTAGTGAAACCTTTGGTGCTCTGGTGATGGCTGCGTTAATATAGAGTGTGAAACTTTTTTAACGTAATTAAATAAAAGCTATTTTTTAAATAACTCCATTTTTTCAGTTTCAATAACTTTTTCAGAAGGAGTTCTATTATATTGCTGTGAAAGCATACATTCAGACGGTAGATAGATAGATAGATAGATAGATAGATAGATAGATAGATAGGAGATAGATAGATAGGAGATAGATAGATAGATAGATAGGAGATAGATAGGAGATAGATAGATAGATAGATAGATAGATAGGAGATAGATAGATAGATAGGTAGATAGATAGATAGATAGATAGATAGATAGATAGATAGGAGATAGATAGATAGGAGATAGATAGGAGATAGATAGATAGATAGATAGATAGATAGATAGATAGGAGATAGATAGATAGATAGATAGATAGATAGATAGATAGATAGATAGATAGATAGATAGGGGATAGGAGATAGATAGATAGATAGATAGATAGATAGATAGATAGATAGATAGGAGATAGATAGATAGGAGATAGATAGATAGATAGGAGATAGATAGATAGATAGATAGATAGATAGATAGATAGGAGATAGATAGATAGATAGATAGATAGGAGATAGATAGATAGATAGATAGGAGATAGATAGATAGATAGATAGATAGATAGATAGATAGGAGATAGATAGATAGATAGATAGATAGATAGATAGATAGATAGATAGATAGGAGATAGATAGATAGGAGATAGATAGATAGATAGATAGATAGGGGATAGATACTATAGATAGATAGATAGATAGATAGATAGATAGATATCCAGTAGGAAATGGCTATCTAGCAGCTTATTATGTAGCTTTGACCGCCATTATATGGAGTGCAGACATAGTCAGGATAAAAGGGATTTAAAAAATATAGTAACTTTTGTCCAAAAACAGCACCACCCTGTCCTCAGACTGTGTATGGTTATTACAACTTGGCTCCATTCACTTCAATGGAACTGAGCTGCAATACCTCACACAAACTGAAGAAGAGTGTGACACTGTTTCTGGAAGAAGGTGGCCATGTTTTTCTCCTATAAAGGGAATCTGTGAGGTCCGTACCAGGTCTAGGGCTATAAATCTCAGCAGACAGGTGTGAGGAGATATCACTGACCTTTAGTCCAGTGTAAACTTATATAATTGTCCTTTTCATTTCCAACTAAAGTTTCACAACAGCAGCGGCAGCAGCAGCACCCTATATGTCCATCAGTCAGAGCAGGCAGGGGCGGGGGCAGAAGGTGCTGCTGTGGTTCCACCTCTGTGACACTTCAGCTGGTAATGAAAAGAATGGTTACAGAGGTTTACACTGGACTAAAGGTCCAGTCCCTGACCTATACGCTGGGATCTACAGCTGTGTACCTGGTATAGAGCCCACAGGTTTCCTGTAAGGGCACGTTCATACCTAATCAAATGCGGATTTGATGCTTCTTATTTAATCAGTTGAAATGAATGCATATATATGCCGCATCAAATCATCAGCAGATCATGTTATAGCATTATTTTTAGGTGCTGATGGTGGGGTTCACATGTTTAGGGGAGTAGTGGGGACATGGCTAAATGAAGCAGAATTTGCTACAGCTCGTATTTTACACGGCTATCCATGATATATAGGGAAGGATATGGTATGTGGGCTGCTGGGGTTTGATTGCCAGGGCTGATTTTAAGTCCCAGTCCGGCCCTGGTGGTTCATATGCCTACCTCTGTTTTAACCAGGCTGTTGCCCAGAATTTGGCATAATGGTGCAATTAAGCAGCCCCAGAGGCATCCATACATGCTGCCCCTGCTGTTTCCTGTCCATTTCCGTGGTGTTTCCATCATTTTCTGAGGCTGACAGGTTGACCTTTCCTCTGCCGAACTTGGGTCCTCTGCAAAAATGCTCGAGTTTCCCATTGACTTCAATGGGGTTCGTTACTTGAAACGAGCACCCGAGTATCAGGAAATATTCGTCTTGAGTAATGAGCACCCGAGCATTTTAGTACTCGCTCATCACTAAACATGATACCAAACAAATACGAGCATGATTTCCTAATAAAATATACATACTTTATTCATAAAAATTCCATGTTACAATATATTTAACTAATTAAAAGAAGGAAAAAGATGTCCACAATATAACATATAGGACAAAAGCACATAGGGTAGACCTAATAAAACAAGTAAAATACTTCGTCTCATACAATTAAATACTGTATCCGATAAGTAAGCATACATCTATACACTGTTATAAACCTAATCCCTAAACACTATACACCCCCACAACTCACCAGCCACATGCATGTGCGGAGTCTTTCAGTGCTCTGGGCATGCTTGTGGCCGGTGAATTGCCAGGGGGGATGTGACGCTGCCGGATCTTTGCCCAGGAAATGCGCCAGTGTTCCTGAAGCCGGTAACCATGGACTTCACTATATATAGAGTCTACAATACCAGGAAGGATATGCCCCTTGATGAAGCTACATCTCACAAAACGCACGTTAGGGTTGGCAACAGTACAATGGCACCATGGGTGAGATGTGTAAATACACATACAGTAATTTAAAGATAGTCATTATTATATATATATATATATATATATATATATATATATATATTTTTTTTTTTATTTTTTTTTTGGGTATCAGGTTAGTATACACGTTTATTATTTTCTATATACTGAGTACCCCTCTCATCAGCTGTCGGCCGCACACCTTCTATTACTTGTAGCGATGCGCAGCTGATGGCTTTAAAACATTTTGAAAGGCAACCATTGTGTATATTACATGGAACGATATCTGCCCAAATCAACCTGAATTGGCAAATAATTGTTCACTGTAATAGGTTTATTAGATTTTGATTCCAACAGAAATGTGGAAGCTATATCGTTGTTTTACGGAAGAGAAGTAGAGAAATGGAAGGAAACGCTGATGGTGACATTTTTAGAAAAAATTATGTAATGAAAGGTTAATAAATTCAGATGATAGCTAACACTCCGAATAGCAAAACAAAAAAACAGAGCAAGGGATTTCTTTATAATCACATAGTCCTATTTACTAATTCCATCCAATGTTGGACCGCAATGTGGCATTCAGTGTTGGGTGGGAGTAAGAGAGATTATAAAAAGCTGGGGTCTGCAGGAAGGGCCAAGGAGATGCCGAGAGTGAAAGTGAAGCTGTGCAACAAGGGCAAAGCAGAGTCACTGTGAAAACAAGGGTGGGCTGAAGTCGTATACGGTGGGAACTGGAGGAACTGAATGGTGCTGCACAGCAAGAATCTATGGCAAATGCTGCATGACAATGCGATGAGCTGATAAAATGATAGAAAAACTTTGGTGGCCATTGACTAGCTATCCTCAAGCTTGTGGTGGCTTTCCTTCAGTACAATAACAGATGATTGGATCTTTACTCAGTGCAAATGAACAGTACTGGTTAGAAAAGAAGGCTAGTGTCAGTGATAGCCATCCTGCCTGAAATGTACTCATATATATGACCTGAATAAAGATTGTATTATATTGTATAGAATAAAGATTATATTGCATCTGAGTAGAACTGGAGTTTTTCCTGTAAGATGAAATATTGCCTTGTACATATGGGTGGCCCATGCTGGTTGAAACTAAGTGAAATGGTTCCTGCTGTGGTCTGCAACTTTTATATAATGGCATCTGATCACCACTTATTTAAAATGACAGTAACATTTTATATTTCTTTATATGTCCCTATCTGTATAAAATAATGTCTTTACAGATGTATCCAGTCTTACCTTTCCTTTAGTTAAGAATTTTAATTTCTCAAAAATCCAATTCAGCACCATTGTCAGAGCACACAAAAGACTCCATGTGCATAACTAGATGAGAAATATACACAGTGTATAAACCTAGAATATAATGAACTTACACTGTGTTATGGAGAGCTGGAAACCTCACTAACTAAAATGAGTTTTAGAAAAAAATTAAGACAGGATGCACCTGTAGTTTCTAGATTTATTTGACCTTCAAGAGACACAATACAAATATCACACATTTCACACCATTTTATTTAGTTAAATAACATTGTAACAAAATAGAATGGAAAAACAACCAAAATCAACCCTGTTTATTCTATTATTCTGCAGTTTAAAATTAGCAAAAAAGCAACCCCTATGAGAGAAGAATCAATTGCTCTTATTCTTATTATATCCTAGCAGAAAAAGACTGAAATAGTTAAAATACTAGATAAAGTCAAGATAAAGTACAAGTTTGGGGGCTTTTGCTTTATAAATGGACCTTTTCCCACTTTCTGTGGTTCTTGACTGGTAGGCTGCTCCTGGTGTGATGTCATAGCTGTACCATGAGCTCTCAGCCATTTAGGCGTCCCTTGTCATATATTATGGGCCTTAGAGTGTCACTGTCAACTCTAAGTTTCAAAGTTTAAATCAACAGTACATGTGATATAAAGCAAGTTTTCAATTTATGTATATTCACTATTTTTGTTGTTGTTATCATGCTGTAAAACAAAGCTGAACTTACCAGAAATCCAGGTCCAGTCTTCTGAAGGCAGATTTTCTGACTTGTGCTGGTTGAAAAAAAAACAGACACAGCTCAACGTGTCCATCAGTCACATGACTGCTTTCTCTCTGTGAGCATTCAGATGGCCTGGGATACACAGGACTTCCTGTTTTCTAACTGTTTCCTGTTTCTTGGGGAAAAAAAGTCTCTGAAAACAGGAAGTGCCGTGCAATGTGCCTCCAATGCAGATATTAACAAAGCCTTGACGTCTTAAAGACACATGACATAACAGTATGCCATGGGAGCCAGTAACTTCAGAATCTATGCAAGTACCACTACAGCATTTATTCCATGGGCTCTATGAAGCGAGCTTAGGAGCTCTGATGGAGGTGATTTTCTAGTAGAGTCTGCCTCAGACAGTCCCTTCCCAATAAAAGTTTAAATGATCCCCTTTACTATTGACAAAACATGTAAAAATAAATAAATGAATACACATTCATTCTGAATAACATGTAAGAGAAATGAAACAAACATTTAGGAAGCTGATTTTGTCATATTATAAGTGACTGTACAGTATAGCAATCAGCATGTGGAGTATAATGTATAGTATGTGCATATGCCTGAAAAACAGAAGCAGTTTGTAGATACAGGAAGGAGCTGAAGACCCCAAAATGCAGGAGTGTAGTACAACAAGCTAGAATAGAGAAGCAGGGCTGCTGTCAGAGGGCTGTGTGGTTACATGACAGCAATGGGGAAGGGGCATGTGTTCAGCTTGGACCAATCAGGAAGAGCTGTACAGGAGGACAGTGACAGAAACTTTTATGTACAGCAGTGTGTATAGTTGATTGTAAGTGCAGGCACATTATAGCAGAAGTGTGTATAGCTGGTGTTAGTGCAGGCACATTATAGCAGCATTGTGTATAGCTGAGTGTGAGTGCAGGCACATTATAGCAGAAGTGTGTATAGCTGAGTGTGAGTGCAGGCACATTATAGCAGCAGTGTGTATAGCTGAGTGTAAGTGCAGGCACATTATAGCAAGAATGGAGAGGATGAGAAACAAAAGGGATGACAAAGACAGCAGGGAGCATGAAGGAATGAGCAGGGCAGATGTGGGCACAGTATAGAAGCACTCTCTGTCCAGGGAGAGATGGGTTACAGCTATGGCGAGATTACCTCCACAGTCCTGTCCCCTGATGCAAGCCCGAGCCTGAAGTGTATCTGATATGATTTAAAAGGGCTTTTGTGCTTACGCAGCAATAACAAATATGTTTATTTTTTATTTTTATGAAATGGGAAAAGGGGGTGATTTAAACTTTTAATATGGGAAGGGATTTTTTTTTATATTAAAAAACATATATTTTTTTACTACATAACATCTAAGCTCTCTCTCTCTCTCTCTCTCTCTCTCTCTATATATATATATATATATATATATAACATTGAATCCATTATTCTGCTGCTCGATTCTAAGGGCTGCTGAAACCCTTAGTAATCGAACTGTGAGCTGTGATCAGTGTCAGAAGAATGCTGAGTCCTGGCCTATTGGTAATGATGATCAAGCTGATCACCTCCATTGCACCACCAATTATGCATTTTAAGGCTATATACAGTAAATTCAGCTGTCAGTTTTGACAGCTGCATTCAAGTGTCTAATTAGCGGGAGCGGCAATCGGCCCACACCCCCTAATAGTCTCCGGCTGCTATCGGGCGTGACCCCTCTCAGAATCCCCCTAGCGGACATGTGCCCTACCAATATGACATGTGTCCTTAAGGGGTTAAAATCTAAACCCACTAAGAGGGTAACAGATGCAGTATATCTATGTTGTAAATAAATTTTATATTTTCTTGCAGGTTTTGACTTTACTTTACCACCAGTTGTGGCTAATGGCGAATACAGAACTAGAATTTTATTCCCTTATAAACTTGCTCATCCTGTTCCTCCAGCTAACTCCTTTATCTACTTTTGGGCTGTGATTTCGTCAGTCTACTTGGATAGGCTTCAATTCAGTCTCAGACCTGGTCAACCACATGCAGGCGATCTCATCCTTATACATAAAACAAAAAAATTGTTGCTAACTAGTACCTGTGTGCAATCAAAAATAGATAAATAATAATAGAATAAAAAAAAATATATATATATATATATATATATATATATATATATATATATATATATATACATATATATATACAGTGGTGCCTTGGATTATAAGTATAATTCATTCTGGGACTGCGCTTGTAATCCAAACCAAATCCACTATTAAACCAAAGCAAATTTTCCCATAAGAAATCATAGAAGTGCAGACAATTGATTCCACCTCCCAAAAATAATGATTTATTATTCTGAAAAACATGTAAAACAAATGAAACAAACATTCAGAAACAGCAGAATGTGTGATATAAGTTACTGTACAGTTATGGAGAGAATGGGAAACACAAGGACTGACAGACTGCAGGGAGCATGAAGGAATGAGCGGGAAATATGTGGGCACATACATGCAGCACTCTCTGTCTGACGGGAGAGGGGTTACAGCTATGGAGAGATTATCTCCACAGTCCTGTCCCCTGATGCAAGCCCCAGCCTGAAGTGGATCTGCTATGATATGGAAGGTGAGGGAGACTTCCTGGGTCAGAGTACAGGGCAGGAGACCCCGCTATGCAGACCCTGTCCCTCCTCTACTCCCCCTCCCACCCAGTACAGGGAGCTCTTAAACCAAAGCAATGCTCTTAAACCAAGTCACAATTTTGAAAAACAGAGCTCTTAAACCAAAATGCTCTTAAACCAAGTTACTCTTAAACCAAGGTACCACTGTATATTTACCAGTGGTAAATTAAGGTGACTGGCCAGGATCTAAAGAGACAAACCATATCTAGATAAGGTTTCACAGCTTACAATGTATATCAGAGCAAATACTAAGCCATGAGGAGATAACAGATGCCTGTAGAGACAGTACAGTGTGGAGGAGCAGATCTGGAGAAGAGGCCAAAAAACATTTCTGCTGCACCTAAACGTTCATAAAACCTTGCGACCTCCATAATTCTTACATGGAAGAAATTTAGAACAGCCAAGCCTCTTCCTAGAGCTCTCGCCCACCAAACTAAGGAATTAAGTGAGAAGCACTTTGGTAAAAGTGACCAATGGTCACTCAACTGAGCTCTAAAGCTCCTGTGTGCAAATGGGAGAAACTTCCAGAAGGTCACAGTCACTGTAGTCTTCATTGATCTGGGCTTTATAGCCAGAAAAAAAATACATAGTTGCATAGAAGCAGCTAAAGGACTCCCAGACTGAAATTTAGATTCTGGTCTGACAAAACTAAGCAAAACAAGAGTCCGTGGAGCCTCAGTTACGAGTCTCAAAACACGGGATAGCCAGATATCTCTAGCCTGTTGCCAACGGGGTGCCTCCATGATGGGGAGAGCACCACACCACCCTGATAAATGACCCCCCAAGTCCCACTCGTTTGCGAGTATTGGAACATAGACAGGGAAACAACAGGGTGGCCCTTTTTGTCAATGTCTAACTCAAGGTGCGAGTATTGCGATCATGACAAGGGCTTGCAAAGGCAGGCTTCCACCCACAGACAGCCGTTTCGGGGTTTTTGCCCCTTGTCAGTGTGGGGTAAGACCAAACTTTTTGGACTATAATTCTAAGTGTTGTCTCAAAAGTTAACCCGATCTACTGATCACCTGCCACATGATGGGAGGGGAGGGGGTACAAGGAACATTGATCTGGGGGAGGGAAATCTGACTGGAGAAAAGTACTGAAATATTTCAGGGGCAATTCAGTGAATGTCCTCAATGATTTCAATGGAGCATCTCTGGAGAGACCTGACAATAGCATCCACCAAACCTGACAGAGAAAGAAAGATCTACAGAGTAAATTGCCTCATAAATCCAGGTGACCAAGAAGATCAGAAGTTGCTATCACTGCTAAAGAGTTTTTCACCTAATGCTCAATATCATTCTGTTTTTACCGAGAGCAGAACTTTGGGAGAGGAAGGGGGGGGGGGGGACTTTTAGCATAAGGTTTCATTTTTTGCTGTGAGGTAAATTTTTTCCTTAGTGACACACGATCTCCCCTCTCACAGCATACAATGTCACAGACATACTCAGGGAGCAGATATTTCACACCTATTCACCCCTTCCAACCATTTATTGTTTTATCCTGCTTTTTTTTTTTATTTCTTTTAGAGACAGAAAACATATAAACATAAACCGAGATCCTGAAGGTAGGGAAGCGGAAACTAAAGGCTGGTGGTGGTGGTGGTAGAAGGGGACGAATGTGCGACTGTACTCTAATATTTAAAGTCCCAGTCCAGTAGAATCCAGGGGTAGAAACTGTAAATGATTCAAATGGAGAGGATGCTGAGAATGTGCAAAAACCCGGACATCACCAAGCAGCTCATAATCTTAAAACAATCTTGAATAGATCTCAGACTTTTCCATTTTGGAAATATTGCAGCCAAAATAATCACATTTACTAAGATCCCTGCAGAGCACTCGACATACAGCACTGCTGCAAAAAATTGTTTAAGATGATCTAGAGTCATATCGAGAATGATCATTTTTCTCTCTGAGATGGATATTTGGTATGAACTCTGACTTCTTCAAAGTCTTATGAGCTTTAAGTATGGATCATGTTCTCTTGGCTTCTTTATAGGGATAATGCGCCCGTCTCCCATGTAAATTCTTACAATATTTTTGTTTTCTATTCAAATCTTCTATTCAGTGACTTGTCTGATGGAAAAATTATAGAACAAGTAACCAGCTATGCAAAACAACAGAGAATTTATGAGATGCTCTCTGGAAGAAAAGTAAACAATTAAAGAAAAAAAATTATAATAAAAATAAGAATTAATAAAGGACAATGATTTAAACATACGTATATTAACTAAGCTATGCAATTCTAATTCTGTAAAAACAATGCTACGTAATAAAAGAAAATGGTGTGGATGATGACAATGATGATAATAAAAATCTAATACATTTAGATAATAACAAACACTCTGAACTCACAGGAGAAAACCTAGATCATTGTGGGAAGAAGGCCGTACACTTGGGGGATTTATCAAGACCGGTGTACCTATAAATAGGTTCACGCCCTCTTTTCCCTGACTGTATTCACTAAAAGGTGCATGCCTCTTAGTGAATCTGGCCGGGTGCCCGAACCTGTGCCCAGCATACCAAATGTCCACCTGCTTCCAGCAGGTGAAGTTTTGGAGCATGATTTAGGTCTACGAGCAGGTGTAAATCATGACAAATTAGGCGTGCCGTACCTTTCAGAAATGTCCCACTTAAAATACAACATAGAGAGAAAGGAGCTGTTGCACATCCCAGTAGTGGTGAGTTAGTGTAGGGACTCATGTGAACCAGGGGACCTGCATGTGGTACATGGGGCAATATGGTTTGATCCAATTTAATACCAACATCCTGGTGTGGTGAGTGTTTTAGACCTTGTTCACACTTGTTGTTTTGCGGCAGCTTTCTCCGCCGGCGGTGCTTGCTGGGATTTGGGGGGCCCCTTGGGGATTGGTCCTGTGACAGTGGGGTTGCAGGGCCGGTCTATGGCCTCCCTTCCCTGCTGCCACTCGCTTTGCGGGGTTAGCGGTCGCTGACTGACACGGTGGTGTGTTAGTGTAGGGACTCATGTGAACCAGGGGACCTGCACGTGGTACATGGGGCAATATGGTTTGATCAAATTATATACCAACATCCTGGCGTTGGTTTTTGAATGTAGCCGAGAGGCATTAGTGTCAGCCATAGGTGTGAGGTGCAGCGCTCCTTTCTCTCCCTGTCTGTAATGTCCCACTTAAAGTTGACGAAAGTAGAGGATTTCAGCTAGAACCATCATTTGTTTTTTTAGCCACACACCATAAACTAAGGTCGCTGAACGAACCATCCTCAGTAGGTTCGGATAACATTCTATTTGGCTTATGGTGTATGTTGACCTCCCAACTATACCTGGCAGCCACCATACAGTTTATGGAATTAAAAGAGATGATCCTATACAAATAAACAATAAAATGATTCATAGTTCAAAAAGTTGTCTTAAAATAATAGGAAAAAAGATTGTATGCTTCACTGTTGGTCCTCAAGGAATATATATTGGAATAGTCTGATTACCTGACGATTCTAAAAATCTGGATCATGTACATGACACATTATAAAGGTGAAAGCACTGGGCCAGAAACATAAACTCTGTTCCCACCAGGATTACTTTTCTGGACTAACCATTACGCAGATTCCATCAGACTGTATTATAGGCTCATGGTACATCTGGTACACCTTACCTTTTGATAGATGTCATACATCTCACCTGGACTTCGCAGCTACTGCATATTTTATTGGTCTGCCTGAGGATGTCAGAAACCCCCTTGTTTTCCAGGTAACGCCAAAATAATGTGCTAATCTGAGGGCATAGCTAGAATCTGTGTACCATTTCATTCTTAGTCCTCTCCCCAATGTAGAAGCATCAGTGAGAGCCTTCAGCTCCACCTCCTGTGCTGATGTAGAGAATGGGAATGGTTGTTGCACAACTAACTTACCATTTTGCATTACAGCATGTCCTTGTTCTTCATTCCGCCATCTGGATTCATCTACAAAATACTCAGCGTCAGGGTTAGTCAATGGTGTTTAAGTTACATTTGACAATCCCCTTGTTTCACTAATCAGCAACTTATGACAGTCAAGGTTAGCTGTGGGGTTAGAAATCTCAGTTTCTCCTCACACCCTTCCCTCCTTTTCTAATTTCCAAATTCTCAAAAAGAATAAAAGAGGAATCTATCATGGCTGCGCCAGGGACAGACCAGTTGAAAAGTGGAATTTTTTGTTAGTTTGTAGCATCATGGCTTATGGCTGCATCTGTAATTTTTATAAGATATTTACATTTTTCATTGTCTCTTTTTGACAAAGGGCCCCCTTGGCATGTAACTCTTTCAGCAATAACATCTGGAGCTGTTGGTAAAAATATAGTTAGTGGAAAAATAGCAGCTGCCTGGTCTACTTGTGCACACCTCACAGACTTTGGATTATCTTTAGAGATGATAGAAGTGAATCGTGCTGTCAATTTGCTATGTTCTGCAAAGTGAATACACTCGGATTCGTTAAGAAAATCCTCATTAAAAAAAAAAATGGCGGCTGCACATACTGTCTTGAGCATCACTGGGCATGAGAATGGGATTAACCATAATCCCTAGTGTCTGTTCAATCAGCTGCAGGCCGCTCTGTGATGTCAGTACCTCCGCTTCACCCTCTATATAAGATGGTTCACTTACATAGATGGCCAGTCGGCTGTGTGTGGAGGAGAGAGCAGGATGGCAGCAGGCAGTTAGAGCAGAGCAGGGAGAAACTAAGAGAATGATATAGGGACAGAGAAGACTGGCTGATTGAATTTTTTTTTTAGTTGTGATTTTCCAATTTTTTTTCACTTTTACAACATACTTTAACAAATTCATGCTTCTGTAATAGTCTTAGTACTGTAGCTACTAGAGATGAGCGAGCAGTGAAATATTCGACTTTCGAAAATTCTAATCGAATAGGCACCAAAAATCGACTATTCGAACAAATATTCAATCCCGTTATAGTCTATGGGAAAAAAAATCTCGGCACTTGGAAATCTAAATTCGACCACTTGGAGGTCACCAAGTCCCCTATGAAACCTCCCTAAACAATGCCAACATCTCTAGAATGACACTGTGACATCAGGGGGAGCATTCCTGGGTGCACTCAACACCCCAAATTCGCAGTATATGCCGCAGTTGCGAATGAAAAATATTTGCAAACGCTTTACGAATGTTTACGGCAATGTTCACACATTTCCTTCGTATTTCTTGTGCAGTGTTACAAGGCTTTTACTAGGCTACTGGAACAATAGCTACACGTGCCTTTTACTGGGCAACTGGCACAATAGGTATCACTTGCCTTTTACTGGGCAACTGGCACAATAGGTATCACATGTTTTTTACTGGGCAACTGGCACAATAGGTATCACGTGCCTTTTTCTGGGCAACTGGCACAATAGGTATCACATGCCTTTTACTGGGCAACTGGCACAATAGGTATCACGTGCCTTTTACTGGGCAACTGGCACAATAGGTATCACATGCCTTTTACTGGACAACTGGCACAATAGGTATCACGTGCCTTTTACTGGACAACTGGCACAATAGGTATCACGTGCCTTTTACTGGACAACTGGCACAATATGTATAACGTTTACGTGCCCTTAGTGGTTTAAACCAGGGACACTATAAGTCACTTGTACAAACAGGGTACTGGAATGAATACAGCTGCTGATGATGATGATGATGCTGTTGCTGCTGTTATATCATCTATGTCTTAGCACTGAAAAGTGCTTTGGATTCAGAGATGACTTTTTCTATGGATATTAGCCCTGAAAAGGACTTTTGGGTTCTGTAGTAATCCTGCCTAACCAAAACGCTGCTAAAACCTATCTCTCCCTTCTCCAAATCTCTCCCTGGCTAGGTTGAAAGCGCATCTGCGGTTGAGAGACGGAAGTCAATTATTAAATATTCGAGGTCATGTGGTTCAGCCATCCAATGAGGGTAGACGCTGTTTTTGCGCTGCGTGCGTACTTCCAGGGTCCCTCACTGTCTCCCTGCATTGTGATTGGATTAAAAAAAGCGGCAAGTGCGATGGGAGGGCTTTCGAATGTTTCCTGCGTATTCGTCACTCTACTCGATTGAATTCGAATCTTTCGAATACCGCAATATTCGATCTAATACCATCTCGATCAAATCGTATTTGCTGTACTCTAGTAGCTACTATAGTTTTGGCTTTTTTAATTAAATCCACTAAGATTTGACTCACAAATCTTAACGAGTTTGACGTAAAATTCGCAAAGCTCGCAAAGCGAATTTTCACCTGCTTCGCTCATCTCTAGTTATCTCCTTTGATATGAGCTGTTACTTTAATTATTGCTACCTCTGTTGGTAGCTCAAAGGCTTCGAGTATATTCTATATTTTGTTTTTAGCAAAGCCGCATTTTGCCAAATTTCTGCATGGCTTGCTAGGTGGTCAAGAAGGGGAGTGTTAGGAGAGCATGCAGTTTCCTTGCACTAAGCTTACTACTGTCACCAAAGAGTCTGGTACTCTTAGGGCACTAGGTTTATGTGCTTCTAGATGAATGATGTCACGACGGAAGAAGTATAATGACACAATACACAAGTTGCAAGGTCAAACTCAACTCTGATGGTGTTTTTAGGCCGTTTATTTAAGCACAATCTTATCACACTTAAGTAGGTATAGAACACGAGATATTGTCAAATGGTGTAAACCTATCTCTTTGGTGTCAGCCACTTCCTGATATCTGCCTCTTCAGAACATCACCATGACATTATTTAGGCATAATCTCCCTTCTCGGACATGTTTGGACAATATTACAAAATATTTTTCATATATATAACACATTTTTTATGAGTCATGGTGATTCATGACTCAAGCACTATCTTAGGTATAGAGAAATTTAACCCCTTAACGACCGCGGGCGTACATTTACGCCCTGACAGCCTGTGCCTTAACGCAAATGGACGTAAATGTACCCCCGCGGTTTCCCCGATTGCTGCATGTACACACGCAGCGATCAGGGAAGATGGCCTGCTATAATGTATAGCAGGCCATTTTAGCTTCTCGGCACGGGGGGTGATTAACCCATCCCGTGCCGACGATCGCCGGTATCGGCTGATCAATTCAGATCAGCCGATAGCAGCGACCGGCACCTTTCTGGGTCATCGATGACCCAGAAAAAAATGGCGGTCGGTGCTGTCCGAGACAGCACCGACCACCATTACTACAAAAAGTAATGGTGGCCACGGTGCCACCGGCCCACAAAGTTCCCCAAAATGTAAAATACCTGCTCTGGACCCCTCAGCTAGGTAGCTGAGGGGTCCAGAGCAGGTATTTGGGCCATACTCACCGGATCCCGGGGTCCCGATCGCTTCTTCCGGGTCCGCGGCGTCTTCATGTTCTCCTCAGGTCTTCGTCTCACTTCGTCGGGTCCGCTTCAGCATCGTTCGGGTCCCTCGTCGTCTAACATCGGCTTTTTCAGGAATTTACTCTCTACTGCCCCCTAGCGGCTGATAAGTGTATATAATACACTTATCAGTAGCTATAGGATGTTAGGCATGTAATAATTTTTTTTTTTTTTCAATTTTCCGCACCCTACCGCTGCTGAGCGCTGATCTGCATCGCACGTAAGTGCGCAGCTGATCAGAAACTCCTCCTTTTTGGTGTAGGGTGTTTTTTTTTAATCCTACTGCCACGGTCTGCTGATAAGTGCCGCACATAAGTGCGGCATTTATTAGCAACACCTTTTTTGGCGTAGGTTATTTTTTTTATACTTACTGTTAAAATAAAACGTAAAAAACACTACATTACATTACACTACACTACATTGAATAAAGTTTTACACTACACCACCACTACATACCCAATATACCAATCCCCATATAAAAATGGCCCCCAAAGTGTTTTTGGTGTCGGAAGCATACGCTATTATTGCCTCCAACACCGAAACAGCAAGTGAGGATGAATGGGGGGATCCTTCTTTCCTCCATTCATCCTCATCATCCTCATCATCCAGTGACGTGCCTGGGGGTAGCGTAGCGTACGCTGCCCCCCAGACACGTCTTTTCCTCCAGTACCTTCTCAATATGAGATCACGGTATGGTGTGAAATTCTACAAACTCTGTGAGAGTACCTCAGGGTACACTTACAGATTTAGGGCGGACTGATGCGGGCTGGTGCGTGCCTCTCCCCCAATGTCATAGTTTCCATTCTATGCACGGGTGGATTCCATCGTCCATCCAAAGAATAAACACGTTGAACGGAGAGCAGAATCCGCCCGTGCATAGAATAGAGTCTATGACACGTGTGGAGACGTGCGTGCCCGCATCAGTCCGCCAGCGGGTGCCAGCTGCGGAATGCGTGAAGGGTTATACTTCGCCATTCCGCAGTGTGCACGTACCCTTAGAGTGTTTGAAGGAAGGGACACCCGAATCCAGCCCCCAGATGCCACCCCCCCCATCCTTGGAGTTAGTGGGAAGATCGTTTGGGAACTGATCTTCCCACTGCTGGATAAAGGTTACCACCCGTACGGGGATGACTTTTATACCAGCAACCCCTCTTCCGGTCCCTCGCTGCCCGAGCTACTGTAGCTTGCGGCATGATCCGAAAATATCAGAAGCAGTAATAAAGCCCTAATATTTAGCAGCCATGGAGCGGACCCAGTGCTTCTGGATATGAAGGACCCCGTATCGCACCAGCACAACATTTTCCAGGTTACGTCCCCCACACTGGAGAAAGGGAGACCCCAGAAGAAGTGCAGAGTGTGGCGTAACAGGGGGATCAGGAGGGACACCATTTTCCAGTGTGACACCTGTCCTGATCACCCCGGCCTCTGCATACAAGATCGCTTCCAGGCATACCACACGTCATTGGAGTTCTACATTATCTAAATTCCTTCCCTTATTCCTATTTCAGGGGTCATGTTGATCCAGGGATTATTCTGATTGCAAATATGGAGTCGGGAAGGAATTTTTTCCCTGAGATGAGGGTACTGTCGTCTGCCTCACAAGGGTTTTTTGCCTTCCTCTAGATCAACACAGGTTGAATTTGATGGACACCTGTCATTTTCAACCTTATAAACTAATAATTGGCCTAATACCCCCAAAATTAATTAAAATTGTCCCTTTTCCCCAACTACATAGGCATGACCCCCATTCCCATTAGAGGCATGCCATGATGCAATTACAAAGCCACTGTGCGGCCAGGACAGCAGAAACCCCCACATGTGACCAAATTCTGGAAACTACACCCCATAAGGAATCTGACAAGGGGATGAGCAGGGATATGGCTCCCTGGTGACGGCCATATTTGGGACGTGGAAATAAAAAAAATGGTATCTTTTATTTTCACACCACATATTCTACACATGTGCCCGTCACATGTGGGGTCCATATGCTCACTGCACCCTTTGTTAGATTCCTTATGGGGTGTAGTTTCCAGAATGGGGTAACTTGTGGGGGGGTCCACTGTTCCGGCAGCACAGGAGCTTTGTAAATGCAACATGGCCTCCATTCTTCATTCCAGCCTCTAAATGGCGCTCTGTCCCTTTGGTGGCTTGCCCTTTGCCCATATGGCACATTATGTCCACAAGTGGGGTATTTTCGTACTCAGGGAAAACTACCCTATTCGTTTTGCGCTTATTTTCTTTTTTAACCCCTTGTGGAAATGGAAAAAATCAAGGCTAGACCAACATTTAGTGTAATTTTTTTTTTTAAGGTTTTACTCTAAATCATGTCTTGATTTTTTCATTTTCACAAGGGGCTAAAGGATAAAAAAAAACACAAATGGATTTCGAGGGACCATGTTGCATTTAAAAGGACCCTGTGTTGCCAAGACAGTTGAAACCCCCCACAAGTGACCCTATTATGGAAACTACACCCCTCAGGGAATGTAACAAAGGGTTTAGTTAGCATATGGACCCCACTGGTGATGGGCACAAATGTGGAACAATGTGGCGTGAAAATGAAATATTACATTTTTTACACTATAATGTTGGTCTAGCCTTGAATTTATCATTTTCACAAGGGGTTAAAAGAGAAAAAACACACAAAATGTGTATAGAAATTTCCCCCGAGTCCGTAAATACCCCACATGTGGGCATAAAGTGCCATGTGGGTGCAGGGCAAGCCTCCGAAGGGAAGGAGCGCCATTTGGATTTTGGAGGTTGGATTTGGCTAGAATGGATGATGAACGCCATGTCGCATTTACAGAGCCCTCGTGCTGCCAAAACACTGGAAACCCCCCACAAGTGACCCCATTCTGAAAACAACACCCCTCAGGGAATCTAACAAGGTGTGCAGTGAGGATATTTACCCCTTGATGATTGGCACATTTGTGCCGTGAATGTGAAAAAATGAAAATTTTAACTTTCACGCCACATTTTTCCACATTTGTGCCCGTCACCAGTGGGGTCCATATGCTCACTGCACCCCTTGTTAAATTCCTTGAGGGGTGTAGTTTCCAGAATGGGGTCACTTGTGGGAGGTTTTCAGTGTCTTGGCAGCACGAGGGCTCTGTAAATGCGACATGGCCCTTGAAATCCATTCCAGTGACATTCAGCTTCCAAAAGCCAATTGGCGCTCCTTCCCTTTGTAGGCTCGTCCTGCGCCCGCTTGGCACTTTATGTCCACATGTGGGGTATTTCTGTACTCGGGAGAAACTGCGCTACATGTTTGGTGTTTTTTTTTTTTTCCTTTTATCCCTTTGTGAAAATGAAAAATTAAAGGCTAGAACAACGTTTTAGTGTAAAAAATATATGGTTCTTTTTTAACGCCATATTGTTCGGAAAATCTGTGAAGCACCTGTGGGGTCCAGATGCTCACCGCACCCCTTGTTACATTCCTTGAGGGGTGTAGTTTTCTAAATGGTGTCCCTTTAGGGGTGTTTTTTAGGTTTTGGCACCCCAGAGCCTCTGCCAACCTGAAGTGATACAGTCAGAAATGACCAAATATAACAGAGGCTTTGAAATTCACTAGGCGCTCCTTTGTATCTGAGGCTTGTGGTTGCGTCAAATAGCGCAATAGGGCCACATATGGGGTAGTTCTATAAACTGCAGAAACGGGGCAATCAGTATTGTGGTGAATTTCTCAGGTAATAGGTTTATAATTATTAAAAATATTGGATTACAATAAAATTTCTGCACAGAAAATAAAAATTTTCAATTTTCTTACACACTGAGGCCTTATGCACACGTTCAGTATTTTTTTCTGGTCCTGAAACAACCCGTGAGAAATTGCGGATTGGACATCTGTATTCCATCCGTATTCCATCCGTATTCCATCCGTATTTCCGTAATTCCATTTTTTTACTACTCATTGCTTTTCAATGCACTTCATCCGGATTTTTTTGCGGAAATACGGATGCCAACATGTTACAATCTGTAAACAATCTGTAACCAATTTATTTCAATGAGAGGATCCGCAAAAAAAAATGGGTTCGCACCCGGTCCGCCCAATAGACTTCAATGTGCACTAACTCGGATCCGTAAATACGGATCCGTAAATTACGGAACGTGTGAATAAGGCCTTAGTTTTTATTTCTGTGACTACCCTAAAGGGTTAAAACACTTTCTGGATGTGCTTTTGCAGAGTTTGGGGGGTGCAGTTTCTGAAATGGGATGCTTTGTGGGGCTTTCTAACATACAGGCCCCTCAAATACACTTACCTGAACAGGTCCCTAAAAATATCTGATTTTGAAATTTTACAGAAAATTTGGAAATTTGCTGCTTATGTTTTAAGCTTTCTGTTGTCTAAAAAAAAATAAATATAGTTTAATAAATGCTACCAACATAAAGTAGACATGTTGCTAATGCTATTTAATATATATTTTATGTGGTATAACCATTTTCTTTATAAGCAGAAAAGTTTCAAAGTTGGAAAAATGCATTTTTTCACCATTTTTCACGTTATTTTGGGTTTTTTTCATAAAGATTCGTTATAAGTATCCATAATTTACCAGAAATGTGAAGTACAATATGTCACGAGAAAACAATCTCAGAATCAGCCGGATAGGTAAAAGCATCCCGAAGTTATTAATGAATAAAGTGACACTGGTCATATTCATAAAATTTGCTCCGGTCCTTAAGGCCATTTTAGGCTCTGTCCTTAAGGGGTTAAACAACACATCAAAATTTCACTACAATGTACAGAGCTTGCATAGATTTTAGTAAGGGGGCATGTGCAACTCACATGTGTCTAGATTCTTGTAGACATACATGCTTCTACGTGAATCCAGTGTGCCCAGTGTGAGATCATTGGTGAAGCCTTTAGAAAGCTCTTTTAACCATTTGTCCTGCCTGCTCATTTAGCTTACTTCATTATAATCGGCCTCCCATTTTTGTTTACACAAAAAGATGTAAGACCAACATGCAATCTGCAAAAGATGCGATAATTGACCAAACAAATGGTTTATCGGATGATTGTTTGCCCATTAACGTTGTCTGATTATCAGCAGTTAGCATTCCTAACAATTGGCATAAAGGCTCTATTACACAAAACGATTATCGGCCAATTATCGTCTTGTGTAATAGAAGGCAACAATCAGACGACATGAACAATGTCGGCTGATCGTTGCACTTGTTTTCCTTTCAACATGTTGAAAGACAAACGACTAATATAGCAACGATCTTCTGCCGTCGCTCCGTAGAAAAGGAGCGGTGGCAGCAGACCACTGCTATCTGATATGGGCTGCCCGGATGATCTAGCGATCACCCAGACAGCCCTCTCTGTACTCACCCGCTAGCCACCAAGTGTAATAATGACAGCAGCAAGCGGGGAATGCACAACTCCAGTTGCCCTGTGTAATAGTAATAGTGTTAGTAAAAGGAGCCTAAAGGGGTACTCTAAAGCATTTTTATTTTAATCAATTGGTGCCAAAATTTTTACAGAATTGTAAATGGCTTCTATTTAAATAATTAAACCTTCAACTACCTATTAACTGCTGTATGTCCTGCAGAAAGTGGTGTATTATCTCCAGTCTGACACAGTGCTCTCTGCTGCCACCTCTGTCCATGTTAGGAACTGTCCAGAGCAGGAAAGGTTTTCTTACAGCAATAATTGAACAAATGTTTCAACTAGATAAAGCAAGTTAACTATGAATAAAATATACACTGGTAAATCTACACTGGTAACAAATAATCCTAGCAATAGGCTCCTCTTTTAAGATCCTTTAAAAAAGAGATACATGACTCCTTTAGATCATTGTTAGAAAAGATGATGTAGAGTGAATGTAAGAGCGGAGAGGAGTGTATTATAATAGCAAGTAACAATCTCCAATCTTTCAGTCTGGTTAATAACATAATATTCATCAGAGTAAAATACATGATCTGTAACAGCAAGAACAGGCTTGTGCTCTTCACAGCGGTAAAGTGAGCCTCTAAGTTTGGGCTTTGAAAACTGGACCTGGAGCTCCTCATCCGTCTGGTGTGCATCCACAGAGAGTGAAGTAACAGGAAGATTGTCGCACAGATGGTTAAAAATGGAAAGCATCCTAGAAGAGATGCCAGTAACTTATACCTATTACTTCTAATAAGTCTGGTATGGGAAACAGTTGTATTCTCCAATGCACCAATTAACATAACGTCTAAAAAATAAATACCAAAAAGAACTCCAGAAGACACCGAAACGATCAGAGAAACCAGTAAGAGCCAGGAGACTGCTGCAGAGAGTTTAGTCTTTAAGTAAACCAAAACCTTCCAGTTGTAGCTTGTAATCTTCACACAGTAAAAGACAGAGAGGACGGTGGAAAACCAAAGGTCGGAATAATACAGGAACGTGATCTCAGAGTTCACTGCTACCAAAACAACAACGTCCACAAAAACCTGAGTGTAGAAAACATGAAAAATATATGCGATGAAGGTGCTGAGAAAATACAGACTTCTAGACATTACCAAACAGCCTAGGATCTTATAGTAAGTTTGTAGAGATCTCAGAGTTTTCCATTTGAGGAAGATGGCAGCCAAAATTATCACATTTATTATGAATCCAGCAAAGCACTCAACATACAGCACTGCTGCAAAGATATATTCAAGATAGGGATACACCATATCAGCCATGATCTTTCCCTTAGCTGAGATGGATATTTAGTATAAAGTCCTGTGAGCTTTGTGTGAGGATTGGGTTCTCTCAGCTTCTATATTCTCATGTTGTGCACAGCTCTCATGGAAATCTCTGCTACTTGTCTGAGTTCTATGCAAATCTTTTATCCAGTGAGATGCCTGGTGGAGCTATCATATTGAAAATAATCAGTTATGTAATCCTAGTCACAAAAAACAATCTGTATCAGAAGAGATCTGGAGAGAAAAGATATGATACAAGTAGAAAATATTTGATAGAAATAAGATGATTGGAATGAAATTAAAGGAAAAGTCCAGCGAAATTATTTTACCAACGTATTGTATTGTCCCCTAAAAGACATGCAAATGACCAATATACACTTATTACGGGAAATGCTTATAAAGTGCCTTTTTCCCTGCATCAAGGCTTCACTTCCTGGATAAAATGGTGATGTCACTTCCTGGATAACATGGTGACGTAACGACCCGACTCCCAGAGCTATGTGGGCTGTGGCTGCTGGAGAGGATGATGGCAAAGGGATGTTCAGTGTCCCTCCAGTGCCCTGTGTCCCTCAGTGTCCCTCTGCAATCTTCCTCTCCAGCAGCCACAGCCCGAACAGCTCTGGGAGTCGGGTTGTGACATCACCATGTTATCCAGGAAGTGACATCACCATTTTATCCAGGAAGTGAAGCCTTAATGCAATAGTAAGTGCAGGGGAAAAGCACTTTATAATCCTTTCCCGAAATAAGTATATATTGGTGATTTGTATAGGTTTTGGGGGCAATAAAATACTTTAATAAAAAAAATTTGCCGGACTTCTTTAATTAAAATTAATATTTGTGTGTGGATGTATCGGTCAGGATTGTGCATTGCTATTTTCTAGTAAGACCAAGGCATGAAACTTCATAGAGAATATATTATATAAAGTTTGCCCCTCTTTTCTACATTTAAAATACTAAAACGTATGCTTTGGAGAGATCTGAGATCTGAAAATTACAGTTTCATAAAGTTAAAGTCATTTTGTAGTGTTCCTAGGAACACTGAGACTTGCCTAAAAAGAGTTGGCCAGAACTTGAGAAATAAAAATGCCTTTTTTGTAACAGTGTCGTGTTTGATCATATACTGTGTCTGTTATTGCAGAATAGCCCCAGTTAAGTGACAGAAGCTTAACTGCGCACCCTGTGGAGAGTTCTGGTCTTGTTTCTGAATAAAGAAGACCCCGTTTTTCTAATTTTGAACAGCTACTTCAACATGGAAAAAGAAAGACCTTTGTCAAAATGACCCTTGAAAGTCCTGGAGAGCCCTTACTACAGAAACAGACTTGGACTGGCCCACTGAGGATCTGAAGAATCCCCTGGTGGGCCCCTGACCAATAGCCATCTATATTTCATGCCCTCCACCACTTCACTGCACACACACCTTCCTACCTGTGCCATAAAGTAAAATGTGCATTTTATTAAGTAACTGTTAGGAAACGGACAGCAGGACAAGACAAGAGAGTGAGCTCTAAGCTCAGCCCCGCCCACTGTCCTCTACCTACTTGCCACTGTCCGCCCTAAGATGGCGGCGAGCAACTGGGCGGCAGTCCCTGCACTGGCTAGGAGGAACACAAATACAAAACAGACAGACAAACACAATGAAGAATAGTCCACAATCTGGGTCACAACAGTCGGGCAGCAAAAGTACAAAATCAGGATCCAAAGGCGTAATCAGAAAACAGGCAATATGATCAGGGGCAGGCAGCAAGCAAGGGAGGTCAGAGATACAAAGCAGTAGTCAGGAGATGCAAAGAAACAGAATCCACAAGCAGGCAGAGACAATAACCAGCAATGATATCCCAGACTGAGGTAGTTATATAGGAGGCCAGGGTTCTGATCCAGAACATAATTGGACCATCCCCCTGATCTCCAAGCACAGACAGCTGAGAACAAAACAGATCCACTGGTAGGATGACCTGTCAGTCACAGCAGAACCAAAACACAGGTTAACCATGACATGGCCAGACAGAATTCAGCAGGTAAATTCGGGTGTGTCTCCCAACAAAAGTGAGCATATAAACCAGTGTTCACACACTGCAAACAAAAACACAAACAGAATACAAGAATTTCAGCGCCTTCTCGGCCGCACAGCATAAGCTGAGGGGCGCATAATGCTCTGTAAAGATACAGTCCTGACAGTAACTATATACAGATATCATGGTTATATGCAGGCCCGCTTCTGCCATGAGGCGGAATGAGCCTTCCGCCTCAGGCGGCAGAATTTGCGGTCCGGCAGGGGGCGGCATTATGTCCCCCCTGCTGTCATTTTTGTTAAGTATCACTTAACAAAAATGACAGCGGACGCTCACCTGTCCCGTCGCCCGCGCTCTCCACATCCTGTCTGGTTCAGCGACGTCACTCTGCAGCTGTCACAGACCTCCAGGCTGTGGTGAGTGCCCGGGGTCGGTGGGGGACGCCCCGCGCGACCCGATCACCCCACTCACTCACCACAGCCTGGAGGTCCGTGACAGCTGCAGGGTGACGTCGCAGGACCTGACGGGATGTGGAGACAGCAGAGAGCGCGGGCCGGCTGCGGTGTGGGACAGGTGAGTAGATGGCTGCGGCGGCGGCGGCGCCGGGGGGGGGGGTTCCGGGGGGATGCCGGCTATCACTCGGGGCAGCCGCCTGAGGTTTGCCTCAGGCGGCAGAAACCCTTGAATCGGCCCTGGTTATATGGATTACGAATTTTATAATCGTTTATGTATAAATTGACTTTTTAATCTCCCATCTTATTGTGGAAAAATAGGCATTATACACATTGAGGCTATGTTCACATTACGTGAACACCCGGCCGTTCCGTGACCCAGGCCAAGTCACGGAACGGACGGTCTTAGCCCGGATCATCCCGGCTAGTACTTAAGTACCGGCCGGGTGATATTTCCGGCCGCGGAGCTCTGATGGTGGACTACATTGATGACGTTTTTTTTTTTTTTTTTTGTAAATCAGTTATTGATGATGTTTTTTTAATAGAATGGTCAATAAGGGAGATGGGGATTTTTTTTATGTCTATAAAAAAAAAATTCTACTGTGTATTGTAGTCCACCAAATCTGATGTAGTTCTTAAGATACTAATATCTGAAAAACAAAAAGGAAAGACCTGTGAAGCTCTATCTGTCTTACCATTACTTCTCTGCCTAGTGTTTCTGTATACCCTGTCCTAGTTCCATTTACCGTGTTCCTGCTGTGTCCAACCTGGTTCCTGTGTTCCTGCTGTAGTGTCCTCATGTCCCAGTGTTCCTGCTGTTGATCGTGCACTGCCAGTTGCTTCCAGTATACCTGTGTGTTCCTGTCCTGAGTGTGAACCTGACCCAACCTGAGTGTGCACCTGCTACCGTTCCTGCATCAAGTTACCCACCTTGTATGAAACTGCACCTGTGTCTTCATCTCCAGCATCTGTCATTTGCATTAGTGATCATGACTCTAATTGTTTGTGTTCGCCGATCACAAACAATTTGTTCAATGTTCGGAATGGTTATAACGATCATTTTTGAGCATATTTGAGCATATGGTCTGCCTGGAACAGCTGTCACATGCTTTGTTTATCTCAAGAACTGGTGACCCAGCGTATCCTCTGGGAAAGTCTATCTCCACCATCAGGAGTATCCTGTGAAAAACAGAGGATACCCTTAGACATCGCCCTTAGGGATAGATGGGCATGTAACAACTGGATTACCTAGGCTGAATCCTGGAATTCCAGGCTGACTCCTCCTTCCCCATGGACAGGGAAGCCATCAGGAATCAAATGCGAAAGGTTCAACAAGGTTTAAATTTATTTTACCTCTGTTTCTGCTGTAATGACTCTGCTAATACAGTCTGGATCATATAGTCTCTATTAGTAAACGAACAATCCACCTGACCTATACAATACATCAGTCTGAACACAACAATGCATGTTTTTATAGCTTTTCCAATGTTTTACTATTTTTTGTATAGTAATTTTTTTTGCTGTTGCAAATAATTATTATTAAAATTGCGCTATTGTGTTGGAATGATTTTATTTTTTCACCAATGAGCTCTAATTTTTATTAGTATTGGTGTAGATCGGATGTTTTTAAAACTCTTTATTAATTGTTTTTGGTATATAATGTAACAATCGTGTAGCTTTTTTTTTTTTTTTTTTGTTTACACCGTTCACCGCTCGGGAACCATGTTGTTAGATCGGACATTTACACACGATACATATATAATATGTTTATTTATTTAATTATTTTTCTATTTTTTATTTGTATAATCAGCAATGGGGATTATTTTAACTTTTTTTTTCCAACCTTTTAAGCCCCCTAGGGGACTGTTACAGGAAGTCACTAATTGCATACACTGGTCAATACTATACCTTTGAATAGCATTGATCAGTGTTGTTGGTGATCTCCACATAGAGCCTGCCTGTGGCAGACTCTATGTGAAGATTGCCGAGTATACATCCGACAGTTAGGGAAAATGATCAGGACCCCCACAATCACAATGCAGGGATCCCGATCTGCTCCTGTCACTTTCATTTAAATGCCGTGAGTGCTGCTACCTGTCATTATCGTTGAGGATGTTTCGGTCAGATGTTTAACCACTGATGTATCATTTACCCTCTCACAGCATGCAGTCTCACATACATCAGACTGAACCTGATGAAGTTTGCAGTAAGCAGAAAACATAGAATTCTTGTTCTAAAAAATCTATAATAATAATATTTTTTTAAATACACTTTGTACCTCTGTGAAGATTAGGTTGTAAAAGCATCACTAGCTAAGTGGTACACATAATATGGGGAAATACACTTCAGTATCCAAAGAACAGCAGCATCCAGCTCCTTTCTGTGGATGATTTTGTATATTATATTAAGCATTGTTAATAGTTGAAATTTTGCAGCCCTTGGGGAAATAAGGGCTAGCTTGGACAAGGGTAACAAGCTTAGGGGAGAAACACCTGCAGGATGGCTGGGAATTGAAGTACTCCACAGTCAGAGGTCAAAGTCACTGTCAGATATGAGGGATTCACACGGCAATGCCTTTCACACTCTCCAAGAACCAGTAAAGAGGTTAGTGGGTCTAATGTCGAGGCACACCCTGATACTGTGTATGTCCAGTAGATTGGGGAGTCACCCAAGACCCGGTAAGTGCAATGGAAACCTGACTTAGGGAGATAAGGAGGAGGTAATACAACTTCAAACGTCTTCAAACAGTCTCATATACTCTCAATTCTCAGGTGTTGAATGTGTTACCAATGAGGAGAGGTTTTGCTGCTGCATCACTAGTCTAAAGGCTCTATTACACACACAGATATCTTCCCAGCTTTGTTTTCAAAATCTGTCAGATAACCTGCCAGATGTCTGTGTGTGTGTGTAATAGAGCCCCTGGCATTACTATTCTGAGGTGTCAAAGATACCACCTTTCCACTTTACAAAGAATAAGTCCTCACTTGCGTTTCTCCACTCCTTTTTGGGATCAATGTTTAAAGCTGAAAGTCTCTAGGCCTGACCGGAAGCCTACATCTGGGTCTTAGAATATTGTCTGAAGAGATAAATTGCAGCATTTATCCCTTCAGATACAAATGAATACTCACAACTAGGCAAAATTGTCTCGATTGCCATCAAAGCACACCTCAAGCCCTAAAGGGAACCATTCAGCATGATTGTTCCCAGCTGCACAGTATAGATCTACTGTGCAGCTCCCCAAGACAACCAACCACGCCTACAGTGGTAGCTTTACACCAGGAAAAAGGAGTTTTATTCCATCTAGATGACTAGTTGCTGACCTTCTCCCAACCTCGTGCGACATAATCAAACTATCCCCCCCCCCCCCCATGTAAACCTACCACCGCAGACGTGGCTAGTAGCCTCGGGTGGTGCACAGTAGATCTATATCTGAAATTAGTTGTCCAGGTGGGAAAATCTATATTAATTTTTAATAATGCTCCCTAGAAAACAAAAAAATGGGTTTCCTTCCAGCTGATTACAGGAGTCACTGAGTACAGGAGATGGGCTGTAATATAAGTCAATGGAGTTCATCTCCAGTATTGGGTTGGGCTTCCACGCACTTCAGCCCAAAATAAGTTGTGGTTGAAGTTTCTCCAGCTCACCTGACTGTCAGTGTTCTGTCAATTTTAGTCAGACCAATGGTTTGACGAGCCAGAGAAGCAGCTCATGAATATAGTGAACTATTGAGTGCGCCCTCAGTAGCCCACCACAGTGAAAAGTATGACAGTGTTTTACTCAAGGTCCTTGTTACCAGTTTTATTCTACCTTCAGATAGGGCAGCATCATTCTGGTAGAAGAGTTTCTTTAAAGAAGAAGTCCAACAAAATGCAAAAAAGGGAGGAAGACGGGGGATGCAAAAAAGTAATAGATAAAATCTGTCCCTGTGCCTCTGTAGCACTGCTCCCGGGTCCCACTCACGGCTGCCAGATGTTATTTTCAGCTGGAAACTGGGTACATCATGTACATTGCAATTTCAGCTGGAACGTCACGACTCGGGTGAGCAGTTGCCTGCTCAGCCACCGTCCCATCACTGACTAGCTTAGCGGGCAAACGCCATACCTAATTTCAAGCCTAAAATTACATCTGTCAATCATGTATCATGGTATGTGACGTTGCAGTTCTAACAGCTACAGGACACCAGGAGCAGTCAACAGGACCCTGGAGTGGCGCTTCGGGACACAGGGACAGGTAAGAATACATTGTTTATTATTTTCATTCAGCCACCCCACCCCCATCTTCCTCAATTTTGTGAATTTTACAGGATTTCTCCTCTAACCTAAATTTGTTAATCTAAAGCTTGTGAGAAATTTTCATTTCCTTGTTGGTTTGCTTAAATGTACATTTTCTCCCTCCATGTTTGCTGAGGCGGCAGTTTCTTCCTGGTGTGATTTCAGGGCCGTGTTGTGTGATCTCCGACAGTAAGGTGTCTCTTTACTTGTGCCCCCCCCCCCTCCAATCTTAGAGAAACATTCTGAAACAGATACTGTGGGACCATCTTCCTCCCATCACCTCCCCCATCCCTCTCTAGCCATTCAGAGTTTAACCCTAGATGGATTTGATTTTCTGCAGAATTATTTTTTATTACATTTTTGAAACATGCCTTTCAAACAGATACAGCAGAAACATAAAGAAAAGTCAAATGAAAAGGATACAATGCGGTTGTGAAGCGTAACAAGTTATGAATCTTTAGGAAAGAAACAACTAAAACAATCAAATCATTAATCAGTCATTAATTAAATAAAAAAAATCGACATTATAGAATGGTATATCACAAAAACATGAAGAGAAAATTAAAAGGTCAATAGGACTCCTTGATAGATTTTTAGTGATGTAAAACATTTAACAAGGTACTGCGGGATATAAAAAGGTGGGGGGAGGGGGGGGGGGTACTATGGGGGTACTGAGCTCAGTGATTGCTGTGTTTTTGCTATTCATAGCCAGATTCCTGCTCCGCACTGATGGCATATACCCCGAAACAGCTGTCTGCGGATGGATACCGGGCTTTGGTAAACCCTTGTCATGTTGCAATACTCGTTAGACTTTGACACAAAAGGGTGCACCCTGGTATTTCCCTATTTAGGTTCCAATACTCACAACCCTGTGGGACCTAAGGGGCTATGTATCAGGGTGGTTGGCAACAGGTTTTCCTTCCCTGGAGGGATATCTGGCTATTCCTGTATTTTGAGACTCAAAACTGAGGTTCCACAGACCCCTTTTTTGCATATTTAAATATATAGGGGGCAATGCATCAATGAAGGCTCAAGTGAGTACCTGATCAGATTTTTTTCACTGATCTCCCTGAGCTCAGTCATTGCTGTGCTTTTGTTGCTACTATGGGAAAGTAAGGAAGATACTAAAGTCCACATACCATATATATGATAAAATGTCATATATTCTCATGGACTGCTGATCTTTATAAGCAATATTTTAAGAAAACTTTAAGTAATTATATTGCTGAAAATAATAAATCAGATTTCGTAAAAAATGAATGAAGCTTGTAATATATAAATGTCCAATATGATACAACAAAATAGATATAAGGCTTGATCTGTGTTTTTTATAATGGAAGTCAACGGAAAAACGGATCAGAGGCATCCATTTTTTCATCCCTTTTTTTTCCAAAAGATGAAAAAAAAAAAAAAAAAAAAAAAAACAATTGCAAAAACGTAATGTGAACCCAGTAGTAAATCTAAACTACTATCAAAATTCTAGCAAGAGGCTCTTTGTGTAAGGATGTGAAACATTGATATACAAGTCTTCCTTAGATCCCTGTTAGTAGAGATGATGTAGAGTGAATGAAAGAACTGAGGGGAACATAATAGAATTAAACTGAACAATCTCCAAGCTTTGTATTCATGCAGTCTTCCAGATAGGATAATAACCATAACTATAAAATATATCATCTGTGACAGTAAGAAGAAGCTCATACTCTTCACAGCACTGAAGTGAGTCTCTAAGTTTGGGCTTTGAAAACCGGACCCGGAGCTCCTCATCCGTCTGGTGTGCATCCACAGAGAGTGAAGTAACAGGCAGATAGTGACACAGATGGTTAGAAATGGTGGACAGCATCCGAGAAGGAAGATCAAGAACTGGTTTGCAAAGTCTATAATGGTGACGTCATTGTATACAGTCATATTTTCCATTGCACCATTTATTAACTTCATTGGCTTCAAGTCATAAAAATAAAAACCAAACGATAGACTTAAAGATACCGAAATGAGTAGAGAAGCCAAGAGGAGCCAGGAAATTGCTGAGGAGATCTTATTCTTTAGAAAATTCCAAATCTTCCAGTTGTAGCTTGTAATCTTCACACAGTAAAAGTAACAGAGGACGGTGGAAAACCAGAGATTACTGAAGTGCAGGAACATTAGCTCGGAGCTTAGTGTTACCAAAATGTCCAAGTCCAGGAAAACCCACGGGTAAAAAACAAAAACAATGTAAATGAGGATAATGCTGAGATGATACAGACCTCTAGACATTAATAAGCAGCTCAGGATCTTATAGTAAGATTGTAGATTTCTCATAGTTTTCCATTTGAGGAAGATGGCGGACAAAATAATCACATTTATTATGAATCCGGCAAAGCTCTCAGCATACAGCACTGCTGCAAAGATGTATTCAAGATACAGGTTCATCATTTGGCAACGATTGTTCTCTTATCTGAGATGAATATTTAGTATAACGTCTCCACAGTCATGTAAGCTTTGTAAGAAGATTAGTTCCCTGGGATTTTTAATAGTAATGTTTAGCACATGCAAAGTTCTGCAATATGTTTAAAACATATGCAAATCTTGTATCCAGTGAACTGACTGCTAAAGATATCTGAGAATAAATAGTCAGTCATGCAGTTATAGTCAACAGAATAGAGTGTGCAGTTACAATCACCGTTGTTAAATATTTTCAAAACTTTCAGCAGTTTACAAAAAAAAGTTAAAGGAAAAGTTTGGCGAAATTTTTATTTAATTATTGTATTGCCCCCCCCCAAAAGTTATACAAATCACCAATATACACTAAATGCATATAAAGGGGGAGATTTATCAAACATGGTGTAAAGTGAAACTGGCTCAGTTGCCCCTAGCAACAAATCAGATTCCCCTTTTCATTCCTCACAGAGTCTTTGGAAAATGAAGGGTGGAATCTGATTGGTTGCTAGGGGCAACTGAGCCAGTTTCACTTTACACCATGTTTGATAAATCTCCTCCAAAGTGCGTTTTTTCCCTGCACTTACTACTGCATCAAGGCTTCACTTCCTTGATAACATGGTGTTGTCACTTCCTGGATAACATGGTGATGTCACGACCCAACTCCCAGTGCTGTGTGGGCTGTGGTTGCTGGAGAGAATGATGGTCGGCTACACTGAGGGACACAGTGCACTGGAGGGACCCTGAGCATCCCCCTGCCATCATCCTCTCCAGCAGCCACAGCCCGCACAGCTCTGGGAGTCGGGTCATGACATCACCATGTTATCCAGGAAGTGAAGCCTTCATGCAGTAGTAAGTGCATGGAAAAAAGCACTTTATAAGCATTTCCCGTAATAAGTGTATATTGGTGATTTGTATAACTTTTGGGGGGGTTGGGGGTGGGGCAATACAAAACTTTAATGAAAATTGTCACCGGACTTCTCCTTTAACAGATGGTTTCTCCAATGTATAACCAGCATCTTTTTAGGTCTAATCATTTATTATTTAATTTTTTTCCCTTTTTTTTTTTTTTTTTTAAACCAGAACAGCTTATGTGAGAACAACACACAACACAAAATGGAGGTCCAAGAATATAACAGGATCAAATAATGTCAATGAAAAGCATAATAGTAATAAGATAAACAAACTCCGAGAGTGCCATTACAAAGTACACCTGTTCCTGGAAAAAAACAAGCCCTTAAATGGCCCTGTAGATGGAAAAGTAAAAGAGTCATGGCTCTTAGAAGGCGAGGAGGAAAGAATGAAAATGCAAAAATAAAAATTGGTGCCTGCATCGACAGACTATGCAATAGATCTATATTTACCCAAATTTACTTTCATGTTTTGCAAAACCAGCAGTCAGTCGGCAGCTGCATTGTGGAATGTGCTTATCAAGGTGACAAAAGCATTTAGTAGAAGGTGTGCTTCAAAGGGCTATTCCGATTTTCAAAAGTTATGCCCTATCCACAGTATCCATCGGATATGGTATGACTAAGAGAACGCACAGGGTCAGGACCACTAGAGCCACCACCATCTTGTCCCAATAATTCTCCAGGGAACTGTCAAAAAAAGACGAAAGCTAGAGAATGAATGGAGAGGTGGCACGTTTGCGACCACTATGATTGTATGTTATTGAGGTTGTGGGGGGCCTCCTTCATGATCTCCTAGTTATGCCGTGTCTTGTGGACACTGTGGATAGGACATAACTTGTCAATGTGAAAGTACCACTTTAAGAATTCTTAGCAAACACATTAACCCTTTCACGACCTGGGATCATTGATGCCTCAATGCCCAGGTCGTGATTTTACATCAGCTTATGGGATAATAAAGATCCCATAAGCTGATGTCCCCTAGCTCTGCCGCCACTCTGATGTCCCCGCCACTGTTACAATCTTATAACAGAGGCAGGGGAGAGAGGGAGGCATCAGAGCTGACAGGCGCGCGTTCCGTCCTCCCTCCTGTCCCCCGCCAGCCTCCGTAGATAGAAACCGAAAGCCTGAGGCCTCCGGTTTCTATGACTAGCATCAGGGCTCTGCGATCAGTTTGCAGAGCCCCGATGGACACAGGAGAGACAGTTCTCCCTCAGTAGAGGGAGAATTGTCTCTCCAGAGCCCTATAGATACTGCGGTCGTGCTGACCGCAGTATCTATAGTGTTAACTCTCAGTACCGGAGCGCGGCTCCGGTGCTGAGAGTTCCGGCAGGTCCCCGGCTATCACTGATAGCCGGGACACACCACGGATGGCACAGGCGTAGCTGCTACGCCTGTGTCATCCTCAGCAGTAAATTCACGTCGCTGCAGCACCCGGCATAGGCTGCAGCAATGTGAATTTACTGTGCAGCGGCGGGAGGGGGTTAATAGGGGGGAGACAATAAGATCCAACTCCTTCCTGAACCCCTTCAAACATTTAGGGTGCATTCATACCATGATTTTGCTGTCCGATGCATCAGCACCATGTTAGAATCAGGTTTGGATGTACAGTATCTGGCCACTGACTGGCCCAAACCTTATTTACTCAGACTAAAAAGTGTAGGAAACCATTCTTAGTAAAAACCCAGCCTTACTGAAAATATTTATGGAGATCATACAATTGAAAATGGGGAGATGGGGGTACAGAAGATGCCTCTCTTATGTCATAAGATGTCACAATTTGTACATATTCACAAGAAAAAAAACACAATAATGACAGTTGCATGGAAGAATTCATACCAATGGTGAAAGTGGAGAAAGAGAAAATACATCAATGCTTAAACCTTGTTAAAATTAAATGATCAACATAGTACAATAAATAAGCTATAGGAAGCAAAACTACATTACAAAAAATTCTAGCAATAGGGACAGAACATTAAGATACAAGTCTCCTTTAGGTCACTGTTAGTAGAGATGATGTAAAGTGAATGGAAGAACTGAGGGCAACTGGTTATTACTGCAGTAACCAGTCTCCAAACTGGAGAGTGATTCAGTTTGCCTGATGTAATTAAATTCACAAGTATAAAATACATGATCTGTAGCACTAAGAAGAAGCTCATACTTTTTACTGCCGTAAAGTGAGTCTCCAAGTTAGGGCTTCGAAAACCGGACCCGGAACTCCTCATCCGTCTGGTGTGCATCCACAGAGAGTGAAGTAACAGGCTGGTTGTGATACAGAAGATTAGAAATGGTGGACAGGATCCTAGAAGGAAGATCAGGAACTGTTCTTTATCGATGTTAATGGGGACACCTTTGGATCCAGTTGTATTTACAGCCGCACAATTTATTACATTTCTTTGTTTCAAGTCATAAACATAAAAACCAAATGGAAGACTTGAAGATGCTGAAATGATGAGAGAAGCCAAGAGGAACCATGAGATCGCTGTCGAGATTTTGGTCTTTAAGAAAATGAAGAACTTCCAGTTGTAGCTCGTAATTTTCAAACAATAAAAGACACAAAGGACGGTGGCAATCCAGAAATTGGTGTAGTGCAGAAACATTAAGGTAATGTCTACTGATACCAAAACAACAGGGTCTAGAAGAAGCCATGGGAAAGACACGTGTGTAACATGAAAGACAAGGATGCCAAGAAAATACAAGCTTCTGCACGTTACCAAACAGCTCAGGATCTTATTATACATTGGTAGAGATCTCAGCATTTTCCATTTCAGGAAGATGGCGACCAAAATAATCCCATTTACCATGAATCCTGCAAAGTCCTCCAGATATAACATGGCTACAAAAATGTTCTCAACCCAAAAATTCCTCATCTCAAAAAAAATCAGATTTCTCCAGAATTCTGTAAGCTTTGTGTGATGATCGGGTCCTCTTGGCTTTGTTGTAGCAACATTGTGCACAGCTCTTATGTAAAGAGATAGAATATGATTTCCATGCAAATCTTTTATCCGGTACACAGTCTGCTATAAATATCAAACAAATAACCAGTTATGCAAACATTGTCAAAGGAAAACAGAGATGGCATCAGATCTTGTCTGGGAAAAAATAATAATTAAGAAATAAAAGCAGTGTTTTAAACTAAGATGATTGATTTAGAAAGAGGTTTGTATTGGCCTATTTGGTATTGAGCTAGAGTGGGTTTGTCCCTTAAGGCTGGTGGGAGCACCTGGCAAACAAGGCAGGTGTCGAGGACCAACTGCCTCGTGCTGTACCTAGCCCTAAATGCGGCAAGCTGACAGAGAGAAGATCCATTGGTTCCTAGCCCTGCCAGTCACTCTTGTGGTTGTAGGTGGCATTATGCCTGCAGTCACGAAATGCATCTCTCTTCCCTAGAGTTCTCGGACTTGAGTGACTGCGGTTAATTTTTTTTTTTAAAGATTACAGGGGGTGGGGTCAGGGGCAGGACAAGTACTCGGGAGGGGATTACCTACAGGGGATACCTACACGGTATAACTACTGGGGGATTACCTGCACAAGGATGCCTATATGAGGAATACAATGTGGATGGTATTACCTAAAAGGGGGATGCCAACCTACAGACAGTAATTAGACATGGGACATAATTAGTATATAAGGTCACAGAGAGGTCTAATTAATATGAGGATGAACAGGAGGGACCTAACTATTACTATTTGGATTAACAGAGGGAGCATAGCTACTATAAAAGGGCACAGATGCGCGTAAATACTATAAGGATGCACAGAGGAGATCTACGGTACCTACTAATGTATGGATGCACAGAGGGGACCTAACTACTATATGGAGATGCAGAGGGGCACTGCTATATGGAGCACAGAAGGACCTAAGTCCTATGTGGCTGCACAAAGGAGGCCTAACTACTGTGAGGAAGCAGAAAGATGCCTATCTACTATATATGTGTACAGAGGGATATAACCACTATCTGGAGGCACAGAGGGGCCTTACTATTATGTGGGAGTACAGAGGGGTCTAACAACTATAAAGGGGCATACAGAGGGCAATTTACTGGATGCGGATACAGAGAGACCTAATTATTATACGAGGCGCAGAGAGGCCTTACTACTATATGGGGGATGAATAAAGGAGTTTAACTACTATAGGGAGTTCTATAGTTTAACTACTATATTGGGAAAAAAGAGGGATTTAACTATTATATAGGGGCATGAGGGACTTACCTACTACATGGGGATATGGAGAGGCCTAACTATCATATGGCGACATGTGGAGTCTCAATAACCTTAACACCAAATAGGAGTTTCAAAGGAATGTATCATTTAGATTTTTTTTTTTTTATTAATTTGAGCCAAGAACTGATATGTGTTTCTTTTCTTCTCATTTGTTTCTATTTTCTAGTTCCACTTCTTCTTCTTCTTCTTCTTCTTCTTCTTCTTCTTCTTCTTCTTCTTATTATTATTATTATTATTATTATTATTTGTATATTATTATGCTGGCAACCATCTTGCCTATACTGTTTTCAACAGCGTTTAGACTTGTACTTTAAAGCAAGCCCTATGGACACAGGCACACTAGGCTGTCACAGACCCTATTAATTTGTATGGGGGAGGTTTCTAGGCAAGCTTTGTGATCTGTGAAGTTCTGACCATCAACTACTGTGAATGGTGTCACCTTTCACTGTAACTCTGTAGGTGATAAATGGTTAACCTCCTCCCGACGCTGGGCTGTAAATTAACATCGCTGCAGCCTATGTCTGATGCTGCAGCAACGTTTATTTACACTGTAGGATGATACAGGCACAGGAGCGGCGTGTCTCACCGGAGAGCAGCTTCTGTAGTGCAGTGCATTATGTATGTCAGCATTATGCCTCCTTATGCTGCCTCAGCCATGGCTGTGTAGAGGCATATCCATGGCAGGCCTTAAGAAGGCCACTCTGCGTGGGTAAATCAGGTGACACTGATAGTTAATCCCCCATGATGCCTGTGCAGGAGACCGGAAAACACTTATTCTGATCCTGCCATAAAAAGCCAATGGGATCAGAATAAGGTCTAGTAGTAACCACCGTAGAAGGTCGTACCTGCGGTTAGTTAGGGGTTAAAGTGGTATAGGCGACGCCAGGTAAAAAAAAATAAACCTGCTGCAGAAGCACATAGCATTGCTAACCTGTCTGTTCCTGTTCTAAAACCTCGAAAAATATTTTTATGTTTTTTTTTCTCTCTATTTTGTGCTTGATCAGTTGCTCCGTACTACAAGTCTCAATATGCATTGCTTTCCCTCAGCTGTTCTTAAAAGTCCTACTATATGACTACTCCCCTCCCCCCAGAAATCCCACCTGTTCACCATCCAAAGCTCTTGCAGAACATTTTGCTGAAATTGTGGCACAAATTGTGCTATTGTATCAATGGTTTGCGAAATAGTGGGGAAAATAACATAAAAACTGTACAAAAATGTGTGAACGCTTTAACACTATGTGTGTGTGTGTGTGTGTGTGTGTGTGTTTTCATATAACCACCATATTACCACCATATTAAGTGGCCGTATAAGTGAATGTAATAAAAAAGGAAAAACCAAGGCCAGGTAACCATTAACATACAGCTGTTTTGGGGTGTTGCCCCTCATCAGCGTGGAGCAGGATTCTGGCTAGGTGGGAGCAATGCCTAGTAGAGCCATAAGAGAAACAGATCGCTGATCTCAGCAGGACCAGCCAAACGACAACACTGCCGGCTGCTAGTGAAAGCGCTCAATGCAGTGAAGTCCTAGGTGCATTGTCCCCCTGGGAAACATGAATATGAAAAAGAAGAGCCCGTGGAGCCTCATTGAAGAGTCTCGAAACACAGGACTAGCCAAATATCCCTTCGGGAAGGACCCAGCCAAGGGGTGGCTCCTGTAAGGAAACCACCAACCCCACCATATTAAGTGGCCCTATAAGTCAATGTAGTGACAAAGCAAAAAACAAGGCCAGGTAACCATCCACAGACAGCTGTTTTGGGGTGTTGCCCCTCATCAGTGTAAAGCAGGATTCTGGCTAGGTGGGAGCAATGCCTAGCAATGCACCTAGGACTTCACTGCATTGAGCGCTTTCTCTAGCAGCCAGCAGTGTTGTCGTTTGATTGGTCTCCCTGAGATCAGTGATCTGTTTCTCTTATGGCTCTACTAGGCATTGCTCCCACCTAGCCAGGATCCTTCTCCACACTGATGAGGGGCAACAGCCCGAAACAGCTGCATGTGGATGGTTACCTGGTTGTGGTTTTTCCTTTGTCATTACATTAACTTATAGGGCCACTTAATATGGTGGTTTTGGTGGTTTCTTTACAGGAGCCACCCCTTGGCATAGGTACTGAAAATACAGCAGCACCCCCACATCCCCCTTTGCTGTTTTAGGCTGGGTTCACACTACGTATATTTCAGTCAGTATATTTCAGTCAGTATTGCAACCAAAACCAGAAGTGGATTAAAAACACAGAAAGGATCTGTTCACACAATGTTGAAATTGAGTGGATGGCCGCCATATAACAGTAAATAACTGCCATTATTTCAATATAACAGCCGTTGTTCTAAAATAACAGCAAATATTTGCCATTAAATGGCGGCCATCCACTCAATTTCAACATTGTGTGAACAGATCCTTTCTGTGTTTTTAATTCACTCCTGGTTTTGGTTGCAATACTGACTGAAATATACTGACTGAAATATACATATACTGACTGAAATATACGTAGTGTGAATGCAGCCTCAGTGAGGCTATGTTCACACTACGTAAGTTCCATAGTAATGACGGCCATTTTTGCTGTTTTACAATAACGGTCGTGATTACCACTGAACTTACGTAGTGCTGCAGTCTAAGGGAATCCCGGCCGGAGTCTATACACTTAGTATACACTCCAGCCAGGATCCCTAGCGGCGCTGCAAAAAACTGGAGAAAAGAAGAAGATATTAATAAATTTAAATCTAAAACATAATAAATTTAAATCTAAAACGGATCGGATTTATAATAAAACATAATATCATTCAGTTTAATAATTCTCAACAACAAAAATACAAAAGATTACAAACTGCATTAACTGAAGAATAAAGTGATACATATATTGCTTGCTATAAGTAAGTGATTGACATTAACAATAAAAATGTACACCGGTAACAAACAAACCTATCTATAGACACCTCGTGTAAGAGAATGGAGCGTTGCCATACAAGTCATCTTTAGGTCACTGTTAGTGGAAAAGATATAGAGTGAATGGAAGAATTGGGGTAAACAGGTTATTATTGCCGTGACCAATCTCCAAACTTTACCATGATGTGCTCTGCCAAATAAGACGATATTCATAAGTATAAAGTATATTATTTGTAACAGTAAGAAGAAGCTCATACTCTTCACTGCAGTAAAGTGAGACCCTAAGTTTGGGCTTTGAAACCCGTCCCCGGAGCTCCTCATCCGTCTGGTGTGCATCCACAGAGAGTGAAGTAACAAGAAGATGGTGATACAGGATATAAGAAATGGCGGACAAGATCCCAGGAGGAAGATCAGGAACACTTTGTGCAGGTTTATAACAAGTCCAGCATTATATATAGTTGTATTTTTCATTGCACCTTGCAAATTATTAGGCTCCAAATGATAAAAAACAAATGGAAGACAAGAAGATAATGAAATGATGGGAGAAGCCAGGAGGAGCCATGAGATTAGGGTGGAGATCTTACTCTTCAGGAAAACAAAAATCTTCCAGTTGTAGCTTGAAATCTTCACACAGTAAAAGACACAGAGGACGGTGGCGAACCAGAAATTAGTGTAATACAGGAACATGATCTCTGTATTTGCTGTTAACAAAACATGAACGTTTAGGAAAAGCCAGGGGTAGAAAACAAACACAAAGTACATAAAGAAGACGCTGAGATAATATAAACTTCTAGACAGTAACAAACAGCTCAAGATCTTATAGTAAGTTTGTAGAGATCTCAGAGTTTTCCATTTTAGGAAGATGGCCGCCAAAGTGATCACATTTACCATTAATCCGGCAAAGCACTCAGAATACAGCACTGCTGCAAAGATATATTCAAGATAGAGATTCATCATATGAGCCATGATCTTTAATATGAAATCTCTGTAGTCCTGTGAGCTTTGTGGGAGGATCGGGTTCTCTCGGCTTCTTTATACTGATTTTGTGGCCGTCTCTCATGTAAATTTTTAGGACATGTTTCTAGTCTATGAAAATCTCTTATCCGGAGAGATGTCTGATGGAAATATCATGGATCAAATAACCCGATATCTCATCAGGATTAAAGGAAAGCAGAAGAGACTGTATATAATAAATAACAAATAATAGTGAATATAAATAACAAGTAACAGTAAATAAATAAATAATAATAATAATAATACATAAATAACAAAATAAATAAAAATTTCTGAAATAGAAAACATAAACTGTATGTTTGATTGCGGATAACACAGGCACAAAAGCCGCAACTCTCTGCTGAGAGTTAACCCTATAGATACTGTGGTCAGCACGACCGCAGCATCTATAGGGCTTCTGACAGAGAACTCTCCCTCTACAGAGGGAGAATTCTCTGCCCAGTGTCCATCAGGGCTCTACGAAGTGATCGTAGAGCCCCGATGGTAGCCATAAAAGACGGAAGTCTCAGGCTTCCGGTTTCCTGGCTACGGAGGCCTACGGGTGGAGGGAGGGAAGGCAGGGCGCACGCCAGGCACGCGGGTGTGCGCTCGGCCCCCTCCCCTCTCCCCCCTGCCGCTGTCAAAAGATTGTGACAGAGGCAGAGGACAGAAGAGAGGGGGCAGACATAGAGACATCAGCTCATGGGATCATTGTGATCCCATAAGCTGATGTCCAAAAACGACCTGGGCATTGAGACATCAATGACCCCAGGTCATGGAAGGGTTAATCAAGCAGGAGCATCGCCGTGTCATCCCCGGAGGGGCCTGGCTGTCAGTGATAGCCGGGCACCCACCGCAACTGCTGAGATCGGATCTCGGCAGTTAACCCTATAGGTGCTGCGATCTGTGCGATTGCAGCACCTATAGTGCTACAGGAAGGGAGAATCCTCCCTTCCTTCTGCATCAGGGCTGTGCGGTAAGATCGCACAGTCCCGATAGAGCTGTGACGTCAGGAGACTTCCCCGAAGCCCTGATCAGGGCTCGGCTGCAATGCAATATGCCTGTAATCAGGCAATAGTACAGTAAAGCCCCCATGGTGGGACTAAAACATAAAGTGTTAAAAAAGAAAACTCACACAAAATACATTTATGATCAAATAAAATTTACATAGCCCCATAGCCCCCAATACAATAATAAATGTAAAAAAAAAAGTACACATATTTAGTATCACCGCGTGCGTAAGGGCACTGGCAATACAAATATTACATGAACCCCTTAGTGACCGCCAATAAGTATTTTCACGGTGGTCACTAATGGGCTTTTTTCTGATATGTACGCCTTTTACTGGTGTACGTATCGGAATGCTCTAATGTACGCTAGTGTAAAGGTAAAAAAAGTGCACCAAAACACAAAACATCCCCCCAGCCCCCGCAATAATAAAAATGCATTATATTCCCTATACACTATAAGGCTATGTTCACACTACGTAAAAGTAAGGCCGTTGTTGCCATCGGCAACAACGGCCGTACTTTTAGCGGGGTGGAACAATGCCTTATTTTCAATGGGATCCCGGCTGGAGCGTATACACATCGTATACGCTCTGGCCGGGATCCGTGCGGCGCCACAAATAACTGACATGTCAGTTTTCATGCGGCCGCAATTCAATGAATTGCAGCCATAGGAAACCCTGTCAGTTCACACAGTGAAGTGAGCAGCTCCGGCCGCTCGCTTCACTGTGTGCTGTGGGAAGCTCTGATGCGGGCGCGCGCTGATGCGCCCCCATCAGAGCTCTGCGGCTGGAAGGATTATCCGGCCGGTACTTAAGTACTGGCCGGGATGATCCGGGCAGTGGGAACATACCCTCAACCGTTACATAAAACAGATCAAAACCACAAAACCTATACATGTTTGGTATCGCCACGTTCGTAACCACCCAATCTATAAAACTAAATCATTGAATATATTGAACAACACATGCTGTAATTTTTTTTATTTTTTTTTTATAACAGCAACAGAATTGCTGTATTTTATCAATCCGCTTTAGAAAATACGTCATAAAAGAGATCAAAAAGTCCTATATATGGTATCAATAAAAACTACAGATCTTCCCACAAAAAAATGAGCCCATAACCGCCTCTGTCGCACAAAAGATAAGAATTCTATGGATCTTGCAATGTGCGACAATTTTTGTGGGTTTTTGTTCGGAAGATAGCCCCTATAGACCTGTGGGGTCAAAATTCTCACCACACTCCAAGATGTATTCTTTGAGGGGTGCACCTTCCAAAATGGGGTGACTTTTTTTTGGGGGGGGGGTTCTATTCTGCTGACACTACAGGGGCGCTGCAAACGCACCTTACGCTCAGAAACTTCTTCAGCAAAATCTGCACTGAAAATGCTAATTTGCGCTCCTTCCCTTCTGAGCCCGGCTGTGTGCCCATACAGTGGTTTATGCCCACTTATGGGGTACCGTTCTACTCAGGAGAACCTGCGTTACAAATTTTGTGGTGCATCTTATCCTCTATTCCTAGTGAAATTGAGAAATTTCAAACTAAACAAATATATTACTGGAAAAATTAAATTTTTTCATTCTTACTGTCTAATTTTGAATACTTTCCTCTAATACTTGTGGGGTCAAAATGCTCACTGCACGCCAAGATAAATTCTTTAAAGGGTGCACTTTCCTAAACTGGTCCCTAATAAAATCAGAAATTGAAATTTTCCTAAAAATTAGAAAAATCGTTGCAAAATTTGGAATCCTTCTAAGATCCTAACAAGTAAAAGGATGTTCACCAAATGATGTCACCATAAAGTAGACATGTTGTAGATGTTGCAGTAATATTTAGTTTATGTGGCATGACTATTTTTCTTAGAACAAGAGAATTTTGAATATAAAAAAACTTTTTGCGCAAATGTTGTGTTTTTTTTTTAAAGTGCTGAATGTATTAACCAAAGTATACCACAAACGTAAAACAATCTCAGAATAACCGTGATAATTTAAAGCATTGCAGAGTTATCACTACATAAAGAGAGAAAGGTCGGATTTGAAAAATAGGCCCTGGGCATTAAGGCCAAAACAGGCTGCAGAGGCAAGGGGTTTAAAAAGATATTCAGAAAGGTAAAAAAATAAAAAGTACAACTGCCCACTGAGATTGATGTGTGCCGGGCTCTGGCCTCTGCAGTGTCTGCCGACTTTTTAGGTGCTGAGGTGGGACTCCGCTGCAGTGTCCACTGATTTGCTCAGCGGACACTGTAGCAGGCGACCCGGCACATAGCAAGCTCGATGTGCTGGGTCTGGGGAAGAAAGAAGATGTGAATCAGCCCCGGATGGTGAATATAATACCATGCCCCAATCCTCTAATAGAAAGTGCAATGCGCCAGCCTCAGCAAGAAAAAGGGGTCACTTACCTTGCTTCCTTGCTGTCGTGCAGTTCAAGATCAGTCTGGCCCCAGGGGGTTAAGTGGGGATGCTAAGCATCCCCACCTAACCCCCTAGGAGCCAGACTGTAACTTGGTTTGGGTTCAGGTATTTAACCCAGATTTTTTTTTGTCCAGTTCAGCCAAACCTATAGAACCCCAACTTCAACAGGGGCTCATCCCTTACCTTTCAGGCTTAGCGTTGACCCTTTGGAGGAGGCAGAGTAGAGGAGGATACAAGACTTTTTCCCTCTCCCCTGAAAAACAAGCCTTGTGTCTGTCCTGTTGTCTATGTTATGTGCCAAAACTCTCCAGCTATAGGAGCTTTTTTTCTGGGTTAAGAAATAATTTTTAAACATTGCATAGGAGAAAATTTGCAGACTTTAGCATATTAGATTCCAGCAATGGCACATTTATTCTAAATTTGGACTGTAAACTGTTCATAGGTTAGACTAGATGAATCAGAGCTGTGACAAAAAATAAACTATTTTAAAATAATATTAACATTTCCAGCAATTAGACACCCCAGGTGACATTCAGGCTGTTTTAATGCAGTTTTTGAAGCCAAAGATTAAAACAATCGGCAACACTGAGTGTCATTTACAGTATGTGTCAATGTAATAGAGACAAAAGACAAAAAATGTATAGAAATCTTTTATTTATGACCATAGCCTATGTATATACATATGTAGGGAGTAGACATTACATTGATATGAGAGACACCTAATCATCATTGTACGTTGTACATTCATCATTGTATAGCTATGTTCACACAACGTCAAAAATATTGAAAAGGCTTCCAATTTTCATATTTAAAATGACAGCCGTTTTTGCCGCGATTTAACTGACAGCAATGGCAATGCATTGAAGTCAATGGGGAGACGGACGTCCAATGCACACAGTGTATTGAATAACGGACGCTTTTGCCGTGGACGTCAAAATAATGAACATGATCATTAGTTCACGCACAGTTTTCTTTTTTCCACTGTTCTTTCTCGGTCTTTACTATTAAATTTAATGGATATTTCAATTCAGACACACCCAAAGTTCAATTAGTAACCCAAACTAGAATAATGTACCAACAGCCGTCATTGCACTAAGGAGAGGCTATGCTACTAAATAACCTTGTTATTTTAGACTCAAAATAACGGACGTAATTTTAAACAGAGCTGAAAAAAAACGTATGAACGTAGCCTATCAGTGTAAGAAATATGGTTATTGACAATATTAATATTAAATGATAATAATAGTAATCAGAAATATCCCCACAGAAGTTCTAGGATATAATCAGGAAAAAAGCACACCAATAACAGCCTATATAGATAATAAGGGAGTATACACAGAAACAAATAAACAGTATGAAGTGGAAAACATAAAACAAAATCACAGAGATAATATAAAATAAAAATACAACCATCATTTAAATAATACATTGTATAGAAAAAGATACCACAACAAAGTTAAAAGCAAAAAAAATAAAATAAAATAGAACAGGAAAAAAAGAAAATATAATAATAATAATAATAATAATAATATTAATAATAATAATATTATATATGTTAACACGGACAGATTTTTCCATTACAATTAAAGGAAAGACTGAAAGTCATAAGGGAAAGATTGAAATTCCTCCTCTTTTCAAATCCATTCCTGGCTTTGTTTTCACTAAATGCATCCAAATTGTTGTATGTGTGAACACACCATTAGGCTATGTTCACACAACAGTATATTTCAGTTAAGAATGAACGCTGATTGCAGTGGAATCAGTGTCCATTCCTTACTGCAGGGGAGGCATTGCATTGAAGTTAATGCAATGTTGTCCGCCGTGTTTACACATAGTTATTTTAACACCCGTTTTTTAGAACAGGTCTTAAAATAATATACATGCCTATTATTTCCGGATGCTGCTCACCGAACAGTGTCCAGAAATAATAGCTGTTCAAACTATGTAAAGTCAACCGGCGGCCGTACTTTACATTGAAGTGAATGGTTAATTGATTTGCTGGCACACCTGATAATGCCCGGAGGTCAATTGTGAATAAAGAATGCTCCTGTGGCCGATACAGAGGTATCAGCTGCAGGAACGGACACTGTTAAACACTGTGTGAACATAGCCTTAGCCTGTCTTTTCTTAAAGGGGTTGGCCACTTTATAGTAAAATAGTTCAGTGTACAGTATTAGTAAGTGTAGTCACTTAATATACTGACAGCAGCTCCCTGTGTACTCACTGTATATACTGACAGCAGCTCCCTGTGTACCTCACAGAGGTAATATCAGACTCCTTTCCTCCAGGTTGGGCTGCCCTACTCTTTTGGTCCATAAGATTGCTGACATGGAGGAGCATGTGACCAGGCCCCGCCCCCCTGTGTCCACCACTGAGCCTGTATGTGTCTATGGAGGACACAGGGGACAGGGCATAATCACATGCTCCTCCATGTCAGCCATTTTGTGGACTGAAACAAAACAGAGCAGCCCAGCCTGGTGAAGGGAAGTCTGATATTAGCTCTATGAGGTACACAGAGAGCTGCTGTCAGTATATACAGTGAGCACACTTACGAATACTTTGTACTGACCTATTTTACTGTAAAGTGGCCAACCCCTTTAAGGGAAATATTTTATTCTCTTAAAAAAAAAATCTCTAGAGATTCCTCCGGTGTTCTTTCATAGATATCATCCACAGAGTTTTTCCTTCAGAGATCCTTCCCAGAGCTCCTCTTCAGAGATGCTCCCCAATAATCCTCCCCAAAGATCCTCTCACAGCTACTCCCCAGATATCTATCCTACAGTCCCTCCCAAATGTCTCCTTTCCAAAGATCCCCTCAGAGATCCATCTCAGAGCTCCTCTTCAGAAATGTTCCCTAAAAATCCTATCCAGATATCCCTCCCACACCTCCCTGATATGTACCTTAGAACTCATCCCCAGGTCTCTTCTCCATAGATCCTACCAAGAGCTCCCCCTACAGAAATCCTCCCCAGTTATCTTTCTTAGAGATCCTCCCTAGAGCTCCTTCTACATACCTTCCTCCTCTCTGCCCCATACACATTAGGAGGCTATCAGCAGGTTAGATTTGTTCCTCTCTAATTCTAGAAATCTAAGACTGTGTTTATACAGTCAATGTTTTGTTGCTTTTCTTTGTTACATAATTCAGGTGTGGTTTATATGTGGACTGAAACTTTGTCTAAATTGCCTAAATGGGCTTTGCCATGTGATCAGCATTACCAGGCTTCATCAGAGGTGTTTGCCTTGCCATAAATGATCTGATGAAGCCTGGTAATGCTAATTACATGATGAGGTCTGGTAATGCGGATGAGATTATGAAGTCTGGTAATACTGATCACATGATGAAGCCTGCTAATGCTGATCACATGATGAAGCCTGGTAATGCTGATCACATGATTAAGGCTGGTAATGCTGATCACATGATTAAGGCTGGTAATGCTTATATGATTAAGCCTGATATTGCTAATCACATGATTAAGCCAGGTAGTACTGATCACATGATTAAGCCTGGTAATACTGACCACATGATTAAGCCTGGTAATGCTGGTCACATGATTAAGCCTGATTGCTGGAAAAAGTTCCGGTCAGGGTTTTCAGGGTCGTGCTTTGTGTTAGGGCCCTATTACACACACAGATTCATGTGACAGATTATTGAAGCCAAAGCCAGGAACAGACTATAAACAGAGAACAGGTCATAAAGGAAAGACTGAAATTTTTCCTCTTTTCAAATCAATATTTAGCTTTGGTTTAAAAAAAATCTCTGAGCTAGATCTGTGTGTATAATAGGGCCTTTAGATAGGATTTAGGGAAATAACATAGGGTCTCAATAGTGACCCTAATAGGATATTTATTACTAGTTAAGGTTAAATTTTAACAATTTGATTCTATGGATAGATAGATAGATAGATAGATAGATAGATAGATAGATAGATAGATAGATAGATAGATAGATCAGATATGTAAATGGCAGCTCCTATCCTTTAGAACAGCATGAAATAATATAGAACAGTGAGATAAATGACTTTTTAAATTCACTGTTAGAAGCGATCATGTGGAGTGAATGGAGAAAGGGTGGGCTGCATGTTACAATTATAGCAATAAAAAATACAATTATATTATTGTATATAGAATTAAACATATACACCATCATGGTAAAGTATAATATCTGTAGCAGTAAGAAGAAACTCATACTCTTCACAGCAATGAAGTGAGACTCAAGGTTTGGGCTTCGAAAACGGTCCCCGGAGCTCCTCATCCGTCTGGTGTGCATCCAGAAAGAGTGAAGTAACAGGCAGATTGCTACCAGAAATATTAGGAATGGTGGACATGAGATTAGAAATTGAAGTATAAGCTTGGTTTGAGAAATTTCATCCATCACAGCTCTGGGTAGAGTCATATATGTTGGATTATGTATCTGTTCCTTATGAATGAACCAACCCAATGGAAGGCCAGAGGCTACAGAAATCAGCAGAGAAGCCAGAAGGAACCATGGGACCAGGGTGGAGATCTTGGTCTTCAGGAAGATGAAGAACTTCCAGCTGTAGCTTGTAATCTTCACACGGTAAAAGACACACAGGACAGTGGCGAACCAGAGATTGGTAGAATGCAGAATTATTGTAATTTTCGTTAGTGTAGACACAACCTGAAAGTCAAATATAAAAGTAACAAAAGGAAAGAGCATAAAAAAGATGAATAAGCTTCTGGAAGTTGCCAAAGAGCTAAGGATTTGATCACAAATTGGAAGGGATTTCATTGTTTTCCACTTCATAAGGTTGGCCGCCACGATGATGAGATTTATGATGACTCCAGCAATCCATTCAGTACCTAGCACATACAGGAGAAGAGTTCTATTGTATCTATCATTATCCTTTTTCTGAGAAAGATATTGTGACTGGTCTGCAGGGTGGAAGCCTTTGTGTGAGGATTTTGTTCTATATCTTCTTTATACAGATTTTATGTCTAGCCCTCATGTAAATTCCAGGCTTGTGTTCCACATCCATGCAAATCTCTAATACAGCAGTCAGACTATGGAAACTATCTGCAGTGTTCAGTAACACAAAACTATGGTCAATGAATAATTACATCTGAACAGAAGGCCCATTAAGAGTGTACCCTCTTACAGTGAAGCTTAACTTTTAATATAACTGATTGGTTAAAACTAGTGATGAGCGAGTACTAAAATGCTCGGGTGCTCATTACTCGAGACAAATATTTCCCGATACTTGGGTGCTCATTTTGAGTAACGAAACCCATTAAAGTCAATGGGAAACTCGAGCATTTTTGGAGGGGACCAAAGCTCTGCACAGGAAAGGTTGTGTGAAAACCTTTTAACCTCAGAAAATGATTGAAACACCACGGAAATGGACAGGAAACAGCAGGGGCAGCATGTATGGATGCCTCTGAGGCTGCCTAATGGCACTATTACGCCAAATTATAATCAACAGCCGGGTAGTGGCCCTCAATACAATTTTGCTGACCCAGACCAAGATGGGCAAGGCACATGTTAGGAAAGCACCCAACTATGTGCAACTGGGAGGACTTTTGGAGTAGTCTATGGAGTCTGTGTGTACCAGGTGCTGTATGTTTCAGAGCATCTGTTACACTGCACACTACACGTCCAGGATAGGTGTAACTGTCATCTGATCTGGCCAGCCAATCGCTGCTCTCGACATGTAGGGTTCTCACGTGACGCTACAAGCTCCCAAAGACTCTCCTGCATGATGATTGGCTGAGAAAAAGCCGCCAAACATGCAGGAGGAGGATGCCATTGTCTCAAGTATCGCGAGATGGTCGTCCGAGTAGCGAGCATCATCGAATACCCTAATACTCGAACGAGTACCAAGCTCGGACGAGCATGCTCACTCATTTCTAGTTAAAACTCATCCAATACACGAGTAGTGAAAGAATGTTAGTTTGGTTAGTTGCACAACTTCAAAATCACCTGTACACTATCCAAGCTGTAGACTACTAGAAAGTGTTAAAAATTACTGGGGAGTGGAAGGTAAAATTAAAAGGATCACTGCGAAGCCCCTCAATTAAATTTACTCCACCAGGAGAGTTGTCGGGAGAAGAGAAAATGGAAATTATTATTATTATTAAGGAAGAGTATATATTAAAAAAGCAACCCTAGTCTAAGCCTTAGGGCGTTATTACACGGGCAGACAGGGGCCCGATAATAACTGTAAACGAGCGCCGATCTGCTAGATCAGCGCTTGTTTACTGGGCCTGTTACACGGCCCGATTATCGTTAAACAAGGGCTGCATGGACATCATTACCGATGTCCTTGCAGCCATTGCTTAAACTTTATACAGGAGCAGGGCTCCTCTTGCGGTCTTCTTCTCCCCGGGTCCTGCGTGCTCCAGATTCAGAACGGCCTATCTGAGCTGACATGTCGCTCAGCCACTCACTGACTGCGGCGGTCCTGGACAGTGATTGGTTGAGCAGCCTGTCAGCTCAGACAGGCCGCACTGAAGCTGGAGCGCAAGGTATCGGGGAGAAAAATACTGCAAGAGGAGCCCTGCAGTTCGGATAGGTAATGTATATCATCAGTTGCTGGCGCTATTACATGTAGCGATGCATGGTTGGTGCCCGACAATTATAGGTTCAAGCGTATATCAACGATCAGACAATGATCGTTGTCATCGGCTGATCATTGTATTTATTACACAGAATGATCGGCCGAATCAGGCCGATTCGGCCGATAATCGCTCCATGGAATAGACCCCTTAATGATTGCTGAAGGGAGAGGGCACACATTCAGGAGGCTAGTAGAGTTGACCGAACCTTGAGCACGCTCGAGTCAATCCGAACCCGATCGTTCGGCATTTGATTAGCGGTGGCTGCTGAAGTTGGATAAAACCCTAAGGCTATGTGGAAATCATGGATATAGTCATTGGCTGTATCCATTTTTTCCAGACAACCTTAGAGCTTTATCCAAGTTCAGCAGGGGGAGAAGTTCTTTACAGGCATTCCACGTCCGTGTTCTGTGAGGAACACGGAACGTGTGAATGCAGCCTTCAAAGGAGGCAAATTATGAGGATGCATGAACATAGCTCAGGCTTTCTCCCTCTCCCCTGCATAACATTCAGGTTAGTGCTCCCTTGCTTCTCGTCTCCTGCTCGCTGTCGGCGCTGTTTCACACACCAACAGTGAGCGGGTAAGAGCGCGGGGGCCACAGGGAGCTGCGGGAGGGGCTGCCCGCATGATCTTTAGATCAGAAGATTTTTCGGGGTTAAAATGTCATCTTAAACACTGGAAAATACGGTAGATTATTTTCCTGTAGTTTTTGAAGGCAAAGGTAAAAACCTATTGGCAACACCCATTATTATGTATGTGTCAAAGCAATAGAGGCAAAAGTAATGTATACAGGTCTTTTATTCATAACTGCAATGAATATACATAAATATATAGGGATTTGCTATTACATTTTACCTGATCTATTTGTCATTGTATCACTGCAAGAAATGTGATTATTGGCAATAATAACCTCTTCATGACCAAAAGTCATTGATGCCCAGAAGTCCAGGTCACACTGAAAGCAAGGACACAGTGAGAGGTTATATGGGGGAAAGATCAAAAGCAACATGAGAAAATATTACTTTACTGAAAGAGTAGTAGATGCTTGAAACAAACTACCAGCAGAAATGGTCGGTAAATCTGTAATAACAGAATGTAACCTGCCTGGGACAAACATATATCTATCCTAAGATAATAAGAAGGAAGATACCAAAAGGGCAGACTAGATGGACCTAGAGGTCTTTTTCTGCTGACAATCTTCAAGGGGTCGGGATCAGTCAGTGACAGGTACATCTCCTTCCATACTTCATCCACTGTAATCACTGCTGCCTGTCATTATCTACGGCTCCTGGCTCATTTATGTACAGTATATATTTATTCCTACTGATAGGAACATATATAGCCGTATGGCAACATATTTCCATATAGATTCTAGTGTATATAGGTATGAACGAATTATACACAGCAACAAATTAATCATATGAAGTGACCAATGTAGTACAGGGTCTTTGCAGAGGCAAGTTGGCTTAAAGTGCAGTGAGATCAAAGTTTAATGCATTTTAAACAAATAAAAGTTAGATTTTTGTTTGCACGTAATCTGAGATTTGTTCTGTGGGAAGATATTTCTATCCATCTTGGTGAATTACCAGTTTGATAATATAAAACACAAATGTAACCATCATATAAATATTACAGGCCATTAAATAGATAAAGACACAACTATACCAAAATCTAAAAGTAAAAGAACAAATAAACAAGAAAATATCATTCACAAACACACTAACAGGAAAAATACATGGAGGATGATGATGATGATGATGATGATGATGATGATGATAAATTAAAAAAATAAACATAAGAAGAAAAGATACCGTGTTTCCCCCAAAATAAGACAGGGTCTTATATTATTTTTTCCTTCCAAAAATGCACTGAGTCTTATTTTTAGGGAATGTCATACAGAGTGTATGATATGGCGGCTTCTGGCCATGAGGGGGAGCTCACCACAGCACACTCATACAGCACAGCAGGGACAGCTTATGGTATGGCAGACTGTGTGCAGCTCTACATTTGGAGGTAGGGTACAACGGGGATGGCTGCAGGCACCGGACCGCTTGAGGCCTTGCCTGCACATTTACAAATGACAGCCGTGGAAGGAAACATTAAAGGTTGGCAGCAGGTGATGGTCTTCATGTCCTGCATGCATTTGCTCTGCCACAGATGGAGAAGGTAGGGGACAATGGTGGTGGGCTAAAAAGAATCACAGCTGCATGCCCTGGTGTTCTGTTCGGTGGGTATGCTCCAAAAGACTTTGCTAGGTCTTATTTTGAAGGGAGTCCTTGTATTTAGCAATTCAGCAAAAACTTTACTAGGTCTTATTTTCAGGGGATGTCTTATTTTCAGGGAAACAGGGTAGCAATACAAGAAAACGCATGTAAAACATCAATAATGAAAACAAACTTTAACAGAGGTAACCAACACAACTGAACTGTTCAATAATTAACCTCTTAAGGACATATGACGTACCCCTACGTCATATGTCCACACTTGCACTTCAAAGCGGGGCCGCGCAGCGGCCCCGCTTTTAAGTGCCGTGATCCCGGGTGCCGCGAGTAGCCCGGGACCGCTGCTATTAGCGGGCACGGTCTGATCGCCGTGCCCGCTAATTAGCTAATCGGAGGCAGCTGTCAAAGTTGACAGCTGCCTCCGATTACCGGAGGCAACATTTCCCTGGTGTCTAGTGGGGGAGATCGCTCCTCCGGGACCTTGTCCCGGAGGAGCGATCTCCGTTACTGATGCCGGCCGGGGACGCGTCCAAGATGGCGCCGTCCTCGGCTCGGCACTCGTTCGTTTTCGGCTGCAGCAGCCGAAAGCAAACGAGTGCCGATCTCATGGATCTCTGCAGCATATCTATGCTGCAGAGATCTCAATGAGAGATCACAGTGTATATACTAGAAGTCCCCCAGGGGGGCTTCTAGTATATGTGTAAAAAAAAAAAAAAAAAAGTGTTGTTAATAGTAAAAAGCCCCCTCCCCTAATAAAAGTCTGAATCACCCCCCTTTTCCCAGGTTTTAAATAAAAGTAAACAAATAAATAAATAAATAAACATGTTTGCTATCGCCGCGTGCCTAATCGCCCAAACTATTAATTAATCACATTCCTGATCTCGTACGGTAAACGGCGTCAGCGCAAAAAAATCCCAAAGTGCAAAATTGCGCATTTTTGGTTGCATCAAATCCAGAAAAAATGTAATATAAAGCGATCAAAAAGTCGTATATGCGCAATCAAGGTACCAATAGAAAGATCACATCATGGCGCAAAAAATGACACCTCGCACAGCCCCATAGACCAAAGGATAAAAGTGCTATAAGCCTGGGAATGGAGCGATTTTAAGGAACGTATATTGGTTAACAACGGTTTGAATTTTTTACAGGCCATCAGATACAATATAAGTTATACATGTTATATATCGTTTTAATCGTAACGACTTGAGGAACATGCATAACAAGTCAGTTTTACCCCAGGGCGAATGGCGTAAAAACACATTTCCCCCAAATAAAAGAAATGCGTTTTTTTTTTTTCAATTTCACCACACTTTGAATTTTTTTCTGGTTTCGCAGTGTACTTTATGCAAAAATTCAGCCTGTAATTGCAAAGTACAATTAGTGACGCAAAAAATAAGGGCTCATGTAGGTTTCTAGGTGGAAAAATGCAAGTGCTATGACCTTTTAAACACAAGGAGGAAAAACCGAAAACGTAAAAACGAAAATGGGCCATGTCCTTAAAGGGTTAAAAAAAAAAAAAAAAAAAAAACTAGTACAGTTGTTAAGTCTAAACAAAGGGTCTAAGGCCATTAAGCATACCCCCCATACCATACCCTGGGTAGCAGGATATGCTATAAAATTTCAACACATGTACTGTATGTTCAAGCACGTTCCAGGGACATTCATCCGGCAGCACCGTTGATTGTGTACATTTACAATGCAGTCAATGGCGCTAAAGAAAATATTCCATATCCGTCGCGTGCCTGAACAGATGTACAGGGATCAGTGTTTTTACAACATATCCTGCAGATTGTATGAAATGAGAGGTACACTTTAAGGCTATATTACACAGCCCGATGTATGGGGTAAGCTAGGGCTTTTCTGCTTGATTGACACTCACTTAACAAACCTATAAGACGGCTCAAGAATTGTGAAGCCTTTTGCTTTAATCAGCCAATGACCATGAAAGTCCTATCACATGGAGAGATGCGCAGCCAGCGGTCGATGATTTTAAAACATACTGAAAGACAGTGATCCGCCAATGAGCAAGTATTTGCTTTCCCCATGGCCCTTCACTGTCTCTATTACACTGGGAGATATCCCCCTAATTCGGTAGATAATTGTTTTGTGTAACAGGGTCTGTCTTAACTCTAAGGACATCTAAACTCCTCTTCAGATACTACCAAGAACCCCCCTTGAACTCCACTCCACATCTCCTCCCTAGAGATCCTCCCCTGAGATTCTTCTACAGGGCTCCTCCCTAAAGATCTCCTCAGAGATCCTCCCTAGAGCTCCTCCCCAGAGCTTCTCTCCAGAGCTCCTCCCAAAGATCTCATCAGAGCTCTTCCCCGACGCTTCTCCTACAGAGATCTACCCTATTCATCCAAATCTGGGTATTTTATATGGATTTTTAAGATGCACTTCCTATTCATCCCAGAGATGCCATGTTTAAATCAATGAAACATTTTCATCACATTTGGGGTCCCCCCCCTTAATAAGCCCAAAGGAATGAAGACATCAAAACTTTTTCACGATACATTTACATAACTTCCTGAGCTGTCAACTGAGACCAAATCACAAAGCCAACATACTCCATCAGGCTCTAGTTATGTAAACAAAGAATCTCAAGAAAACTGCAAATGTGTGAACACAGCCTTAGGGTGCTTTTACACAGTGCAGTCTATGACAGGAGTAGCTTTTGTCTTAATAGTATCTATTCATTATAATCCACACCTGGTTTTGGCTTCAAACTGAGGTGAACAACCCTCAGGCCCTGTTCACACAATGTATTTTTTCAATAAATACCGGCCATTGTTGCAGATTGCAACAGCGGACGCTATTTATTGAAAGTCTGAAATGACATTGTTTTCTGAAATAAGAAAGTCTGAAATAACATGGTTAATTAGAGTGTGGGCACACCCAAATGTACACCCAAATGTGCCCATATTCTAATTAACATGAAGTGATGTTCTTCCGGACGCTACTGCAGTACCAGCTGGGGTGAACATCAAAGACAGCGGCTGTTCTGTGAAACAGCTGTGTCACAGAACGGCCGCTGTCTAACAGCGTGTGAACTTGGCCTCAAGGTGTATTTTGCTGTAATGTACTTAAAATAGAGGGTATAAAATGAATAACTTAAATAGGATAGATAGATAGATAGATAGATAGATAGATAGATAGATAGATAGATAGATAGATAAATAGATAGGAGATAGATAGATAGATAGATAGATAGATAGATAGATAGATAGAAGATGGATAGATAGATAAATAGATAGATGATAGATTGGAGATAGATGGATATTACATAGATAGATAGATAGATAGATAGATAGATAGATAGATAGATAGATCGATCGATAGATAGGAGATAGATGATAGATAGATAAAGAGATGGATAGATAGATAGATAGATAGATAGATAGATAGATAGATAGATAGACAATAGATATGTAAATGACAGCTCCTATCCTTCTGCACAGCATGAAATAATATAGAACAGTGAGATACATGACTTTTTAAATTCACTGTTAGAAGCGATCATGTAGAGTGAATGGAGGAAGGGTGGGCTGCATGTTACAATTATAGAAATATACAAGGCAATTGTACTATTGTGCACAGAGTCAAATATATACATTGTCATGCAAAAGTATAATATCTGTAGCAGCAAGAAGAAGCTCATACTCTTCACAGCACTGAAGTGAGCCTCTAAGTTTGGGTTGCGAAAACCGGATCCGGAGCTCCTCATCCGTCTGGTGTGCATCCACAGAGAGTGAAGTAACAGGCAGTCTGCAACCAGAAATATCAGGAATGGTGGACATGAGGTTAGGAGGAGATTCTCTTCATTTATTCTGGATTCTTTTTTGAATATTGGTTTGGTGTGGTACCCCATTTTGTGTGATTCACATTTTGTGTTTGTTTGTGTCTTGTCCTGCACTTAGAGGAGGGAAGGGAACGTCATCGTGGTTGGGGCCACCCTTTTAAGGAGGTGGGTCACCCTAAAAGGTAGGGAAAGTATCACAATCTAGGAGTGGACAGAGTGCACCTTGTCCTCTTGTGTGTTTCCCTTTTAATAAGTTCCGTTGTTTATACATTTACACTGTTATTTTCCTAAGTGCGGTGATTTTGATTCAGATTGGTGATTCTATCTATTTTAGCTATATATACCTTTTTTTTTTATTATTATTATCTTGATTAAAAGTTATGTTTTAGTTCCTAAGTGCTTACTTTGTTATGAATTAAATTTGTTGCTTTATAGTAGCACAGGAGTGTGTATATCGGCGTGGAGGACGTTACCCCCTCGTATATATAATTGGGTTTTCTGTGGAATTCGTTTTATTCTGGATACAGTCATATTTTTCATTGTTAGATTCTGTATCTCTTCATCATAAATGAAACGACCAAATAGAAGACCAGAAGCTACAGAAATCATCAGAGAAGCCAGAAGGAACCATGGGACCAGGGTGGAGATCTTGGTCTTCAAAAAGTTGAAGAACTTCCAGTTGTAGCTTGTAATCTTCACACAGTAAAAGACACAAAGGACGGTGGCGAACCAGAAATTGGTAAAATGCTAAATTATTGTTATTATCCCTAATATTGACTTAGCCAGAATGCTGTTATTCCATAGATTAACTAAATAAGAAAGAAAAGAAAAGAAGCTAATGAAGAGGTATAAGCTTCTGGAAGTTGCCAATGAGCTCAGGATTTTATCCCCAATAGGAAGAGATTTCTTTGTTTTCCATTTTATTAAGTTCACAGCCACAATGATGAGATTTAGGATTACTCCAGCAATGCATTCAGTATACAGCACCGATGCCAAAATATACACGAGAGCGAGTTCTGTTGTATCCATTGTGATCTTTCTTCTGAGATATAGTGACTGGTCTGCAGGGTAGAAGTCTTTGTGTAATGATCTGGTTATATTTCTTCTTTATACAGATTTCATGTCTGTTCCTCATGTAAATTCCAGGCTTCTGCTCCGCGTTCATGCAAATCTCTCATCCAGCAGACGGACTATGGAAACTATCTGCAGTTTTCAGTAGAGAATCATTTACGAAGCTGCCGTATATTTAAAGGATTCAGTGGATTCAGGAAACCTTTCACCCCCCGTGTCGGGGTGACGTCCACCCGACCCCCCTGTGGAGCACCATATACTTACCCCTTGCTCGAAGTCCTGGTCCTGGACCCGCTCCCGCCACAGAGATATTGCCGTCGGAAGCTGTGCGCGCTCACCAGAGATGAGTCCGACGCTCATAGAAAATGACTGGTCCAGTCATTCTCTATGAGCATTGGACTCATCTCTGGTGAGCGCGCGCACAGCTTCTGACGGTGATATCTCGGCAGCGGGACGGGGACCGGGACATTGAGGAAGGAGTAAGTATATGGTGCTCCACCGGGGGGTCAGACGGGTGCCACCCTGGCACGTGGGAGTGACAGGTTTCCTTTAACCTTCTGCCGACCAAACACAGATTGTAACTAGTCATGAGCGAAAATGTTCATAAATGTAAGTATATAATCTAAATATGCCGCTAATCGTTTGTGTTCGACAATCAAAAACAATTTGTTCAATGATCGGAATGGTTATAATAATCTTTTTCGAACATTTTCGAACATGCAAATGTCTATCTTGCAATCTACGCAACTGAGTTTTCTCCCACCAATTTGAAAGAGCCAATGAAAGTGTGGGGTAAGAAGGGAACATGAGGTTATGTAGTAGCCATGTTCACTACTTACATTACTGTGATTGGCTGTACGATTAGCGTCATTGTGTACATTATATGCATGCTATAAAAACATGACACTGAGGTGTATTTTCTCACAATCTTTTCTGATTCTTGTGCCGTTCAGTAGGGAGAGCGACAGGAGCAGGGACAGCATCTGAATTTAGTTAGGCAGCAATATTCACAGTGGTAGTTAGTGTAGGAGGGGGAACTCTATTTATCATAGTATCACTGTACAATATGATTATTGCCAATTGTCTTTTATGTACGGATGTCCAAGTCACACTTAACACTTTAAGGACAGAGGCACTGCGCATGCATATTTCCCTCTACAGACCCACATGAGCCCTAATTTTTTTGTGACACCAATTATACTTTGCAAATACATACTTCATTTTTCTATAAAATATGCTGCAAAAGCAGAAAAAAACTATATGTGCAGTGAAATTTAAAAATAAGGTGCAATTCCTTTTATCTCTAGGGGTTTCGAATTTACGCTGTTCGCCCTATGGTAAAACTGTCGTGTTATATATGTTCCTCAAGTCAGCACGATTACAACGATATGGTATGTGTATAACTTTTATATTATTTGATGGCTTTTAAAAAATGTAAACCTTTTGAAAAAAACTAAATGTGTTTAAAATCGCTCTATTCCCATCCTTATAACACTTTTATTGTTTGGTCTATGGGGCTGTGTAAGGTTTCATTTTTTGCGCCGTGATCTATTCTTTCTTTTGGTACCTTGTTTGCATATATGCAACTTTTTTGATCCCTTTTTAATAAATTTTTTCTGGATTTAATGCAAACAAAAATGCACAATTTTGCACCTTGGCGGGTCTTGCGCTCACGCCGTTTACCGTGTGAGATCAGGAATGTAACCATTTAATACTTAGGGCGATAATGCACGCGGCGATACAAATATGTTTATTTTTTTATTTATTTTTATTTATAAAATGAAAAAAAGTTTTTATTTATATATTTATTTATTAGGGGAGGGGATTTTTTATTAATAAAAAAACTTTATTTTTTTTACTAACAGTAATTAGAAGCCCCCTGGACGACTTCTTTATACACAGGACTGATCTCCGATTGAGATCAATGCTGTGTATATAATAGAGCAATGATCCATCAGATCGGTGCTCTATTATAATGGTCTGCAGCAGACCACATACGTGGACTGCCGAGCAATGGGTGAGATCGTACCTTTTTACTTTTTCTACCGCATTCATTATCTTGGTGTGGATAAGGGTCCAGGAGTGCCACGTGGTTGGTGCGTGACCTTGTGGAATTACACCTGTACTTTGTGTTTGCCAGCATATGGTATTAATTGTTTGTGGGGTGTTTCTATTTTAATTGTATTATTAAAAGTTATAGTTTTAATGGTGTTTTCCCCAATTATCCGTAGTAGATATATTTTTTGATTTATATGCCGAGCAGGAATCAGCATCATTCCGACGCTGAGCCCCGGCTGGCTCATTAAAACGGATCTCTCCTCCGCGATCGCATTGCGGGGGGAGATCCCCCTCTAGGAACCAGGGATAGGGGCCACCATCACTATTCAAATGCAGCTGTCAGCTTTGTCAGCTGCACTTGAATAGTTAAATAGCCGGCAGCGGCGATCGGCCGCGGCGGATAATACCCGCGGTCCCTGGCTACACTTAGCAACCGGGGACCGAGGGCTGCAGAGAGGGCTCACGACGGGAGCCCTCTCTGATCACCTTTAACGGCCGCATGATGGGTATACCCATCATGCATCGTTAAGGGGTTAAGCAGCGCTCTCCTCCTCTCCTCCTAAGAGCCATAACCCTTTTATTTATTTTTTTCACCTACAGGGCTGGTTGGGGGCAAATGTTTTTTTTTCTAATAATTTTAAAATTCAGCAATCTTTTTTTTTTTTTTTTACCTTTTTTCACTTGCACGCTATGATGTGAGATATGTTTGTTTTTTATGCATTTTTTTCCATATTTTTATTTGTATAAAGGGAAAGGGGGTGATTTCAACCTTTATTGGGGGAGGAGTTTTGTAATATATATTTTTTTTAAAGTCATTAGATTGATTATACTGATCAATGCTAAGCCATTGCATAACACTGAGCAGTATTACCAGTGCTCTTCTGATGGAGTTTCTATGAATAGAATGCTGATCTGACAGGACGAAGATAAATATTCCTTCTCCGTCTGTCAAGGGGTCCGGATCAATCAGTGACAGGTACATCTCCTTCTGCACTTTATCCACCATATTCGCTGTTGCCTGTCATTATCTATGGCTTCTGGCTCATTCATGTATATATTGCGCCATTTTAGGTCTCCTCAGGCAGCAGAAAACCTAGAATCGGCCCCCGATAGATAGATAGATAGATAGATAGATAGATAGATAGATAGATAGATAGATAAGAATATTACTGTAAATGACAGCTCCTATCCATCTGCACAGCAAAAAATAATATAAAACAGTGAGAAACATGACTTTTTAAATTCACTGCTACAAGCGATCATGTACAGTGAATGGAGAAAGGGTGGGCTGCATGTTACAATTATAGAGGTAAACAAGGCAACTTTGCTATTGTACTCAGAGTCAAATATATACATTGTCATGCAAAAGTATAATATCTGTAGCACTAAGAAGAAGCTCATACTCTTCACAGCACTGAAATGAGCCTCTAAGTTTGGGCTTCGAAATCCGGACCCGGAGCTCCTCATCCGTCTGGTGTGCATCCACAGAGAGTGAAGTAACAGGCAGTCTGCAACCAGAAATATCAGGAATGGTGGACATGAGATTAGGAGGAGACCCAGGGACACAGTATCAATGTTTTTATCTTCCTTAGTCCTGGATACAGTCATATTTTTCATTGTTACATTCTGTATCTGTTCATCATAAATGAAACGACCAAATAAAAGACCACAAGCTACAGAAATCAGTAGAGAAGCCAGAAGGAACCATGGGACCAGGGTGGAGATCTTGGTCTTCAGAAAGTTGAAGAACTTCCAGTTGTAGCTTGTAATCTTCACACAGTAAAAGACACAGAGGACGGTGGCGAACCAGAAATTGGTAAAATGCAGACTCATTGTTATTACCCCTAATAATGACTTAGCCAGAATGCTGTTATTCCATAGATTAAGTAAATAAGAAAGAAAAGACAAGAAGACAATGAAGAGGTATAAGCTTCTGGAAGTTGCCAATGAGCTCAGGATTTTATCCCCAATAGGAAGAGATTTCATTGTTTTCCATTTTATTAAGTTCACAGCCACGATGATGAGATTTAGGATGACTCCAGCAATGCATTCAGTATACAGAACCGATGCCAAAATATATGCAAGAGCGAGTTCTGTCTCCATCGTAATCTTTCTTCTGAGATATAGTGACTGGTCTGCAGGATAGAAGCCTTTGTGTAATGCTCTGCTTATATCTCTTCTTTATACAGATGGGGGCTCGATTCACACGTATTAAAAGTGCGGCTGTATGTGCGGCTGTAATTGTGCGGCGGTATATTTGATGGTTCGTGTGTATGCTGGGAAGTATAGGATATGCGGCTGCACAGTGCACACTCCGTATGAGTTTCGGCCCTGATTGTATCCGGGTCCGTAAAAAATGAGCAAGACCATTATTTCCGGCCCGAAAATGTCCAAGTCGCCCGTAGGAAGTAACATTCGGGCCTGCCGGAACCTCTGATTACAGCCGGATCAATTCGGATTCTCATTAGAATAATTCATCAATGCGTAACGCCCCTTCACTTTAAAAGGCCCAAGTGAATGGGCTTCAATAGGTGACCATCCTTTGAGATGTCCCGAGCTCGAGCTATGGCACGGCGAGTGGAGCATGGTGGTGCTGGTCGTGGGCGACGTGGTTCCTGGCAGCGGGACATTGATGTTCCACGCCTGATCGCAGAGGTAAGTTTTAGCGAAGAATTAGACTCATCTTTCTAGAATGATTTGACTTTGAAAATAGGATGTGTAGTCTCTTTCTGTGTATCTATTTATCCTTCTCTCTCTATCTATATATGTATCTAAAGATATGTATAATAATCTGTAATGTATGCGAGCCAAAATACATATCTCTGTTTATAGATTTATGTGATGTGTTAAAATGTTTTACTTGGACTTAGAAATGCACATGGTCGTCTCGGCCAACAAAAACGCACCTAAGCCACATGTAACACACATATGAATGTGAAGACTGTTATTGGTATTAAATATCTGCGTTTTAGTCATGCGACACGGGCGTGGGAATGTGGGCACAAAAAATCACCAAAGTATCGTCATGTGTTTCCTTATCTGCTATAGTATTAATTTCGAGTGCAGTTCCCATATTAAATAACTACTTACATATGTCGAATTTAGTATCCCTATTGAGTGTCGGGTTGTAGTATTTCTTCCATGTGTATATATATTTGTAAGAACAGTGACATGTGTAAAAATTGTGACTTTTTTCGGCCAAAATCTGTATAGTGCGTTTTTGATGCGTTTTTTGTGTGATCTAGTGCATGTGAATCTGAGTAAGCGTGCGCACTACACAGTATAGTCAAGTAATGTTTGTGGAATGTTTCCCAAATCGAGTCGACCAAGGTTGCGTTTTTGATGCGTTTTTTGTGTGATCTAGTGCATGTGAATCTGAGTAAGCGTGCGCACTACACAGTATAGTCAAGTAATGTTTGTGGAATGTTTCCCAAATCGAGTCGACCAAGGTTGCGTTTTTGATGCGTTTTTTGTGTGATCTAGTGCATGTGAATCTGAGTAAGCGTGCGCACTACACAGTATAGTCAAGTAATGTTTGTGGAATGTTTCCCAAATCGAGTCGACCAAGGTTGCGTTTTTGATGCGTTTTTCATGTAGCTGCATTTGGCACGTAGTTTCATGTTATTGTGTGCCCCCCTCCTAGAATGTTGGACCTAATGCAATACCTAACCTTACATGTATTTAATTATCAATATATATATTTTGAACTATATATCAGCGACTGTTTAATACATAAATGTTGACCATAGTTATAACAAAATGTCGAGATCTCTAACCATAGTCGTTGTGACATGTTTTATCCACACACTAAGATAACAAAACACCACACACACACCAGAACAAACACCGCAGCAGTGAAATAGTTAGCTTCACTCGTTTGCACATGTGTTCATGTATTTTCTAAACAATGTTGATTTTCTTTGGCATCAGGTGTGAATGCAAAGCTGTCATTGATCTGGTCTTGTGGCCTAATAATTAGTGCTAGTTAAGATACAAAGCCTTTCCTAAATTTAATCATTAGACACCAATCTTGGTATGTTTTCCGAAGTGTGTTCAAAGAGTTCAGGCATTCCTTGGTTTAGTGAGTCTTGGCTCAGTGGTTATTAGGCTGTGTTCCTTAGATTACACAGGTGGTCTGTTGGAATCCCAACACCACTCTATGTAATGTCATTAGTGAAAACATGTTATTATTCTAATCGATGTAGACACACAGAGAGGTGAAGTCAGATGGAGATGTCTAGTGATTTCTGTGTTTATATATTATTTTTCAGGTGCGGTCCCGTCCCCATTTGTGGGACTTGACTGTGCGTGGCTACCACGACCGCGTCCTGCGTCGCGAGACGTGGGAGAGTATAGCGGCTCTGGTAGTCCCACAGTGGGGCGATGTCACGGACGCTGAGCAGCTGCGGATGGGTATGTCGTGTTGTCAAATAATGATGACATAAAATCGTGAGAATAATGGCCGATATTTCTACCAAGCCCTATAAATATATATAAATGATAATTATCTATCTATTTATAATCAATATTTGCTTTTGTCAGTACGAGCAGTGGAGACACGCTGGTCTAGTGTCCGGGACCAGTACCAACGGGCGATACGCACGGAGGAGAGGGGTGGGGAGCCGACCTCCATGCGCTATGCGCCCCTGTTGGATTTTCTCCCGAGCCGCAGTCAACGGCTGTAAGCATCTTTTTATTATTACATAATGTATATACTATCATATAGTGTCAAATATGTAATACATGTGATAAAATGTTATATGGGAGTAATGACTTTAAATTCTGCCTTTGGTTGCTCCGCTGAACCTGGTCCATACTCACTAGCAGATAATATCATCCTATTTCACAAATTACTCTTTATGACTATGTTTTATATGAATGGCCAGACAATTATCTTTTACTGTATCACGATCATTTGACAACATACACTATTGGCATTCTTTATAAGGCCCTAGTTGTGTCATGTTTCTTAGCCTTCATGCTGGTGTATGTGACTGTCCATAGAGGGTTAATGTATCCTGACCAATCACAATAGTCCCCTTTGCTCACACTCAACCAAATGCTTACACACCACTCTGACTCGTGCTTCAACATCCTGTCATTTCTATAAAATATGTTACTTTCTGTCATGGCGCTAGACCAACATCTCGGGATTTTTGCAGATCACGGTCACTCCCTCAGTTGTTCAGCGTGTGCTGTATGTGGCAGAGCCAGTAAGCATGGTGAATGAAATGGCTGTTTCTATGCAGCGGATAATGTTTTATATTTAGTGTCCTACAGTACAAAGCAGTCCGAGAGCTGTTCTCCGGCCCACACTATTCACTTCCTTTCTACTCAATGCTGGGCGGCCTGCTGCTCTGTCACTGTCTCAGTGTGGCCTGCGGGGATCTATGAGAGGTACACAGGCCTCTTACTGGCCGCTTGTGTATCTGGTCACATGACTAACTCAGGCCCCTCTCCCTGCTGTGCGACATTAAAAAACACTGGTTGTTGTGTTGTGAGCAGAATGCTTACATGCCCACAACATGCCATGAAGATGAGAGCATTTTTTCCACACTCAGAAAGGGTGACATTTTTTAACACTATAACATTTTTTGTTTAATTTTTTATTGGAAAACACTAATGTGAATGAGTTAATCAAAATATTAGTATGTCCTAACATAGGATGCTGATAGTACTACATCATGTATTCGTGGTAACAAAGCACACATTTCTACATAGTGTATGTCATCAAAACTAAACCATTCTATATATGAATTACCTTTATGAATGTGTCCATATTAGCTAACCTTTCTGTCTCTCCACAGAACCAGTGGCAATTTCTCAGACCCACCGGGAGGACAGGATGCTGGTGGTTCTGATGTTGCAGCATCACAGCAGGAGGGGGAGAGTGCGACGCCACCGCCATCACAGGAGCCTGGCAGTCCGACTCTTTCTGAGGGCACGGAGCAGATGCCAGGACCTTCTGGCTCTACTTCCATGGCCGAAGAGGAGGAGGCTGCAGCACCATCAACATCTGGTGCAGGTCCTAGTGGTGTGCCCCTGGCAGCTCGGCCACGTCAGCCACTCACGAGGCCCACTACTACCACCACCAGGAGGCGTCGGGAGCAAGAAGAAGCTCATTCAGCATTGAGTGAGTTGGATAATTCTGTCATCAACTTTGTCAGGCGGTTTGATGGAGGAGATGATCAGAATGATTTCTTCTGCTACTATCTGGGAGTCCGTTTACGGAATCTCCCTACTAATCTGGCACGTAGTGCGCGGATCGTTACCGAATTGTTGGTGTCGTGTCACGAGCAGGTTGACCCCGATACTTTCCCCGACCCTTGCTATGTGGGCGCCCTCCTACAATCTGTGTATGGGTTACACTCACGGAGGCCACATATCCCGCCGGAGGGCTTTGTTTTCCCCGAGACCACTGCGCCCCCACCTCTCTCCCCCCTTGTCCCCCCAGCAGTTTCCCGAGAGCCACCTGGTGCCATGCCCCCTCCATCTGAGGGTACTAGGGCCGTTCCTAGGCGCCCGCCACGGCGTGGACGGCGCTCTCGGCCCACTCGTTACTCCCGACGTTTATGATTTATACTATGTGATGTATGAGGCAATACATCATAATTTATTGTTTTCATTATTTTAATTTTTTTCTATTTATATTTTTTTTTTTTTTTTTTTTTTTTTTTTTTACTTTGGTTTATGGCAAGTGGTCTCCTTTTTCAGGCCCAGAGAGGTCATTTTGTGTTAGGGTAGAGTAGGGTCCATGTCCCTGAGGACACCTTACCGTGGTGACATGGTACACTCTGTTTAAACAAACAGTTTGCTAAGATCCTCATAAAAAAAAATCTATGGCAACAAATAAACTCATAATGTCTTTCCTTTAGCTATCTCCAGGGCCAATGGTTCTTGTGTGTAGGGGACCTTGTTAGCAGAAACAATATGTCCCTAATTTTTTTTTTTACCTCAAGAAGGTCAAAAATGGACTGTCATACAAATAGATGAGTTCCTAAATGCAAGTGTCTGATGTGTCCGGTTTTTACATCCATTAATGACTTTTGTATATGTTTCACTCAGCATCTTGCACAGAAGGTTGATGTGTCAAATGTATCCTTTTTTGGTTACATTTATACACAATAATCTGGTTCATGTGATATTTCATACTGAACATGCTCAGTTTGCAGTAAAATTCTTTTCTATCGAATATTTAATTCCACATTAGAAGTCTTTTAATGATCAACAATAACATCAAAACTAGATTTGGACTGGAGCAAACAATGCTACATTGTGTGTGTGAAAGTCGAATAGTTGACATTCTTCCACACACATCTGCGTTGTTGTCTCTCGATTGGCCGTTGGAATGTAGGCCTTTGCCTCAAGGTTACTAAAGTACCGCGCGCTTACACAATGTAGTGTATCCTATAATAAACTCCCCATTTTGAACATGGAGAGGCCTAAAGCCTTGCCAAGGATACATCAAGGATATATTAACATGTTTTCTATTCCAAAATAAAAAAAAGGGTCGATTCTTATGGTTGTGTTGGTTTTGGCTTAGCACATAGTGCAGTTGATGGATGTGTTGACGATATATATGTAACATTTCCCCCAAGTATCAGGCTTTTATTAACATGTTGTGTCACTACGCTAATCATTGACTCAGTGTGTGTTGGATGAATATCTGATAGTCTGCTCCTAGACTGGGCCACGAGATCGGCCTTTGGGAGCCTGTAGCATAATGCAATGATCTGTCTGCAGTAAGCTGCAGCTTCATGCGCCCTTCCCCCTCTGTCCTAATCTAACTTTGACTTTACTGTTGTGACATCATATTGCTTGGCAAGTCTGACAATGTATTGGAATACAATTCCTTGTGTATTTATATAATCTCTCATTTTTCCACCTCTCCCAGAAAAAGCTTAGCTGGTTGTGCACTATGTTTAGCGTAATCATTTGCATTAATGCGACAGGCCGATTAGCCATGTATACAGATGGCAAAACTTTATCAGTCTGAATAACAAGCCTCTATTTCATATGGTAAATCACAATTTCTTAACCCTGTCAGTAAACAAACTGAAAACTAACGTAGATTACTAGTCAACAGTGGCCTTTGCCGCCAAGGGCTGGTTATTTGCATATGTAAATGAGTGTGTTCGCTCACATATGGACATAGTGGCTAGGCTGATCCACAGGTTCCTTAGCTTCAATATAGAACGGATCACAGAAATCGTGGGGCCCAAGCGGCAAGCAGCTACGACATGGTGCAAACCAAGGGGTGTAAGGAATGAATCTAGGAATAACAAACGTGTTGTTCTGTGGTCATTTCATGGCTGCGCACCAGTTTTCTCCTTCTGGAGATGACACCTTAGTTTGCAGTTAACTGACGACCAGTGAGTGCCTGGCCTGAGGGCTGGGTATGAGGTATCGTTGGTACAGGTGTGCTCTCGGCCTTGTCAGAGAGTGGACATGTGTCCTGGACCTTTGCAGGTGCCTTTTGGCCCGGAAGGGAAAGGAATGCTGTGTTTGTGGTCCATTTCTTGTAGAAGTGGCCAAATATTATATAGCATTGTTAGTGCATGTATCTGAGTGTCACCCTGCACTGTGGCTAGTTGCACCTGTGTGATGAGAGCAGGATTGGCAGTTGGCCTTGACATAGGATGATAGAAGAAAATAATTATTAATGTGAAGCTTAGCCATGAGAGAAAGATTGTTTTCCACACATTTCTCACGGTCTGATTTTGGAATTGTCCTTGTATATTTTTAAATATAACACAAAATACAGGGATGAATGTAACAACTGCTTGTGCCCAGGCTTCACCTAGCCCGTGTCGGTGACTGGATGGAGATAACAAATGTATCATTTTGAGTTCCTATGTGTAGAAGCCAAGGTTATTTAGTATGTGTCTGCATTGTAAGATCTGCACTTCTAAACCCGTCGCTGTAAGAAGCAGTTTTTGGGACAACAAAGCCTGAGTGATCGATGCAACCAGAGATGGATCTTGATCGGTCGGTTATAGACGTCGCACAGCTTATCAGTGAAGTAAGTATTTTATGGAGGTGTTGGGAGTGGTTTTTACATAGATAAGATCGCCGATAGACACATTTCGATCGTCCTTTGGCATCGGAGAAGAGATTTGTGTGGCCGTGACTTCATGTATGATTGTCATTTGTTGTGTGACTCACATTTACATACATGTAATTTAGAATTCTTTCCTTTTATAGCGTGTTTTTGGATGTCCAAAAGTCACATCTGTTATTGCATCCTGTTTAAGTGATAACTAATTTTGGTCCAAAAAATCGATTATGTAATCATCACTAGATGCAAGATAATCTTTCTTTTATGTGTACGATTGTCCATAGTCATTTAGTGCCACGATACATCGCTCCGAGTAGTTGATGTAAGTACGATTGTGTGTAATTCCTATGTGTTTGCCATCAGGGGGCGCTTGAAATCGAGCAATGACTGCATTAGTCTTTACATATGTGTGTGTCTCCTCCAAATCTGTGAAGGTGTTAGCTCTTTCGGACCATGTACCCCACATCATATTTTTGGCAAGATTTGTAAGTAATGCCTAGTCGAGGAATTGTCCTTGTAATAGAACATGTTGGTGGGCAACCAGGGCGTGACTTATGTTTGCTTTTAGCGAGATGGCCGTGCAGCGAACTCTCTCCCTCCTCCCTCCTCCCTCCTCCCTCCTCCCTCCTCCCTCCTCCCTCCATGATGGGTGTTGGCGGCACATACATAGGAGAAATCCGCCCATAGAATGTTCTGATAGTGTCATCATAAGGAGGTCGCTTTAATAGTACGCAAATCACGCACAAGATCCGGCGCCGGCTGATGATGCTATAGGCTAGCGACACAGCGTGGACACGCCCCCTCTCTGTAGTACATGCACGTCATCAGTGTGCGTAGCGGGGTGGTTGTTTAGCCGGAGTGTTTGGTGTGCTGTGCTAATTATGTTCACTGCTCGGCTAATGAGTATTTTGCCTTTTAGCGCTGCTCTGCTGTGTACTTTGTCACGCGTTGTAACGTCGGAAGCACACACAATACGCAGCAGCCACGTTAAAAGAGGCGTGTGCGCCCATTATGGCACTTGTAGTGCAGCGGCTTACGACGTCACAAGGCCGGACACAAATGGGTAAGCTGAGCAGCGTTACATGGTGTCACATAGCAATTAGCCGAGCACACGACACACAATTGTTACCCCCACCCCCACCCCCGCTACGCACACTGCTGAGGTGGCGATACTACAGAGAGGAGGCGTGTCCCCCCCCGTGTCGCTATCCGATCCCAGCCCCCCGCGCAGGATTGGGGCCTTCCATTCCCTAGTAGTAAGCACATAGATTTTCGACAAATACTATGAGGACATGACGTGAGTAGTAGTGTACTGTGTATATGATCTGTCCGCCAGCAAACATCATGGAGGGAGGGAGTTAGCTGCAGGTGAAGCTGGATACCCCACCCACATAAGTGACGTACTATTGAAAACCAAACATGGCGTGTAGCATGTGAAATGGGTGTAGGAGCTATGACCTTATTGCCTAAGAATTTGTAAGACGTTACTGTGATTTAAATTTATTTTCAGGTCCATGCTCGGCCAGTGCTATGGGACGGCCCTGCGCCTGGGTACAGAAGCCGGGTAACGCGGAGTGCCGCATGGAGGGAGGTTGCCCGGATTGTATACCCAGATTGGGCCCAGCATACTAGATTACAGCAATGGAGAATTGGTAAGTTGTTTAGCCTTTGTGGCAAACCATAAACTCGAGTGTTATGGTCACCTGACGCCGATATATTCCTAATGTGTGGATGCTTTTGGTTTAAGCTAACTATGTGGAGACCAGGTGGTCCAGTGTGAGGGACAGATTCATCAGGCAGCGACGGCAGCTGATGAGGCGTGGGGCCTCACAAGAAGAACTGGCCGCTTTGCGTTTTGCCCCAATGCTGCGTTTCATTTTGAATTCCACCAGACGCCGCAGGTAAGTGTGTGTGTTAATTGCATGTGTCCATGGTAGGATCAGATGATGACGGAAGTAGCTCTGTGTCTTATGTGTGCAGACATAGACATGTGTTATATTTATATAGATTATATACTTTGATGCTCCAGCAGGGGGAGCAGTATATTTAGTGAACACTTTAGAGTAATCTCTAGTTCGGTAAGATGAGGCGCCCCCTGCTGGACACAAGATAACTAACAAATGCAGCCTGGCCTAATCGCTTTGGTAACAGCTTTTGATCCCTCCAGGATCTAAGCCAGAACATGAAATGCCAGTTATGCCAATAGCGTGGACTGTATTCATAATGTTTAAACAATGGACGCAATGTGTCCAGAGAGTAAAATAATGTTCCACTCGGGGGGCCTTGTGAAGACCAACATTTTGGCTCAAGAGTGTGTGAATATTGTGTAAAAAGTTCTAGTGTGCCACCTCGTACATAGAAAATAGTGTGAAAGCAGGCAGAGTGTAATCCTGCATTGGATGCCTCCATTTTAGTTAGATGGCTAAATATGTCCTTAAACAAATGTGCCATCTTAGATAGTGACCAGTGTTGTTTTCTCCTCAGACCACAAGTAGTTCAGCAACCAGCAGAGGCCTCATCGGATGAAGAGAATGAAGAACCTAATCTGGCACAGGGGTTGGCCAGGACTCCACCACCAAGATGCCAAGAGGGTCCTGTGGAGCCTGCAGAGAGAGAGTGACATGTGCCTTGACCGTCCAACAACATTTGTGTTTGTTCCGCACTCCCTCTCCTCAGCTACACCAACACCACCCCTTGTCTGCTACACTGTAGGGCCTTTGTGCCAACCGCGGCTTACTAGCATTAATATTTTCAAAAAATGTGTGCGCACCAGGACCACATCAATAACACACTTTTTACAAGGTCTGCCATCACATTAGCTAGGGATGACAATAACAGCTTGGGGGGATAGGGATGTCCCGTTTGGTTTTGTTTTGCCTGAATACAGTCAGGCTGGCTGTGGGCTTCACATATTGGCCAGACTATTGCCTCTGCAGACTATTGTAACTTCTGTCAACATGGTCCAAAGTAGTCTCCACACACCCTCGCCCACATCTACCCACACACACTATCATGTGAATGTGAATTTTTTTGGACATGTAATAAAGCCATCTCGACATATCTTGTTGTTTCCATAATTATTATTTTTGACTTGGTTATGTTTTAGTGTTTAAGGGTTACAAACCAAAATGATTATTGACTGGCACTAAGGAACTACGAAATACGCTTCAAAACACTTCTTGTCCTTTTTTTGCCTAGAAAGATGTATTTAATGTTGCTATTGTGTGTTAGTGAATGTACTTGTATGCTTTACCTTAGTATAAAATTAACACATGCTGGATGTCCTTCAGGAGGATATTTGTAATCATATCTGAGACATTGCTGTATGTGTCAAAATTTATGTGTCATGATAGGAAATATTAATGTAGTTAAGTATTTCATTTATCAGGCCAAGACTCTCCTGCTCTGCCCACTTCCTGCCTTGGCCACAGATGTCAGCAGAGAGCACTGTCATACATGAAAAACAAAGAATCGCAACATTCACTACATGTTCGTAGTAGGTTCACAATACGTGTATTTGAGTCTGGATCTTTTGGTCAGTATTGTTAACAAAACCAGTAGTGGATTAAAAACACAAAGTCTCTGTTCACACAATGTTGAAATAGAGTGGATGTGCGCCATTTAAAGTGACATCGTGCACTGTTTTTTTGTAAGAAGGGATGTTATTTGGAAATGTCCTTATTTAGTGTTTTAATGGCGCACATCCACAACATTACAACATTGTGTCAAGAGATCCTTTGGGTGTTTTGAATCCACTCCTGTTTTTGTTAGCTATACTGAGTGAAATACACGTATTGTGAAGCCACTAGCGAAGATGTAGTGAATGCTGCGATTACTTGTGTTTCAGGTCTGAGCCTGCTCTATGCTGACATCTGTGGCCAAGGCAGGAAGTGGGCAGAGCAGGAGAGGCTTGTGATGAGCACTAACATATTTTGGGACATTAATGTTTATTATCATGACACTATCATTTACACATAGAGCTGGATGTCCGATGGGAGTAGAAATCGCCTCCTGCAGGACATTTAGCATGTGGTCATTATGTACAAAGTGGAGGATATATCAACGTAGACACAATAAACGACATAATGTAGCGTTTACACAGGCCGATTGATGTGATGGATTTTTGATAAGAAATCCAGGAGATGACTGTAGAAAAGGAACAGGTGATAAAGTAAAGAGCGAGATTTATCAGCTTTTAATACACTCTTCTGTGTTTAATTTACAAAAATGTGATGATAACGATTTTTTGTGAAGCGCAACCTAAGTAGACCACATCAAGCTGGCGCACCTGGGTGATGTGTGGAGGGATATATGTGGTGTGTTAATAGTGATTGTTATATAGTGCGCACCCTGCTGGTCACTCCATAGGAAATGCACATGTTTTTATCACATCAATGTTTCAGCACACTAGGTTCAAAGGACTATACAATTAACATTAGCAGGATGTGACCATGCTCGATAATTACTGGCCAGTAGTATGTAGTATATGTAGTGAGGTTATGTGTATTTTGGAACACTACTATGTGGGAACACACAACATGGTTTACAGACATTGAAAAGGCAGACACTTTGTTTAGTGTAATAACCAAATAGAGGTTTGGTTTTATTAAAAAAATAAGGCAAATTAAATATAAACCAATACATCTGGATCAAATAAAACAAAATGTAAGAAAAAAAAAAAAAATACCAGAGACAGGTGACATACATGCGGAAAAACATCAGTCCTGTGGCCGTGGCTCATAACGGAGGCTGTGAAAGGGTCACGGGCACGGCGCCTTCAGGAGTCATGAAGTAGTCAGCAAAGAGGTTCCTGACCACTATCCCGCGGTTGAGTTGTCTCCCTTGGCCATAGTTGACAGGGGCACTAAAAGCTGGCAGTGTCTCCACGTTCACCTCCGGGGTGGGAGCATAGTCCCGAAGGTAGTTGTGGAGAACACAGGCAGCTTTAATGACCATGTCAACTGTGCCCAAGTTCAACTGCAGGGCAGTGGTAAACACTCTCCACTGACTAGTCATGATTCCGAAGGCGCACTCCACGAAGTTACGTGCCCGGCTCAGCCTCCGGTTAAATACTCTCCCCCGTTCATCCAGCCCTCTCCGTGGGTAAGGGCGCAGCAGGTTGTTCAGTAAAGGGAAGGCTTGATCCCCTACCATGACGAATGGAGCGGGATGCGTGGTACCCGGAAGAGGAGTGGGAGGAGGTAGAGTCACGTGATCTAACAGAATTCGCCTCCCAAACTCTGATCTCAGTAGCGCCCGGGAGTCCCCAGTACTGCCATAGGAGCCGACGTCGATGGCAAGGAAACGATACGTGGAATCAACAACCGCGATCAGGACCACAGAAAAAAATTTCTTATAATTGAAATACTGTGATCCTGATCGCGGTGGTTGCTTCACACGTATGTGCTTACCATCAACCGCCCCTATACAGTTGGGGAAATTGGCCACAGACTGAAAGCCTGCTGCTGACTGCAACCAAATCTCCCGGGTCGGACTGGGCATCACGATGGGCTGCAAATGGTCCCAGATCACGCCGCACGTGCACCTCACAATTCCAGAGATGGTGGACGTACCAACCCGGAATTGGAGGTGCAACGATGCATAACTCTCCCCTGTCGCCAAGAATCTATAAAAAAAAAAAAAAAAAAATAATTAAATTTTTTGTATTCGATTTCACATTCAACTAAATATTACATTATTACATATTTTAACACTATATTAGATTGAACTACTAATACATGAACAAATAGTTACAATTCAAAGAAAGCCTCTTCACCTTAACGTTATGAGCAGACGGGCCACAGGAGGGATGGATTTCCGCATGTAGGTGTCCTGTCTCTGGAGATGTTGGCTCAAAATCGAAAGCAAATTATCAAACGCCTCCATAGGCAGCCTGACGAAGTCCTGGAACTTGTCAGGATGGCTGCAAGAAATGAAGAAAAATATTTTGAACAAATATTACACAGAAACACACATCAGAGGAAGATGTCATACGGTTTACAAATGTTGAAATTAACATCAAACGTTGTAAGGATAAAACCAAACCAAAATATAACATAATGGACTTTGGCCTACACATTTGGGGACAGTAACCTTTACATTTGCATATGACATTCAAAGATTAGCCAACTTTGATCTATTAAAATCGACATACCGTCGCAAATCATCATACAGGCAACCAATGTGTCCCCGTGTCTCCCTCCGCAGATTGATGGGGTGGACCCAATATCGCCGTCCCACCTCCTGCAGACGGCGCTGCTCTGCGTCTTTTTGCCTCTGAGAATAATTATTTAAAAATTAAATTAATCATTTGGAAGACATCTCAATTAGTCAATAAATTATTAACACTGTTGCATTTAAGGACCTTGGGTCAACAGTACTTAAGGGAGCTTGCATAAACAATACATTTAAATCAATGGTTTACGGATTATAAGCCGAAACAGTTTGTAAGGCTAGTTCGAAAAAAGCTACATAAAGCTTTAACAAAAAAAAAAAAAAAAAAAAAAAATATTATACTTACACACAAACCAAAGTAATAATTACGCATCTTCCACAGAATAGAAAGCACCACGAGCTGGTGCTTGCGGCGCAGCCTCATACGCCGGGCTGGCCCATAGGGCGCATTATTAGCGGCATCAGACATGTTTGCCGATTCGTTTTTTGGCTTCAAAACAATACAAGCATATGGGCGTACTTTGCGAGTGGGCGGAGATTTTATAGGGATGTGGGTGTGCTTATTTGGCCCGGGGGCAGATTCAGGAATAAAATACATGCTTTCGAGCGGGGCAAAACAAGCCAAGAAACATCATGACACTACGGCCGGACTCTTACGATAAGACCGTAAGTGCTTTTCAAATACAGCCGAAAAACCACCCGGAGATGTACGGGACAGACATTTTTACGGCCGCACTTTTACTACGTGTGAAACCGGCCTTCATGTCTATTCCTCATGTAAATTTCAGGCTTGTGTTCTGTGTCCATGCAAATCTCTGATCCGGCAGATGGACTATGGAAACTATCTGCAGCGTTCGGATTCAGTGGATTCAGGATTAACGTACTCCCGACCAAACACAAATTGTAACTAGTGATGAGCGAACATGTTCGTAAATGTTAGTATGAACATGTCGCTAATTGCTCGTGTTTGTCATTCACAAACAATTTGTTCGATGATCGGAATGGTTATAACAATCATTTTTGAATGTCTATCTAGCGATCTACGCAACTGCGTAAGTTTCCTTCCACCAATTTGAAAGAGCCAATGAACGTGTGGGGAATGAAGGGCACATCAGGTAATGTAGTGGCCATGTTCACTACTGGCATCACTGGGATTGGCTGTACAATTGGCGTCATTGCGTACATTACGTGCATGCTATAAAAACTTGTCGCTGAGGTGAATTTTCTCACAGTCTTTCCTGATTCTTGTGCCATTCAGTAGGGAGAGTGAAACGAGCAGGGACAGCATCTAAATTCAGTATGGCAGCAATATTCACAGTGGTAGTAAGTCAGTGTATGGAGGGAGAGCTGACCGAGTAGGGCTTAGAACATTGTGAAATTGTTAGTGTAGGGAGGGTGACTGAATTCAGCATTCAAAGGGGTATTCCCCCCCAAAAATTTTTTGCATTAATACATTGCTCACCCATAGCTTTCCATCTTTCCAATATCAATTTATTTTGGATTCTGTAAGTTTTGCTGTTATCTAGGTGCCTTTACCCCACTTAAAACAGAATCATCAAATTTCAATCCACTCCGACAACGCTCCCTGCTCCTGGCCCCCACCCTCTGTGTCGGGAACACGTGTCCTCCATCTCTTTAATGGGTTGGGTTAGCGCTTCTAACCCAGCCCACTGAAGGACAACACTGAAACAGAAACAGATGCCACTGATCACTATCTCCTTCTCTGACAGCAGCCCCCTGTCACCCGCACTGTGTGGCCCCCCTGCCCCAGAGCTCATCCGAGGCCACCCGCACTTTGTGTTCCCCCAGAGCTCACCCATACTGTTCCCCTTCACTGTGTGCCCCCTGACTGCACACACACACACACACACACACACAGTGGCGGTCTTTGGCACCAAGCACCCCAAGCGAACGCTTGGGGCCCCCAACATCCAGGGGGGCCCCCACGCCCCGCTCTTGTGCTCAAGACCGCTGAACAGGGCCGCTGCACCGCTCGCTGCTGCCATCTGAACTGTAACTATGAGCACTCGTAATGAGCGCTCATAGTTACATGCAGCAGCACTGACAGGGCGGGAGACATTGGCGCACTTCCTGTCAGTCACTCTTGTGGCCGCAGGAAGAGTTTTCCCTGTGGTCACAAGTGGCCGCTTTGTCCTTGTGGTGCCGGCGCTCCAGTGACATCACTGGAGCATCGGCGCCAGGACAAGGGGAGTGCGGGCTCTTGTGATCGCAGGGAAAACCCTTCCTGCAGCCACAAGAGTGAAGAGAAGAGGAGACGTCCGGACCCAGGTGAGTATAAATGTTTGTTTTATTGTGTTATATACTATATGAGAGGGGGAGCACAAAGGGGTCTGTTTAACTGGGGGAGCGCACATCGGGGGTCTATATAAATGGGGGAGCACACAGGGGGGGGTCTATATAAATGGGGGGAGCACACAGGGGGGCTATGTAACAGGGGGAGCACACAGGGGGACTATAGACTACTGGGGCTTCACAGAGGGGTCTAAATACTACTGGGGGCAGCACACAGGGGGTCTATATACTACTTGGGGCAGCAGAATGGGGTCTATATACAACTTGGAGAGCATACAGGAGGTCTATATCCAAGTGGGGGAGCACACAGGGGGGCTATATACTACTGGGGGAGCACACAGGGGTCTATATACTACTGGGGGAACATACAGGGGGTCTATATACTACTTGTGAGGCACACAGGTGGTCTATATATAACTGGGGGAGCACACAGGGGTCTGTATAATACTGGTGGGGCACACAGTGGGTTTATATACTACTGGAGGAGCACACAGGGGTCTATACCCAAGTGGGGGAGCACACAGGAGGTCTATATCCAAGTGGGGGAGCACACAGGGGGGCTAAATACCCCTGAGGGAGCACACAGGTGGCCTATTTAGTAGTGGGGGAGCACAAAGGGGGTATATACAGCTGGCGGCAGCACACAGGGGGTCTATATACAACAGGGGCAGCACACAGGAGGTCTATATACTTCTGGGGGAGCACACGGGGGGGGCTATATATAACTGGGTTAACACACAGGGGTCTATATACTACTGGGGGAAGCAAACAAGGGGTATATACTACTGGGGGCAGGACACAAGGGGTATATACTACTGGGGGCAACACACAGCGGTCTAATGTTTTGGAACGCGTGTCGAGGGGGGGGGGGCAAACACAACTTCGCTTGGGGCCCCAGAAATGCCAAGACTGCCCCTGCACACACACCCAGCCCCCACCTGCAGCTTCCCCCCTTGTGCCCACCCCTAAACTCACCCATGGCCCCCTCAGCTCTCACCCTCTGCCCTCCCCCACAACCCCATGGCTCACTTGCGCCCCCCTGTGGCTTACTGGCGCCCCTAAGCCCCATACCCCATGGCTCACACGTGGCCCCAACTCTGCTATGTTACTATCTCACCTCTGCTATGTCCCTGCCTCAACTCTGCTATGTCACTACCTCAACTCACCTAACCCTATAGTGACCAGGCATCCTTTAAAGCTAATTCATATATATATATATATATATATATATATATATATATGTGGAAGGACAGTATGTGTAATGCATTCAGCACAGATGCCAAAATATACAGGAGAGCACGTTCTGTTGTATCCATTGTAGTCTTTCTTCTGAGATATTGTGACTCATATGCAGGGTACAAGACTTTGTGTAGTGATCTGGTTATATCTCTTCTGTAGGGTGTGTTCACAAATACAGGATCTGCAGCAGATTTGATGGCACAGATTTGAAGTTGCAGAATCAAAGCAAATCTGCAGCTTCAAATCTGTGACATCAAATATGCTGCAGATCCTGTATGTGTGAATGCATCCTTATACGGATTTCATGTCTATTCCTCATGTAAATTTCAGACTTGTGTTCTGTGTTCATGCAAATCTCTGATCCAGCAGACGGACTATGGAAACTATCTGCAGTGTTCAGTTGAGAATCATTTACAAAGCTGCATTTAAAGTGTCACTGTCGTGAATTTTTTTTTTGCAGAAATCAATAGTCCAGGCGATTTTAAGAAACTTTGTAATTGGGTTTATTATCCGAAAAATGCATTTTTATCATGAAAAAGCAGTTTGAAGCTCTCCCCCCTGTCTTCATTGTTCTCCTATGGAGAGAGCTAAAGAAAAGACCAAAACAGGACAACAAAGAGTTAATCTACAAATCCCTCACCCGTTATCTGTTCTGACCATCACCAGTGACCTGTCTGAGCTCAGATTACAGCTGTCACCCAGCTCCGTGCCTGTAATCCTCTGTTATCTGCTTTCTGCTGCCGGCTAACTCCCTCCTTCCTCCTCCCCCCTCCCCCCTCCCTAGAGCAGACAGGGTACGTCTCCTGCAACAAGTCACAATTTTCAGATTTTTCAGAGTGGATGAAAAAGAGGAGGGAGGGGGGGGACCTGGGAAAAGGCTTTTTACATGCAGATAATGGCAGATTTGGCTAATAAACCCAATTACAAAGTTTCTTAAAATCGCCTGGACTATTGATTTCTGCAAAAAAAAAAATACGACAGTGACTCTTTAGGATTCAGTAGATTCAGGATTAACCTTCTCCCGACCAAACACAGATAGTAACTAGTGACAAGTGAACATGTTCGTAAATGTTAGTGTAAAAATGCCGCTTATTGTTCGTGTTCGCCAATCACAAACAATTTGTTCGATGATTGAAATGGTTATAACAATCAATTTAAAACATATTTGAACATGCGAATGTCTATCTTGCGATCTACGCAACTGCGTAAGTTTCCTCCCATCAATTTGAAAGAGCCAATGAATGTGTGGGGAAGGAAGGGCACATCAGGTAATGTAGTAACCATGTTCATGTCAGTATCTCACCCCTGTAATGTTATCTCAACTCTGCAATGTCACTGCCTCAACTCACTCTACATCATGTTTGATAACTGTCCCCCCTTCATAACCCTATTACACATACTGTCCACCTACTTTTGGCCCACCCTGAATACATATATTTCATTGATCTTTCTGTCTGGCTCTGCTGTGTGCCAGTGATTGCAGAGTGTAATTAATATACACAGTAGTATATAAGTCATTGCGTACATACACGCAGGTGAATAAAAGATACGCTAATGCTACATAATTGCTTCGCTATTTCGTATTATACACTTTGCACTGAATAATCTGCACACATGTGGGGTGTGAACTGTGAAGCCGGACTAGGTGCTGGAGCATTGTGGCATGCTGTGTGCCATGACGTATCCTGCACATTCTTTTCCAGCCTGGAAATAGACCACAAGGTGACTACTCTTTTGCCATAAGTCCACTACCTTCAACAATTATATTCATCTGATGTGTCAATCAGCTTTCATTAGCTGTGCATTGACCTTTGCACCCTGATGAAGGGTGTTTCAAAATGTGCCTTGAGGTTTTCACTGAGCTACTTTCCTCCTGGTTAAGTATGAACATCATGTGTCATTTTTTGTGTCTTGTACTAACCTTGATCTGTGCGCAGTTTCTATTTACATGTTTATAATTTAGCTTTTTTGCACATCCATTTCCATAAGGATTTTCCTGTGGTAATAGTATTGGGGATTAGTGAGGAGCGAATAGCTATTTGATCGAATAGTACGTTATTTAAGCTATTCGATTCGCTATTACGCGGTAAAAATTTGATTCGCCCTCCCACATGTCCTTGCGCTTTTTTCCAGCAAATAAACATGCAGGGGGGAGGGACAGGCACTAGGAATAGGCAGGACTTGAAAAAAACCTATAACTGGGATTGGCTGGCTAAACTATGTGATTTTCTGAATCTTAGAATAGTCATTTGAGATTAGTATCACTTGCTGTTTAGAGCTAGAGAAGGACAGACTGTATACTAGGGAGAGTAAGCTTTTAGGTGAAGTTAGGTAGGCAGGGACCCCCAAAAGCCCTTGTTAGGGCTAAAACTATAAAAAAACAGAGATTTAGAAGCTGTTGTGAGACAGGCAGTGTATTCAGACACCCACTGATGTGGCATAATAGCTGTTATCTTGCTACTACTGGTTTGCCCAGTCTGTGTCCTGTGAAAGACTTGACCAGCTATTTAATTTTATTATTTTAAAAATCAATACTATACCCAGTATATGGCTGTATACTCTGTGTGTGCCATAATATCTGTTATCTTGCTACTACTGGTTTGCCCAGTCTGCGTCCTGTGAAGGACTTGACCAGCTATTTCATTCTATTATTTTAAAATTCAATACTATATCCAGTATACGGCTGCATACTCTGACAAGATGTCAGAAAGGATCCGCCGTAATTGGACTCTCTTAAAAACACTGGTGAAATCCACTCTGGCGGTCAGAAAATCTATTTTGCGCGACGTGAGCTCTGATTTAATAGCTTCCATAGCTTTAAATATTTTAAAAGGAAAGATACCTCTGAAAGATCGCCAGAAAAATATACTAAAGTGGCGTAAGGCTATAAGGAGGCTGAGCGATAAAACATTGACCATAAAAAATAAGAAGCACTTAGTGATTCAGTCTAGAGGGTTCATAGGACCGCTACTGGGATTTGCAATTCCATTAATAAGCAGTCTACTCATTAACAAATAATGAATCATGCGGAGAAAATGTACTTGGTACCCAAACATGAGCTCAACAAAATAAGTCAGGGCGTCACACCCGCAAACAACATACGTCAGAGTGTGATACTACGTCTCGATGGCGAAATTGCTGACATTTTACATCGAAACGACATGCCTGATGATGTGAAAATTAAAAAATACACAGATATTCTGCAGAGATACTTGGTACTTGCTAAACAAGCCGTCAATTAACTAACAACTTTAACTCTTGTCACGACTCCTAATTCTGGCTATCAACAATCGTCAAATACAAACCCTGATAAAAGTGATGATGTACGTGAAATTGTAACTCATGTTAACCCGCGGTTTAAGAAAAATGCTGAACTTCTACTGCACAGACTCCTACAGAACCAGGAGATTGCAGCATGGAATGATAAAGGTGAACTTCTTTATAAAGGAGTTGTTGTTCCTGGCTCTAACATGCTGGACTTGGTCCGTAACACCACCCAAAGCCATGGTCTGCTAAAAAGCAAAGTGCCGCAAGGATGGGATACATTTATGCAGGCCATGGCTGAAATAAATATACCCTCTACTGTTGTGGGAAATTCCTCTACTAGAGAAATTCTAGACGACTTAAAGACGGCACTGAGCTATACTTCTGGAACTGTCACCCCTAAACGCAGCCCCCTGTCTATTCAGCCTACCACACTGCTGGGGATAACGCAGGGTAGTTTGCTACCTAAAAAAAGGACTTTACCCTTACTACAAACAGCCTGGTTAACTCTGTAAATGCAGAAGTCTTGTAGATCTTGTATATTACGTGATGTCTTTAATAATATTGCCATTACATTTTTGTACTTTTCATCGCTTATTTTAACTTTTACAAATGTAACTTTATGAACAAAAAACATTGCTTATTATACGAATATTGTATACATCTTTTTATTCAATAAAGCTTTTAAACATTTATCGATTTGTTTCATTTTTACGCCTAAATATATACACTGTGGGGTATATAGGCTATGGGATGTGAGGACATGTCCTGGCATGTTTCAGGGCCTCCCTATTACATCAGGATATGGGCGTGTACTCAGACCCCTCTCAGAAGACTGTAAGCTAATTCACACAATTCGCTTCAAGACAGGGACTTGTACGGATATCTCCATCTCTCTTGCTACTATATCTGCTACAACTACACACACACAGAACCATGACTGGGACTTGAGATAAAGGTTAGTCATTTATTAGGGTTACCCAATATGGGCGATAAGCAGGGTGCATGATATAATCTGGGGGATGTTTCATAGGTTTGATATGGGAGGGGGTGGAGACGTATCTGTCATACCAGATACGTCACATGCATGTGGGACAGGGTTAACAGCGTGGGAAAGGGGGGCGGGGGAACTGTCACTAGGGCTAGAGGGGGCGGGTTAATGGCAGGAAATGGGGGTGGGGCTTAGGAGGAAAGGGGGCGGGACACCTGTCACTTTTTAATTGACATAATAAACTGACGTTTCACTACTGACTTTCGATACTCGATCGAATTGTTAAGCATTACAGTGTATTCAAATAAAAATTTTGAGCTTTCGAATATTTTACTACACGCTCATCTCTATTGCTCACGTCATCGTCTCTTAACAACAGACTTATCAGATTACACACAGTGTACAATGGCGTATTCTCAGTGAGCACCACTAGACTCTCATACTATGTCACTGGTTTGACTTAGAAATAATGTATGGCAATTTTTTTTTTTTTTTTTTTTTTTGGGGGGGGGGGGGGTAGTTGTGGATATAACTAACTATTACTAGCTATATACCAGTATACTGTTTTGCTATATTGTATGGAATTAGCTATTTTTCAGTCACACTTTTAGACTTTAGACTTTGAGTGTGGGGAGGAGCCTATCAATTTTATTTAAGCACCACGCGGTATAAATTTGAGTATCAAGCAGGGGGGAGTTCCAACTGTGGGGTGGGGGGGAGCTGCGGGAGGACTTTATAAGGCCATAGCTTGGTGCAGGTTTTGCGAAAAGTCACTAAATTGCAAAACAAAAATGTGTGACTTTCTTCACGGTGTGTGCCACACTTTCCAACATTATTACTGCAACTGTAAGCAGAATATTGAGGACATTATTATGATATGGGAGCACAGGGGGCATTATTGCTATGAGGCACAGGGACATTAAAACAGTGTGGCTGTACTGGCCGGATGCGTACGAACCGCGAACATATGCCCGTAGTACAGTTCTGCTTCCCTAGCTTTTTTCGAAGCGATCTGAAGCAGGTCATTTACTTGGAAATCTTCGCCCAGCCCAATAAAACACACAGAACCTTTTGGATCTAAAAATCAAGTTCAATTTGGCTGAAATAAGTACTTCGTACGGGACCGCATGGAAATCCACGGCTGTGAGTTGGAACATTTTCATCCTCAAACAATGGTCGTGTTCATTTTTCACGGGGCCGTATACGATCCGGCCGTAAGCTCATACGTATTGTGCATTGTGCGGCCGTATATCGTATACTTTCAAGCTAAAGCATCAACCTCAAAACTACGGGCATATATTCGCGGTTCGCACGACGGCCGGAATCATACCTAGTGTGAACATAGCCTTATAAATGACAGTGGTAGGGGGTTATTGGAGCATTTGGTTTGTAAGGTACAAAAAATAAACAAAGTGGAGGGAATGTGGTGAAAATGCTATAATACATCTTATAGCATGTATTTATTAATATGTACATTAAACACAAACATGAAAAACAGGTTTTATAATAGGTGATTATAGGTAAAGGTATAAGGGGTAAGGGGTAAAGGTACGAGATGGGTTACCCCTGGTTAACCAGGGGTAACCCATCTCGTACCTTTACCCCTTACCCCTTATACCTTTACCTATACCTTTACCCTTATACCTTTACCTTATACCTTTACCTTACGCTTTAAAGCCAAAGTTTAAAAACCAATTGGCTACACAGGATTTATTCATGTATGTTAAAGTAATAGAGGCAAAAACAATGTATACAGAAGCTTTATTCATAAATGTAGTGAATGTTTATACATATGAGAAACAAAAGAGTCTTAATTAGAGATGAGCGAGCATGCTTGTCCGAGCTTGGTACTCGTTCGAGTATTAGGGTACTCCATGGTGCTCGTTACTCAGACGAGCATCTCGCGATACTCAAGACAATGGCATCTTCCTTGAGACAATCATCATGCAGGAGAGTCTTAGCCAATCATCATGCAGTAGCATCACGTGGGAACCCTACATGTCGATAGCATCGATTGGCTGGACAGATCAGATGACCTTGGCAAATAAGAATCAGGTCCCGCAATGCTCATGTAAGGCGCAGGCTGGAAGAGATTAGGGAGAGAGCTGCTGTCTGTCAGGGAGAGTGTTAGGCAGGAAATTAGTGTGTTGTTAGGCAGGAATCTAACACGAAGAACCCAACAGTCCTTCTAATGGCTTTTGCTACTCTTGGCTGCTCGCTTGGACTTGTAGTGCAGCTGTCAGTAGTCAATTTGTCCTGTTAATGACATTCTCTTGACTGGCTGAGATCTGTAGGTCAGCTTTATCTATCCTCACTGTGCTGTGTCCTTTGCATGTGGTGCCTTAAAAAAAGCACAAGTTACACACAGAGGGGAGACATTTATCAACATTATGCCAGAGGCATACGCCAGTGAGAAGGTGCAGATTCGCTCACCCAATGGCGGGCTGGCAGAGGTTTGGGTGGCGTGACGAGGCGGGGAGGAGGAGTGGCCTCCTCCCGCACCTCAATTATAATGATTTACTCATGCTTGCAAGCGTAAATCATGACGCAAATCTACACCTGTTGGAAGCAGTTGTAGATTTGTTATGCGCGCCTCCTGTAACGAAAAAGGGGGCGTGGCTTAATATAAGACCCCCCCATGCTCTATACGACTACCCCCAAATCATCTGTCAGTAGTCAATTTGTCCTGCTGCTGACATTCTCTTGGCTGGCTGGGATCTGTATTTCAGCTATAGTTATCCTCACTGTGCTGCGTCCTGTGCACATGGTGCCTTTAAAAAAAAGCCACCAGTTACAATTATTTTAAAAAGTTGAGCAAAATTGAGGGCCACCACCCGGCTGTTGCCCATAATTTGGTGTAATGTTGCAATTAGCCAAACCCAGAGGCATCCATGCATGCTGCCCCTGCTGTTTCTTGTCCATTTCCCTGTTGTTTCCATCATGTTCTGAGGTTTCAAGGTTTTCAGACAATCTTCCCTGTGCAGAGCTTTGGTCCCCTGCAAAAATGCTCGAGTCTCCCATTGTCTTCAATGGGGTTTGTTGTTCGAAACGAGCATCGGGAAAAATTTGTCTTGAGTATCGAGCACCCGAGCATTTTAGTACTCACTCATCTCTAGTCTTAGGGCCCTATTCCACAATAACGATAATCGGCCGTATCGGGCCCATTTGGCCCGATTCGGCCGATTATCATTCTGTGAAATTGAGAGAACAATCAGCCGATGATCGTGTCATCGGCTGATCGTTCATTTAGGGCCAGACCTAAAATTATCGTTCGCCCACCGCGCATCGCTACGGTTGAATAGCGGTGCACGGCGGGCGTTGACGATTTGAGAAGCAGCAGCAGCAGCATACATTACCTGGCTGCAGGGCTTCTCCTCCGCTCCGTCTTCATCCCCGGGTCCCGCGCGCTCTATCTTCTGAATGGCCGGTCAGCTGACGGCGCACTCAGCCAATCACAGGCCGGGACCGCCGCGGCCTGTGATTGGCTAAGTGTGGCCTGTTAGCCATTCAGAAGATAGAGCGCGGGAGACCCGGGGATGAAGACGGAGCGGAGGAGAAGCCCTGCAGCCAGGTAATGTATGATGCTGCAAGGGCTGCAAGGACATCGGTAACGATGTCCTTGCAGCCCTCGCTCAACGATCATCGGGCCGTGGAATAGGCCCAGTAAACGAGCGGCGATCTAGCAGATCGCCGCTCATTTACATCGTTGATCGGGCCCTCCTCGGCCCGTGGAATAGGACCCTTAGTCTATTCATTATTGTAAAAAAAATAGATATTGACAATAAAAATAATAATAATAATAATAATAATAATATTTACCCCTTAACGACATTGGGCGTAAATTTACGCCCCCGCGCCCTGGTACTTCGCGCAAATGGACGTAAATTTACGCCCGATGTTCACACAGAGCGATCGGGAAAGATGGCCTGCTATAATGCATAGCAGGCCATCTTAGCTTCTCGGCACGGGGGGTGACGATCGCCGCTATTGGCTGATCAATTCAGATCAGCCAATAGTGGCGTTCGGCACCTTTCCGGGTCATCGGTGACCCGTTAACCCGGAAAAAATGGCGGTCGGTGCTGTCCGAGGACGGCACCGACCGCCATTACTGTAAAAAGTAATGGTGGTTACGGTGCCACCAGCCCGATCGTCATCACGGCCGATGCCACGGCGATCAAAGTCCCCAAAAGTAATAAATACCTGCTCTGGACCCCTCAGCTAGGTAGCTGAGGGGTCCAGAGCAGGTATTTGTACATTACTCACCTGTCCCGTGGTCCCGATCAGCATCTTCCGGGTTCGCGGCTTCCGCGTCTTTTCGTCGGGTCTTCGGCTTCTTTCGTGGGTCCCTTTCGGCTTTTTTCGGCTCCAGCATCGTCTTTTTCCGGATTTTGCGCTCTGCTGCCCTCTAACGACTGATATGTGTAATACACTTATCAGTAGCTATAGGGATTTTCAGAATGTAGTAAAAGTTTTTTTTTTCCAATTTTTTTTTTCCTTTTTTCCGCACCCTATCACTGCTGAGTGTTGATCAGCATCGCACGAAAGTGCGCTGTTAATCAGCAACTCCTCTTTTTTGGCGTAGGGTGTTTTTTTTCTGTATCCTACTGCCACGGTCTGCTGATAAGTGCCGCACATAAGTGCGGCATTTATCAGCAACTCCTTTGTTGGCGTAGATTTTTTTTTTATACTTACTGTAAAAAAAACACGTAAAAAACACTACATTACACCACACTACATTGAATAAAGTTTGACACTACACAACTACGTACCCCATATACCAATCCCCGTATAAAGATGGCCCCCAGGGTTTTTTCGGCGTCAGAGGGATACGTTATTATTGCCTCCGACACCAAAACAGCCACCAAAACAAATCATCATCATCATCATCATCCAGTGACGTGTCTGGGGGTAGCGTAGCGTACGCTGCCCCCGGACACGTCTTTAACGCCAGTACCGTCCCAATAAGAGATGACGGTATGGCGTGAAATTCTACAAACTCTGTGAAAGTACCTCAGGGTACACTCACATATTTCGGGTACCTGCACGCTGCATAATGGAGAAGGATAACCCTTCGTGCATTCCACAGCTGGCACACACCGGCGGACTGATGCAGGCGCTTCTCCACCCGTGTCATAGACTCCATTCTATGCACAGGCGGATTCCATCGTCCATCCAAAGAATGAATACGTTGGACGGAGAGCGGAATCCGCCCGTGCATAGAATGGAGTCTATGACATATGTGGAGACGTGCGTGCCCGCATCAGTCCGCCGGCGGGTGCCAGCTGCGGAATGCATGAAGGGTTATCTGTTGCGATTCCGCAGTGTGCACGTACCCTTAGAGTGTATGTAGGAAGGGACACCCGAATCCAGCCCCCAGATGCCCCCTCCCCCCATCCTCGGAATAAGTGGGAAGATCGTCCGGTAACTGATCTTCCCACTGCTGGATAAAGGTCATCACCCGCACGGGGATAACTTTTATACCAGCACCCCCTCTTCTGGTCCCTCGCTGCCCGAGCTACTGTAGCTTGTGGCACGATCCGAACATATCAGAAGTAGTAATACAGCCCTAATATTTAGCAGCCATGGAGTGGCCCCAGCGCTTCTGGATATAAAGGACCCCGTATCGCATCAGGACAACATTTTCCAGGTGATGTCCCCCACACTGGAGAAAGGGAGACCCCAGAAGAAGTGCAGACTGTGCCATAAAGGGGGATCAGAAAGGACACTATTTTCCAGTTTGACACCTGTCCTGATCACCCCGGCCTCTGCATACTGGATCGCTCCAAGGCGTACCACATGTCATTGGGGTTCTACATTTTCTAAATTCTGTCCCTTATTCCTATTTCAGGGGTCACGTTGATCCGGGGATAATTCTGATTGCCATTATGGAGTCAGGAAGGAATTTTTTTCCCAGTGATGAGGCTACTGTCGTCTGCCTCACGAGGGTTTTTTGCCTTCCTCTGGATCAACACAGGTTGAATTTGATGGACTTCTGTCATTTTCAACCTTATAAACTAATAATTGGCCTAATACCCCCAAATAAATGAAAAATTGTCCCTTTTCCCCAGCTAAAATAGCTATGGCCGCCATTCCTATTAGAGGATGCCATGATGCAATTACAAAGCCTCTGTGCGGCTAGGACAGTAGAAACCCCCCACAAGTGACCCCATTCTGGAAACTACACCCCATAAGGAATCTAACGACGGGGGCAGCGGGGATATGGCCCCCTGGTGATGGCCACATTTGGGATGTGAAAATGAAAAAAATGGTATTTTTTATTTTCACACCACATGTTCTACATAAGTGCCCATCACCAGTGGGGTCCATATCCTCACTGCACCCCTTGTTAGATTCCTTATGGGCTGTAGTTTCCAGAATGGGGTCACTTGTGGGGGGTTTCTACTGTCCTGGCAGCACAGGAGCTTTGTAATTGCGACATGGCCTCCATCCTCCATACCAGCCTCTAAATGGCGCTCTGTCCCTTTGGTGGCTTGCCCTGTGCCCATATGGCACATTATGTCCACATGTGGGGTATTTTCATACTCAGGGGAAATTACCCTACACGTTTTGTGTTCATTTTCTTTTTTAATCCCTTGTGGAAATGGAAAAATCAAGACCAACATTTAGTGTAATTTTTTAAAAACTTTTACTCTAAATCATTGATCTTGTCATGATTTTTTCATTTTCACAAGGGATTAAAAGATAAAATAAACACTAAGGGGGGCATTTATTAAGTCCGGCGTTTAATCTCCGGCGCTCCGGGGATTTATGTAGAAGCGGAGTGCCTCTACATAAATCCCGTGCGCGCCAGTGCGCACCGCCGAAAACCTACGCCAGCTGAGGACTGGAGTAGGTTTTCGGCGTATATTTGGGCGGAACGGATGGTAAATCGCGCGGACTCTGAGTCCGCGCCCTCTGCTCCGCCCACTACACGCCCTCTTTCCGCCCCCCTGGCGTACTCGGCGGAAAGTGACGATTTGCGAATATTTTATTCGCAAATCGGCCATTTGCGAATAAAAAAATACGCAAATCGGCACTTTCCGCCGAAAATCATCCGTTCGCCGGATGATACATGTGGCCCTAAATGTGTAGAGCAATTTCCCCAGAGTACGTAAATACCCCACATGTGGACATAAAGCGCCATGTGGGCGCAGGACAAGGCTCTCAAGGGAAGGAGCCCCATTTGGATTTTGGAGGTTGGATTTGGCTAGAATGGATGATGAATGCCATGTCGCATTTACAGAGCCCTCATGCTTCCAAAAACACTGTAAACCCCCCACAATTGACCCCATTCTAGAAACTACACCCCTCAAGGAATCTAACAAGGTGTGCAGTGAGGATATGGACCCCTTGATGACGGTCACATTATTCCACATTTGTGCCGGCACCAGTGGGGTCCATATGCTCACTGCACCCCTTGGTAGATTCCTTGAGGGGTGTAGTTTCCAGAATGGGGTCACTTGTGGGGGGTTTCCAGTGTCTTGGCAGCACGAGGGCTCTGTAAATGCGACATGGCCCTTGAAATCCATTCCAGGGAAATTCAGCTTCCAAAAGCCAATTGGCGCTCCTTCCCTTTGGAGGCTCGTCCACTTTATGTCCACATGTGGGGTATTTCTGTACTCGGGAGAAACTGCGCTACATGTTTTGTGTCTTTTTTTTCCTTTTATCCCTTTAAGAAAATGAAAAATTGAAGGCTAGAACAACGTTTTAGTGTAAAAAATATTTTTATTCTTTTTTCACGCGATATTGTTTGGAAAATCTGTGAAGCAACTGTGGGGTCCGAATGCTCACCGCACCCCTTGTTACATTCCTTGAGGGGTGTAGTTTTCTAAATGGTGCCCCTTTAGGGGTGTTTTTTATGTTTTGGCACCTCAGAGCCTCTGCCAACCTGAAGTGGTACAGTCAAAAATGACCAAGTATAGCAGAGGCGTTGAAATTCACTAAGCGCTCCTTTGTATCTGAGGCTTGTGGTTGCGTCAAATAGCGCAATAGGGCCACATATGGGGTATTTCTATAAACTGCAGAAACAGGGCAATAATTATTGGGGTGCATTTCTCTGGTATTAGGTTTATAATTATGAAAAATATTGGATTACAATAAAATCTCTGCATAGAAAATAAAAATTTTTTAAATTTCTTACACACTTAGCTTTTATTTCTGTGACTTCCCTAAAGGGTTAAAACACTTTCTGGATATGCTTTTGCAGAGTGTGGGGGTGCAGTTTCTGAAATGGGGTGCTTTGTGGGGCTTTCTAACATACAGGACCCTCAAATACCCTTTTAGGCTAGGTTCACACTACGTAAGCTTCCGGCCGTAGTGCGTTCCGTGAATATGCGGCCGGAAACTTATGTAGTTAGCGTACAATGCAAAGTATACGATCCCGGCTGCACAGTTCACACTTCGTACGAATGTACGCCCGGATCGTATACGGCGCTGTAAGAAATGAACCAGACTAATTGTTTCCGGCCGGAAGGCTGTAACTTACGCCCGTAGCGTATCGCGCGGATCCGTACGTAGTGGTGATTTCTTTATTTTTTCCACTCTTCTATGCCAATCCAAAAGGTTCTGTGGGGTGTTCGGGGCTAGGCAAAGATTTCCAAGTAAAAGACCGCTGTCAGATCGCTTCGTAGACTACGGGCGTACGTTCGCAATGCGTACGCATCCAGCCGCATATCGAATATTCGCACGCCCGTAGTTTCAGCCGCACATGTACGGCGCCGTAAGAAATGTGGACGGATTCGTACGCAGTGTGAACATAGCCTTACTATGTTCACACTACGTATATTTCAGTCAGTATTGTGGTCCTCATATTGCAACCAAAACCAGGAGTGGATTAAAAACACAGAAAGGATCTGTTCACACTATGTTGAAATTGAGTGGATGGCCGCCATATAATGGCAAATATTTGCTGTTATTTTAAAACAATGGCTGTTATATTGAAATAATGGTCGTTATTTACCGTTATATGACGGCCATCCACTCAATTTCAACATTGTGTGAACAGAGCCTTTCTGTGTTTTTCATCCACTCCTGGTTTTGGTTGCAATATGAGGACCACAATACTGACTGAAATATACGTAGTGTGAACCCAGCGAACAGGTCCCTAAAAATATCTGATTTTGAAATTTTACTGAAAATTTGGAAATTTGCTGCTTATGTTTTAAGCTTTCTATTGTCTAAAAAAAAATGAAAGATAGTTTAATAAATGCCGCCAACATAAAGTAGACATGTTGCTAATGCTATTTAATATATAATTTATGTGGCATAACCATTTTCTGTATAAGCAAAAAAGTTTCAAAGTTGGAAAAATGCATTTTTTCACAATTTTTCATGTTATTTAGGGTTTTTTCATAAAGATTTGTTATAAGTATCGACTCCAATTTACCAGAAATGTAAAGTACAATATGTCACGAGAAAACATTCTCAGAATCAGCCGGATAGGTAAAAGCATCCCGAAGTTATTAATGAATAAAATGACACAGGTCAAATTCATAAAATTTGTCTCTGTCCTTAAGGCCATTTCAGGCTCTGTCCTTAAGGGGTTAAGTAACAACATCTCCACAAAAGTTCCAGGGTACAATCAGCAAATAAAGCACACAAAAACAGGTACTGTATTTAGATATTAGGGAAATGAAGACCAAAACAGTTGGACAGTATGAGGCTATGTTCACACAACGTAAGTTGTGTATTAATCACGGCCGTTGTTGCCGATTTGTAACAACGGCCGTGATTAATACATAACTTACGCTCCAGCAGGGATTCCTAGCAGCCACACGGAAAAGTGACGTGTCAGTTTTGTGCGGCCGATATTCATTGAACAGTGGCTGCACAAGCCTGACAGGTCACACAAAGGAGAGCATGGTGCGTTTACACAGACAGATTTATCTGACAGATTTTTTAAGCCAAAACCAGGAACAGACTATAAACAGAGAACAGACCATATAGGAAAGATTGTGATTTCTCCTCCTTTCAAATCTATTCCTGGCTTTGGCTTCCAAAATTGGTCAGATAAATCTCTCTGTGTAAACGCACCATAAGGCTCCAGTCGGACACAGGTGCGCTTGCATCCCAATTCAACAGAAATTAAGATCATCTGGCCGGTACTGCAGAGAATCTTCATTGACACCGGCCATTCAGTGACACGGCCGGGTCAAAGAACGGCCGTTGTCATATGCTGTGTGAACCCAGCCTGAAGGTGAATAGAATATAACAAGATTACACAGAGAAAATGTAACACAAAAATGTGACTCACATAAATATTATTACCTTTGTATACATAAAAACACCTCAACAATAGCAAAAGCCAAAAATAACAGAACCAACAAACAAGAAAACATCACCCAGAAACACACAGTAAAAGGAAAATACATCTATCATACTAAATGTAGGAAGAAACATGGGATGAAAACATATTAATCCAAAAAAAAACCTGTAAAAACCACCCATAGTGAACAAAAACCATATGAACAAAAGAAATGAACATAACCAGACAATAAATCAATAATAAGAACAACCAGTATACCTAGCAAGTCTGAACCAAGTTCTCTTTGTCGTTTATGGGAGGAACATTTTTCCCCTTTTATCCCTCTGTGCTCTTCCCCCTCAATAAGCACAAGGGTATGTAGACATCTGTCAGTCTGTCTTTACTCCAAGGACAACTCCACCTCAAATACCTCTCCAGAGATTCCTCTAAAGCTCTTTCCCATAGTTACCCATTTCCCAGAGATCCTCCTAAAGAGATCTACCTCAGAGTTTCCCTTTAGAGATCCTCACCAGAGCTCCTCCTACAGAAGTCCTCACCAGAGCTCCTCCTACAGAAGTCCTCACCAGAGCTCCTCCTACAGAAGTCCTCACCAGAGCTCCTCCTACAGAAGTCCTCACCAGAGCTCCTCCTACAGAAGTCCTCACCAGAGCTCCCCCCCCCCCCCCCCAGATCTTCCCCAGGGCTCCTCCTACAGACATTCTCTCCTGGGATCCATATGTCTTTGTAGTTAACATGTCACATAAATGATTGATGCCTCCTCATTAGCACAATGCAGAGAAACCACAACAGGTAGAGACATACTGACCAGATGTTATCCCACCTTGCTCATACACTTGAATTGGAGAGACTCCCTGTTCTCAGGAGCCTTTGAAATGTACAGTAATGTATAAAATGGGTATAAAATGAACAACTAAGGATGGATAGATAGATAATAGATAGATAGATAGATAGATAGATAGATAGATAGATAGATAGATAGATAGATAACAGGAGATAGATAGATAGATAGATAGATAGATAGATAGATAGATAGATAGATAGATAGATAGATATAGAATAGATATGTAAATGACAGCTCCTATCCTTTTGCACAGCATGAAATAATATAGAATAGTGAGATAAATGACTTTTTAAATTCACTGTTAGAAGCGATCATGTAGAGTGAATGGAGAAAGGGTGGGCTGCACGTCACAGTTATAGAGATAAACAAGGCAATTGTACTATTGTGCACAGAGTCAAATATATACATTGTCATGCTGAAGTATAATATCTGTAGCACTAAGAAGAAGCTCATACTCTTCACAGCACTGAAGTGAGTTTCTAAGTTTGGGCTTCGAAAACCGGACCCGGAGCTCCTCATCCGTCTGGTGTGCATCCACAGAGAGTGAAGTAACAGGCAGTCTGCAACCAGAAATATCAGGAATGGTGGACATGAGATTAGGAGGAGACCCAGGGACATAGTATCAATGTTCTTATTTTTCTTTGTTCTGGATACAGTCATATTTTTCATTGTTAGATTCTGTATCTCTTCATTATAAATGAACCAACCAAATAGAAGACCACAAGCTACAGAAATCATCAGAGAAGCCAGAAGGGACCATGGGACCAGGGTGGAGATCTTGGTCTTCAGGAAGATAAAGAACTTCCAGTTGTAGCTTGTAATCTTCACACAGTAAAAGACACAGAGGACGGTGGAGAACCAGAGATTGGTAGAATTCAGAATTATTGTTATTATCCCTACTATATACACAGCCAGAATGTTGTTATTCCATAGATTAAGTAAATGATAAAGAAAAGACAAGAAGATAATGAAGAGGAATAAGCTTCTGGAAGTTGCCAATGAGCTCAGGATTTTATCCCCAATAGGAAGAGATTTCATTGTTTTCCATTTTATTAAGTTCACAGCCACAATGATGAGATTTATGATGACTCCAGCAATGCATTCAGTATACAGAACCGATGCCAAAATATACACGAGAGCGAGTTCTGCATCCATCGTAATCTTTCTTCTGAGATATAGTGACTGGTCTGCAGGATAGAAGGCTTTGTGTAATGATCTGATTTTATCTCTTCTTTATACAGATTTCATGTCTGTTCCTCATGTAAATTTCAGGCTTGTGTTCCGCGTCCATGCAAATCTCTGATCCGGCAGACGGACTATGGAAACTATCGGCAGTGTTCAGTACAGAATTGTTTACAAAGCTACATATAAAGGATTCAGTGGATTCAGGATTAACCTTCTCCCGACCAAACAAAGATTGTAACTAGTGATGAGTGAACATGTTTGTAAATGTTTGTATCTTTGTAAGAACATGCTGCTTATAGTTTATTTTCGCCGATCACAAACAATCTGTTCGATTATTGGAATTGTTATGACGATCATTTTAGAACATTTTCAGACACGGGAATGTACGCAAATGCATACGTTTCCTTTCCACCAATTTGAAAGAGGCAATGAACGTTTGTGGCCATGTTCACTACTGACATTACTGTAATTAGCTGTAAGATTAGCGTCATGGCGTACATTACGTAAATGCGATAAAAACACGATTCTTGCGCCATTCAGTAGGGAGAGTGAAACGAGCAGGGACAGCATTTAAATTTAGTTAGGCAGCAATATTCACAGCAATAGTTAGGGTCGTATTACACGGGCCGATAGTGGCCCGATAATGCTTGTAAAGGAGCGCTCATTTACTGGGCCTATTACACGGCCCGATGATCGTTTAACAAGGGCTGTAGGGACATTGTTAACGATGTCCTTGCAGCCCTTATTTAACTCCTTACGGACAGAGCCTGAAATGGCCTTAAGGACAGAGGCAAATTTTATGAATATGACCAGTGTCACTTTAGTCATTAATAACTTCGGGATGCTTTTACCTATCTGGCTGATTCTGAGAATGTTTTCTCGTGACATATTGTACTTTACATTTCTGGTAAATTGGAGTCGATACTTATAACAAATCTTCATGAAAAAAACCAAAATAACGTGAAAAATTGTGAAAAAAAAGCATTTTTCCAACTTTAAAACTTTTTTGCTTATACAGAAAATGTTTATGCCACATAAATTATATATTAAATAGCATTAGCAACATGTCTACTTTATGTTGGCGGCATTTATGAAACTATCTTTCATTTTTTTTAGACAATAGAAAGCGTAAAACATAAGCAGCAAATTACCAAATTTTCAGTAAAATTTCAAAATCAGATATTTTTAGGGACCTGTTCAGGTGGGGGCTCGGTTCACACGTTGTAAGAGTGCGGCTGTATTTGCGGCTGTAATTGTGCGGCGGTATTTTTGGTGGTTCATGTGTATGCTTGGAAGTATAGGATATGCGGCTGCACAGTGCACACTATGTATGAATCTACGGCCCTATCGTAAACGGACCCGTAAAAAATGAACAAGACCATTGTTTGCGGCTGAATATGCGGCCGTGGATTGACAGGCGGTCCGTACGGAGTACTTCAAAAATAGCCGGCAATGATGCCGAATGCCGATGCCTCTAATAGTTAATATATTAAATTAATCAAACACATTTTCTTTGTAATCAAGACACTTTCGTTGATCAATAATTTATTTCTAACGAATCCATCATTTTGCAATTAAATATACTGTTAAAAAAAATAGATATATAAATAAATGTATATTTATCTATATATTTATTTTTTGACAGTATATTGAATTGCACAATGATGGATTCGTTAGAAATAAATTATTGACCAACGAAACTGAATTTATTTCAACGAAAATGTGTTTTTTTAATTAAATATTAATTAGTACAGGAAGCTCTATAAGCCGTTAATTCATATGCCGGCAATAGAGCATTCTGTACTAATCATCACTTTACTTTAATGAAAACATCAAATGTTTCTTCTAATTATGTTATGACAATAGCATTATTAGAAGAAACATTTAGAATTATATGTGCGCTCAGCTGATTGGCTGTTCGGCTGAGCGCACATATAATTAGCGGGTCCGCAGCACAGTGACTTCATTGTGCTGCGGACCAGCGAAGAGGACACATCGGGGTGAGTATAGAGCTCTCCCCACCCCCTCCCCGGCACTGCACCCCTCCCAGCAAGGAAGGGGGGTCACTTAACCCCTTCCTTGCTGGGATGGGTGCAGTCCGACATCCGTCTGGCCCCCAGGGGGTTAAGGGGGATGCAATACATCCTCCCTTAACCCCTTGGGGGTCAGACTGTAAGCAGCGATCTGTAAAGATGCTGCATACTGTAAGGTGCACAACACCGCTCACAATGATGGGTGTTGTGCTCCTGTTTGTGTGTTTTTGTGTGTTTCTCCCTTTTTGTTTTTCAGATATCGGTATCCTGGGGATTACGTCGGATTCCATGGACTACGTCGATGACCAGCGTTTTTTTAATGTTTTTTTAATAAAATGGTCAATGAGGGGTGTGGGGGTGTTTTTATTTGAATAAAAAAATTTGTAAACTTGTGTCTTGTCTTTATTTCTTTACTTTATAGACTTAGTAGTGGAAGCCGTCTAATAGACGGAATCCATTACTAAGTCGGGGCCTAGTGTTAGCCGGTATAAAATGGCTAACACTAACCCCCCATTATTACCCCAGTACCCAATGCCACCAGGGGTACTGGGAAGAGCCGGGTGCCAGTGGTCCCGGAGCGTCAAAATTGGCGCTCCTGGACCGGGCGGCAGCAGGCTGGTAAGATTTAGGCTGGGGAGGGCCTAAACCAATGGCTCTTCCCACCCTGGTGTTAACAGGCTGCTGTGGCTTGGTTTTTAACCCGGCTGGTTATAAAAATAGGGGGGACCCTATGCGTTTTTTTTTTTAAATAAATAAATAATTAAAAAAAAACGCATAGGGTCCCCCCTATTTTTATAACCAGCCGGGTTAAAAACCAAACGACAGCAGCCTGGTAACACCAGGGTGGGAAGAGCCATTGGTTTAGGCCCTCCCCAGCCTAAATCTTACCAGCCTGCTGCCGCCCGGTCCAGGAGCGCCAATTTTGACGCTCCGGGACCACTGGCACCCGGCTCTTCCCAGTACCCCTGGTGGCATTGGGTACTGGGGTAATAATAGGGGGTTAGTGTTAGCCATTTTATACCGGCTAACACTAGGCCCCGACTTAGTAATGGATTCCGTCTATTAGACGGCTTCCACTACTAAGTCTATAAAGTAAAGAAATAAAGACAAGACACAAGTTTACAAATTTTTTTATTCAAATAAAAACACCCCCCACACCCCTCATTGACCATTTTATTAAAAAAAACATTAAAAAAACGCTGGTCATCGACGTAGTCCACGGAATCCGACGTAATCCCCAGGATACCGATATCTGAAAAACAAAAAGGGAGAAACACACAAAAAACACACAAACAGGAGCACAACACCCATCATTGTAAGCGGTGTTGTGCACCTTACAGTATGCAGCATCTTTACAGATCGCTGCTTACAGTCTGACCCCCAAGGGGTTAAGGGAGGATGTATTGCATCCCCCTTAACCCCCTGGGGGCCAGACTGATGTCAGACTGCACCCATCCCAGCAAGGAAGGGGTTAAGTGACCCCCCCTTCCTTGCTGGGAGGGGTGCAGTGCCGGGGAGGGGGTGGGGAGAGCTCTATACTCACCCCGATGTGTCCTCTTCGCTGGTCCGCAGCACAATGAAGTCACTGTACTGCGGACCGGCTAATTATATGTGCGCTCAGCCGATCAGCCAATCAGCTGAGCGCACATATAATTCTAAATGTTTCTTCTAATAATGCTATTGTGATAACATAACTAGAAGAAACATTTGATGTTTTCATTAAAGTTAAGTGATGATTAGTACAGAATGCTCTATTGCCGGCATATGAATTACCGGCTTATGGAGTTTCCTGTACTAATTAATATTTAATTAAGAAAACACATTTTCGTTTAAATAAATTCAGTTTCGTTGGTCAATAATTTAATTCTAACGAATCCATCATTGTGCAATTAAATATACTGTCAAAAAATAAATATATATATAAATATACATTTATTTATATATATATTTATTTTAACAGTATATTTAATTGCAAAATGATGGAATCGTTTACATTTAATTATTGAACAATAAAAGGGACTTTATTAGACAGAAAATGTGTTTTATTAATTCAATATATTAACCATGAGACACATCGGCTATAGTGCAGAGGATCGCAAACCCCGGTAATAGCGATTCATGTAAACTGTGTTCCCTGCTTTCCCAGATGCATCCAGAGGTGTTTCCATCACTTTCTTAACATTTTATTTGTTATTTTTAGTTGAACCAGATTTCCAAGTAAATGACCGTATGTTTTGAGCCGCATGTCTATTTTTTCCCACGGCCGGAGTTTCACCCGCACATTTACAGCCGCATAAAAAATACAGCCGCACAGTTACAGCGTGTGAACCCAGCCTTAAAGTGTATTTGAGGGGACTGTATGTTAGAAAGCCCCACAAAGCACCCCATTTCAGAAACTGCACCCCACAAACTCTGCAAAAGCACATCCAGAAAGTTTTTTTAACTCTTTAGGGGAGTCACAGAAATAAAAGCTAAAGGGGACATGTATTAACCGGCTACAGGGCTTTTTTGGCGGAAATTGCCGATTTGCATATTTTTTTATTTGCATATCGTCGATTTGCAAATAAAATATTCGCAAATCGGCACTTTCCACCGGGGGCGGGAAGGGGGTGTGTAGGGGGCGGAACGGAGGGCGCGGAATTTACCATCCGTTCCGTTAAAAGATACGCCGAAAACCTACTCCAGTCCTCAGCTGGCGTAGGTTTTCGGCTGTGCGCACCGGCGCACCGGACACCGGACACCATTTAGAAAACTGCACCCCTAAAGGAATGCAACAAGGGGTGCGGTGAGCATCTGGACCCCACAGGTGCTTCACAGATTTTCAGAACAATATGGTGTAAAAAAGGAAAAATTCTATTTTTTACACTAAAATGTTGTTCTAGATAAAAAAAAAAAAAAGAAAAACACCAAACGTGTAGCGCAGTTTCTCCCGAGTACAGAAATATCCCACATGTGGACATGAAGTGCCAAGCCTCCAAAGGGAAGGAGCGCCAATTGGCTTTTGCAAGCTTGATTTTACTGGAATGGATTTCAAGGGTCATGACCCCTCGTGCTGCCAAGACACTGGAAACCCCCCAAAAGTGACCCTATTCTGGAAACTACAACCCTCAAGGAATCTAAAAAGGGGTTCAGTGAGCATATGGACCCCACTGGTGATGGGCACAAATGTGGAACAATGTGACGTGAAAGGAAAAATTTTCATTTATTCACTTTCTCGGCACAAATGTGGCCGTCATCAAGGGGTCCATATCCTCACTGCACACCTTGTTAGATTCCTTGAGGGGTTTAGTTTCCAGAATGGGGTCACTTGTGGGGGGTTTCCAGTGTTTTGGCAGCACGAGGGCTCTGTTAATGCGACATGGCGTTCATCATCCATTCTGGCCAAATCCAGCCTCCAAAATCCAAATGGCGCTCCTTCCCTTTGGAGGCTTGCTCTGCGCCCACATGGCGCTTTATGTCCACATGTGGGGTATTTGCGGACTCAGGGGGAATTGCGCTACACATTTTGTGTGTGTTTTTTTTTTCTCTTTTAACCCCTTGTGAAAATGAAAAATTTAAGGCTAAACCAACATTATAGTGTAAAAAATGTGATATTTCATTTTCACGCCATATTGTTCCACATTTGTGCCCGTCACCAGTGGGGTCCATATGCTCACTACACCCCTTGTTACATTCCCTGAGGGGTGTAGTTTCCATAATAGGGTCACTTGTGGGGGAGTTCAACTGTCTTGGCAACACAGGGGCCTTTTAAATGCAACAAGGCCCTCGAAATCCATTCCAGCCAAATCCAGCCTCCAAAAGCCAAATGGCGCTCCTTCCCTTTGGAGGCTAACCCTGCACCCGCATGGCGCTTTATGTCCACATGTGGGGTATTTCCTTACTCAGGGGAAATCGCTCTACACATTTAGTGTTTTTTTTTATCTTTTTACTCAAGACAAGATCAAGACAAGATCAATAATTTAGTGTAAAAATTAAACATTTTTTACACTAAATGTTGGTCTAGCCTTGATTTTTTTCCTTCTCCACAAGGGGTTAAAAAAGAAAGTGAACACAAAACGTGTAGGGTAATTTAACCCCGAGTACGAAAATACCCCACATGTGGACATAATGTGACATATAGGCACAGGGCAAGCCACCAAAGGACAGAGTGCCATTTAGAGGCTGGAATGGAAGATGGAGGCCATGTCGCAATTATAAAGCTCCTGTGCTGCCAGGACAGTAGAAACCCCCCACAAGTGACCCTATTCTGGAAACTACACCCCATAAGGAATCTATCAAGGGGTACACTGGTGACGGGCACATATGTGGAACATGTGCCGTGAAAATAAAAAATACAATTTTTTCATTTTCACGCCACAAATGTGCCCGTCACCAGGGGGCCATATTCCCGCTGCCCCCCTTGTTAGATTCCTTATGGGGTGTAGTTTCCAGAATGGGGTCACTTGTGGGGGGTTTCTATTGTCCTGGCAGCACAGAGGCTTTGTAATTGCATCATGGCATCCTCTAATGGGAATGGCGGCCATACCTATTTAGCTGGGGAAATAGGACAATTCTAATTTATTTGGGGGTATTAGGCGAATTATTAGTTTATAAGGTTGAAAATGACAGGTGTCCATCAAATTCAACCTGTGTTGATCCAGAGGAAGGCAAAAAACCCTCGTGAGGCAGACGACAGTAGCGTCATCACTGGGAAAAAATTCCTTCCCGACTCCATAATGGCAATCAGAATTATCCCCGGATCAACGTGACCCCTGAAATAGGAATAAGGGACAGAGTTTAGAAAATGTAGAACCCCAATGACGTGTGGTACGCCTTGCAGCAATCCAATATGCAGAGGCCGGGGTGATCAGGACAGGTGTCACACTGCAAAATGGTGTCCTTCCTGATCGCCCTGTTACACCACACTCTCCACTTCTTCTGGGGTCTCCTGTTTGCCAGTGTGGGGGACGTCACCTGGAAAATGTTGTCCTGGTGCGATATGGGATAATTCATATCCAGAAGCGCTGGGGCCGCTCCATGGCTGCTAAATATTAGGGCTTTATTACTGCTTCTGATATTTTCGGATCGTGACGCAAGCTACAGTAGCTCGGGCAGCGAGGGACCAGAGGAGGGGGTACTGGTATAAAAGTTATCCCCGTACAGGTGGTAACCTTTATCCAGCAGTGGGAAGATCAGTTCCCGGACGATCTTCCCACTAACTCTGAGGACGGGAGGGGGGGAGTGGGTTCATCTGGGGGCATCTGGGGCTGGATTCGGGTGTTCCTTCCTTCATACACTGTAATGGTACATGTACACTGCGGAATGGCGAAGGATAACCCTTTGTGCATTCCGCAGCTGGCACCCGCCGGCGGACTGATGCAGGCGTGCGTCTCTGCTCGTTTCACACTCCATTCTATGCACGGGCGGATTCCGCCTTCTGTCCAAAGAATTAACGTGTTCATTCTTTGGATGGACAATGGAATCCGCCCGTGCATAGGATGGAGTCTATGACACGGGCGGAGACGCATGCCTGCATCAGTCCGCCGGCGGGTGCCAGCTGCGGAATGCACAAAGGGTTATCCTTCGCCATTCCGCAGTGTGCACGTACCCTAAATCTGTAAGAGTACCCTGAGGTACTGTCACAGAGTTTGTAGAATTTCACACCATACGGTCATCTCTTATTGGGACGGTACTGCGTAAAAGACATGTCTTGGGGGCAGTGTACGCTACGCTACCCCCAGACACGTCACTGGATGATGATGATGATGATGATGAGGATGAATGGAGGAAAGAAGAATCCCCCCCATTCATCCTCACTGGCTGTTTCGGTGAAAACACCCTGGGGGCCATCTTTATACGGGGACTAGTATATGGGGTATGTAAATGTGTAGTGGTGTTGTGTAAAACTTTATTCCATGTAGTGTAGTGTAGTGTTTTTTACGTGTTTTTTTGACAGTAAGAAAAAATATACCTACGCGAAGAAAGGAGCTGCTGATAAATGCCGCACTTATGTGCGGCACTTATCAGCAGACAGTGGCGGTAGGATATAGGGGGGAAAAAACGCCCCTACGCCAAAAAGGAGGAGTTGCTGATCAGTGGCGCACTTACGTGCGATGCTGATCAGTACTCAGCGGAGTTAGGGTGCAAAAAAAGAAAAAAAAAATTGGAAAAAATATATATATTTCTAACCCAAAGCAACTGATCAGTGAATGATATTCACTGATCAGCCGCTAGGGGGCAGTAGAGAGAAGATTGCCGGAGATTGCCAAGGCCCGCTGAACCCGAGTGTTTCCGAAGATTTCCGACGTTGGACGACCGAACCCGGAAGTGACCCGATGAAGACGCGAGGACAGCGCAGACCGCAGATCTTCGCTCCGGACGGCCAGATCAGGTGAGTATGGTACACCTGCACCACACACACCTGTTCTGCACCCCTCAGCTACCTAGCTGAGGGGTGCAGAACCCGGCAAAACTGGTTTTTTACAGTACGATCGCCGTGATGGGCCGGCCGGTACTGGCCGGCCTATCACAGCGATCGTGGGGGTGGCATCGGCGCCATCTTTTGCTGGGACACTAATGGCGATTGGTGCTATCACGGACAGCACCAATCGCCATTGCTTTCCGGGCCACCGGGTCACTGATGACCCGGAAAGCTGTTTTCAGCTGCTATATGCTGATCTGTATTGATCAGCATATAGCAGCGATCGTCGGCACGGGAGGGGTTAATCACCCCCCGTGCCGACGAGCAGAGATGGCCTGCTATACATTATAGCAGGCCATCTTCCCCGACCGCTGTGTGTGAACACACAGCGATCGGGGAAACATCGGGCGTAAGTATACGCCCCTTTGCGTTAAAGCCCACCCTGCGGGGGCGTACAAGTACGCCCGATGTCGTTAAGGGGTTAAACTGTATACATTACCTGTCCAGGCTGCAGTGCTCCTCTTCACCTGTGCTTCTCCCCAGGTCCCACGCGCTCCAGCTTCAGTGCGTCTCAGCTGACATGCCTATCAGTCAATCACTGGCCATGGCGGTCCCAGCCTGTGATTGGCTGAGCGGCCTGTCAGCTATTTCTATTTATTTCTTTCTTGTGCAATTTCCAACTCCTCAATTATTACCATATAAATTTTTTTTGATCTCACCCTTTTCCCTGCCCGCTAATTTGTCTATTAATTTAGTGACTCTACAATCTTGAATAATTAACCTCTTAAGGACGGAGCCAATTTTCGTTTTTGCGTTTTCGTTTTTTCCTCCTTGTGTTTAAAGGCCATACCACTTGTATTTTTCCACCTAGAAACCCACATGAGCCCTTATTTTTTGCGTCACTAATTGTACTTTGCAATGACAGCATAAAGTATACTGCAAAACCAGGAAAAAATTTGATTCGCCCTGGGGTAAAACTGACTTGTTATCCATGTTCATCAAGTCGTTACAATTACAATGATATATAACATGTATAACTTTTATTTTATCTGATGGCCTGTAAAAAATTCAAACCATTGTTAACAAATATACGTTCCTTAATATCGCTCCATTCCCATACTAATTATAATGCTTTTTTCCTTTGGTCTATGGGGCTGTGTGAGTTGTCATTTTTTGCGCCATGATGTTTACTTTCTATCGGTACCTTGATTGCGCATATACGACTTTTTGATCACTTTTTATTAAATTTTTTATGGATTTGATGCGACCAAAAATGTGCGATTTTGCACTTTTGGATTTTTTGGCACTTACGCCGTTTACAGTGCAAGATCAGAAATGTGATTAATTAATAGTTCGGTCGATACCAAACATGTTTATTTATTTACTTTTATTTAAAACATGGGAAAAGGGTGTTGAGTCTTTAGTATTAGGGAACGGGGCTTTTTACTAATAAGAACACTTTTTCTTTTTTTTTTTTACACTTATACTAGAAGCCCCCCTGGGGTTAGGGTTATTCCCCCCTGGGGTTAGGGTTATTCCCCCCTGGGGTTAGGGTTATTCCTCCCTGGGGTTAGGGTTATTCCCCCTGGGGGACTTCTAGTATACACACACTGATCTCTCATTGAGATCTTTGCGGTATACTTATACAGCAAAGATCACTGAGATCGGCACTCGTTTGCTTTCGGATGCCGCAGCCGAAAACAAACGAGTGCCGAGCCGGGATCAGCGCCATCTTGGCGGAGACCCCGGCCGGCTGAAGATTTGGAGATCACTCCTCTGGGACAACGTCCCGGGGGGGCGATCTAAGCCACTAGACACCAGGGAAGTGCTGCAGAAGGTAATCGGATGCAGCTGTCAACTTTGACAGCTGCATTTGATTACCTGATTAGCGGGCACGGCGATCGGACCGTGCCCGCTAATAGCCGTGGTCCCGGAGTACACTCGGCTCCCGGGATGGTGGCGGTTCAGAGCGGGGTCGCCGCGCGGCCCCACTCTGAACACCTCTTGTGGACGCATGACGTACGGGTACGTCATGCATCCTTATGAGGTTAAAGTGTCACTGTCATTAAAAAATATTTTGCAGAAATCAATAGTACAGGCGATTTGAAAAAACTTTGTAATTGGATTTATTAGCGAAAAATGAAATTTTATAATGAAAAATCAGTTTGAAGCCCCAACCCCCCCCCCCCCCCTTCTTGATTGTTCTCCTATGGAAAGAGGGAAATGAGACACCAAAGAAAGACAACAAAGAGTTAATTTACAACTACATGACCTGGCTATCTCCTCTGACAGTCAGCACTGACCTCTCTGACATCTGAATACAGCTTCACCCAGCTCCGTGCCTGTAATCCTTTGTTCTCCGCTCTAGCTGCTGCCGACTCATGTCCCTCCTTCCTCCTCCCCCCTCCCCACTCTATTGAACAGACAGGGTTGTGTCTGAAGCAACAAGTCACAATTTCCTTATATTTTGCAATGAATGGAAAAGAGGAAGGGGGGGGGGGACCTGGAAAAAGTCTATTTAACTTCTCTTTGTTCTGAATTTTTTGTGTCAAATGTATTAATTGTGTATAGTTCAACCAATGTTCTTTTTTTAAAATTATACTGTGCCTGCAAATCATTAAAAGATATAAGCAATTAGAGATGAGCAAACCGAGTCCGGGTTTGAGTCCATCCGAACCCAAACTTTCGGTATTTGATTAGCGGGGGCTGCTAAAGGCTCTAAGGTTGTCTGGAAAACATGGATACAGCCAATGACTATATCCATGTTTTCTACATAGCCTTAGAGCTTTATCCAACTTCAGCAGCCACCGCTAATCAAATGCCGAACGCTCGGGTTCGGATGGACTTGAGCATGCTCCAGGTTCGCTCATCTCTATAAGCAATCCATTCTCATACAAGTGTTTAATCCTATTTACTGTATGCCGGCTTCCTTCCAGATTCTTTTTCCCCTAAAAGGAATTAATTTCCTTTATATATTGATTACCCCATAATGGTCTATATACCAAACTATGCAAAATCTTAAACCAACTCTTCCATTTCTCCCACACTCTATGCCACATAACAAAAATAGAAAAATATTTTAGAGCAGTGGTCTCCCCATTACAACCTTCTAAGGCTTAAAACAATGAACAAAACTGACCCCCCCAGGGTCTGTAAGATGTATTCTCCCAACCAGGTAATATTGCTTTTCTTAATGAGAGTGATAGAATACTGTAAAAATACACACAAAAATTTGGCATATCCATACCTCCCAAACTAGATGGAATTGCAAATCTGCCGTACCTTGCTCTTACCCTACGCGTGCCCCATAGTAATGTACCTAGGATTCCCTCCAACTTCTTAAAGTACTTCTCAGTGATCCAAATAGGGGATGCCCGTAAGAAGTACAATACCTGTGGTTGTACCACCATCTTAATCAAAGCAGCCCTTTTTGCCATGGATATGAGATGTCTGGACCAGAGTGCCACTTGCTTTTTCAATTTTTTCAAATATGGTTTTATATTAAGAGTACAGAAATCCTTCGGGTCCCGACTGATATGTATCCCCACGTACTCTATGCTCCTCTCTGCCCTCTGTAGGCCACAGGATGTCTGAGTGTATTCCGGCTCCTGGTCCCTTTCTTCCTGATATATATATTAAGTATAGTGGATTTGGTCCAGTTAATATCTAACCCGGCATAGCTACCAAATTCCTCCATCCTGTTCATTGTCTGGGGTACAGTCCTATCCGGGTTCCTAACGAAAAGTAACAAATCATCCACATACAATGTTATTTTATTGGCAACCGCCTTAAGGGTAGCTTCACACGTACCGTATCGCTGCGCTTTTAACACTGCGGTTTTATCGCTGCATTTTTATCGCTGCGTTTTTGCTGCGTTTTTTTTTAAAAATCATGTGAAAATCAAAATGCGCATGTAAAAAACGCAACAAAAACGCAGCGATAAAAACGCAGCGTTAAAAATGCAGCGATATGGTACGTGTGAAGCTACCCTAACACCGAATCCCTCTATCTCTGGGTCCCCACTAACCACCGCTGCCAGAGGCTCAATATAGAGGGCATACAACAGCGGTGACAGAGGACACTCTTGAAGGGTACCTCTCGATAAGGAAAAGTTCTCTGTTAACCCCTAGACGACCCTGGGCGTACCTGTAAGTCCTGGGCCGCCTAGGGGTGTTCAGAGCTCTGAACCGCCGCAGTCCCGGGTGCCGCTTGTCTGAAGACTTCATTGCAGCCCTTCCCTGGTGTCTAGTGGAGGGGTGGAGGGGCGATCCCCGTGTCCGGTTCCTGCCCGGGTCTGTGCCGTAATGGCGCTGATCCCGGCTTGGCACTCGGTTGTTTTCGGCTGCAGTAGCCGAAAGCAATCGAGTGCCGATCTCATTGATCTATGCAGTATAACTTTACTGTATAGATCTCAATGAGAGATCAGTGTGCTTATACTAGAAGTCCCCCAGGGGGAATAACCCTAACCCCAGGGGGGAATAACCCTAACCCCAGGGGGGAATAACCCTAACCCCAGGGGGGCTTCTAGTATAAGTGTAAAAAAAAGAAAAAGAAAAAGTGTTCTTATTAGTAAAAAGCCCCGTTCCCTAATACTAAAGACTCAACCCCCTTTTCCCATGTTTTAAATATAAGTAGTAGTAGTAGTATAAGTGTAAAAAAAAAGAAGTGTTTTTATTAATAAAAAGCCCCCTCCCCTAATAAAAGTTTGAATCAGCCTACATTTCCCATGTTACAAATTAAAATAAATAAATAAACATGTTTGGCACTGCGTGCGTAATCGCCCAAAATATTAATCACATTCCTGATCTCGCACGGTAAACGGCGTGAGCGCAAAAAATCCCAAAGTGCAAAATTGCGCATTTTTGGTTGCTTCAAATCCAGAAAAATCTTAATAACAAACGATCAAAAAGTCGTATATGCGCAATCAAGGTACCGATAGAAATTACACATCATGGCTCAAAAAATGACACCTCACACAGCCCCATAGACCAAAGGATAAAAGCGCTATAAGCCTGGGAACGGAGCGATTTTAACAAACATATATTTGTTAACGTGAATTTACTGCAGAGGATGACATAGGCGTAGGAGCTACGCCTGTGTCATCCGCGGCGGGTCCCGGCTATCAGTGATAGCCGAGTACCTGACGGAAGTCTCAGCACCGGAGCCGCGCTCCGTTGCTGAGAGTTAACCCTATGAATACTGCGGTCAGCACGACCGCAGTATCTATAGGGCTCAGGAGAGACAATTCTCCCTCTACTGAGGGAGAACTGTCTCTCCGGTGTCCATCGGGGCTCTGCGAACTGATCGCAGAGTCCCGATGGTAGTCATAAAAACCGGAAGCCTATGTACGGAGGCCGGCGGGGGACAAGAGACAAGGCAGGACGCGCGCCTGTCAGCTCTGCCGTCTCCCCTCTCTCCCCTGCCGCTGTCAAAGATTATGACAGCGGCAGGGGACATCGGAGAGGCGGCAGAGCTAGGGGACATCAGCTTGTGGGATCTTTATGATCCCATAAGCTGATGTCAAATCACGACCTGGGCATTGAGGCATCAATGATCCCAGGTCGTGAAAGGGTTAACAATGGTTTGAATTTTTACAAGCCATCACATAAAATAAAAGTTATACATGTTGCATATCGTTTTAATTGTAACGACTTGATGAACATATATAACAAGACAATTTTACCCCAGGGTGAACAGCGTAAAAACAAAAACTGTCCAAATAAAAAGAATGCTTTTTTTTTTCAATTTCACCACACATTGAATTTTTTCCTGCTTTTGCAGTGTACTTTATGAACAAATTCAGTCTGTCATTGCAAAGAACAATTAGTGGCACAAAAAATGAGGGCTCAGGTGGGTTTCTAGGTGAAAAAATGCAACTGCTATGGCCTTTTAAGCACAAGGAGGAAAATACAAAAACGCAAAAAATTTTAATTGGCCCGGTCCTCTATGGGTTAAATTACCGTTTATGCTTAAACATGCTACCTTTCCCTCATATAGCATTCCTATCCACTTAATTACCTCATTACCTAAATTAAACTGCCTAAAAACTGTACAGTCTCTATACAATCCACTTATATTGCCCCCCCATCCCCCCACATGGACCCCTCAAAACAGAACAGGAATATCAAAGCAGACTATCCCCATATCCTCCTATAAAGAGAGTTTTTCCAGCCAATTTAAAGGGGTTATCCAGCGCTACAAAAACATAGCCACTTTCCCCCTACTGTTGTCTCCAGTTTGGGTGGGGTTTTGAAACTCAGTTCCATTGAAGTAAATGGAGCTTAATTGCAAACCGCACTGTTTGAATAAAATTTTGAGCTTTTGAATATTTTACTATACGCTCATCTTAATTGCCCATGTCTTCGTCTCTTAACATCAGACTTATCAGATTACAGACAGTGTACAATGGCGTATTCTCAGTGAGCACCACTAGACTCTCACACTATGACAGGCTCTGCTTGTCAACCAACAGGAAGTATCTGGAGCATGTGAAGACCTGGGTTACAGCCAGCCAGCAGCTAACACAGCTGCTACATAGGACCCCCTAGCCCCTTACCCACATGCTTACTAGCTGAATAAAGCCGCCAAACATGGGTGGAGGAGACTATCAATTTTATTCAAGCACCATGCGGGGGGGGGGGGGGGGGGGGTACTTTATAGGGCCGTAGCTCGGTGCAGGTTTTGCAAAAAGTCCCGAAAGTGCAAAACAAAAATGTGTGACTTTCTTCACGGTGTGTGCCACACTTTCCAACATTATTACTGCAACTGTAAGCAGAACATTAGGGACATTATTATTATATGGGAGCACAGGGGGCATTATTGCTATGAGGCACAGGAGGCATTACAACAGTGTGGCGGTAATAAGGATATTATAATATCATGAGGCAGGAGGAACATTATTACTATATGGAGGCACAGAAGGCAATATTACCACATGGGGCACATTAACTCTATGGGCACTCAGATTACATTATTATAGTGGTATGGGGACAAAGGGGGCATTTTTTATGTAAGGGCCACTGTTACTGTAGCGGGCAATATTACAGCATGCAAGCACAAGGCATGAGATCACAGTAATGGAATTATTGGTGTGTTATTAACATATTGTACACTAATAGGGGGCACTACACTATGAAGAGATGAGCTGCAGTTGGAAGAATCCATTATTTCCATCCTAGTCATGTAGAGAAGAAAACAGAAAAAGAGCGACACCAATCAAAGAAGACATCCCCTGTGAGTCTCTGGATGTAACTGTACTAACTTACATGGAATGCAGAGCCTTTGTAATACAGGTATCTATCTAATCTGTGGGGAAATACTGGTTATATGTGTTAGTAAGTGAAGGATAGTAGAAGGCTATGTTCACACTACGTAAAACTACGGCCGTAGTTCTCGCCGCAGAACTACGGCCGTAGTTTTGAGGGGTGAAACGTACACAAATTGTATGCGCTCCGGCCAGGATCCCATGCAGCGCCGGAAAAAACTGACATGTCTGTTTTCTGCTGCCGGAATTCAGTGAATTCTGGCCGCAGAAAGACCTGTCAGTTCACACAGTGAAGCAACTGTGAGCTATGGGAAGCTCTAATGTGGGCGCACGCTGATGCACCCGCATCAGCGGTCCGCGGCCGGAGAGATCACCCGGCCGGTACTTAAGTACCATCCTAGATTATCTGGGTTGAGACCGGCCGTTCCGTGACCCGGCCGGGGTCACGGAACGGCCGGGTGTTCACGTAGTGTGAACATAGCCTAAAGCTGTAGTATATATGGTACTATATGGGGGCAGGGCTGACATCTATGGGTAGATGTTTCATACTGTAATTTACATTATAGTTTTGTTCTGTGTCAGTTCCTCTTCTAGTTGACCAAAATACTATTGGAGAGACTTATCAAACATGGCAGAGTAGAGTAGAATTGTCTTAGTTGCCCCAAGCAACTATTTTCCAAAGAATCTGTGAGGAATGAAAGGTGGAATCTGATTGGTTGCTAGGGGCAACTAAGACAATTTTACTTTACACCATTGATAAATCTCCCCCATGTGTTAAACAAGCCTTAGAGTATTCATGAAACTCAGTTACATGGTAGTGTGAGTGTCAATTTACTGATCGTTTTCACTATGGACTGGGTGCCATTCTTCACTATGGACTGGGTGCCATCACTACTAAAGATCTTCACTTGGACATCACTTCTTCTAATTATGTCCATTGACAGAAGACTGCCTCCTCATAAACACCCTTACTCTATGTTGTGCCATGAAAACGGACTGGACTGAACAACACTGGGCTGTGGGATTATTTACATACTACACTATTATAAATGACAGTGGTAGGGGGTAATTGTAGCATTTGGTTCCTAAGGTACAAAGGATGAACAGCAGCAGAAAAGATTACAGCAACAAAGGCATTATATTACAAAAGCAGCCCTGATTTAAGCAGTGAACGGCTAATATTCTGTACGTGACCTTTTAGACACAGTTTGGACCCTTTGGAGGAAGCAGACTGAATAAGGATAGATACACCAAGTTCGGACTTTCTTCCTCTCCCCTGCATAGCCCTCCCTAAGCCTTTGTCCTTTCTTTGTGTCTGCCCTGATGTCTCTGTTTATAGAGACAGAATTTCCATAACAACGGGCAATAGACAGCTGAGAAGTAAAATTTTATTTTTTTAGTGCCAACAGATTCTGCAGCACATTACAATTTTGGCGATACATACATAGATGAAAATCAGACATTACAGAGATAAACATGTAATTATCAAACCATACATGAGGAGTGAGGGCCCTGCTAGCAAGAGCTTATAGTTTATGAGGAGAGAGTTAGAGACAAAAGTAAGAGGGGCAAATGTTACAGTGGTCCAGCCATCTTTATAAATAGGGCAGTGCAGGTAAGGGTGGGTGAACCAGTCACCAACCAATGCCTGCATGCTGCAGGTCTAAGTGGTGGCTGGAAAGGGGGGTTAGTGAACCTGTTTGAAAAGATGAGTTTTGAGGGGACAATTTAAACTTTGGGTATTCGTTGTGAGTCTGACAGTCTTAGGCAATGCACTCCATAAAACTGATGCAGATTGGGTAAAGTCCTGAAGACAGGAGTAAGAAATGGGATACATTTAGTTGAACTTACAGTAACTAAGGATAGTTGATTACTGCAGATTGATCATGTATCCAGGGATTTGTTCTGATTGCCAAATATTAACTTAGGAACTAATTTGTCCCTTAATAAAGAATAACCTTAATGGTGGGTGTGCCCTCCTTTGAATCAACATGGTTGCATTATACAGTAGGTTGGACTTGAGGGCTCAGAGCTCTGACAAAAGAAGAAATAATATTACTATAATGTTCCTGCGGGGGTGGATAAAGGACCATTTCCAACAATAAATTCCAACATTAAATGATATTGAGTTTTATTATGTAGTTTTTAAAGCCAAAGTTTAACCCCTTAACGACATAGGGCATATATTTACGCCCTATTGCCGTTAAGGACGTTCAGAGCGGGGCCGCGCAGCGACCCCGCTCTGAACCGCGGCAATGTCGCTTGTAGCCCGGGACCGCAGGTATTAGCTGGCACCGCGATCGGACATCAAACATGACAGCTGCATCCGATTACCGGATTCAGCTTATCCCTGGTGTCTAGTGGCGGCGATCTCCGTTTCTGAAGCCAGCCGGGGACCGCTCCAAGATGGCGCCGTCCCCGGCTGAGCACTCGTTTACTTCCGGCTGCAGCAGCCGGAAGTAAACGAGTGCCTATCTCATGGATCTCTGCAGCATATCTATGCTGCAGAGATCTCTATGAGAGATCAGGGCACTTATACTAGAAGTCCCCTCGGGGGGGCTTCTAGTATAAGTGTAAAAGTAAAAAAAAAAAAAAGTGTCAATAAAAATCCCCCTCCCCTAATAAAAGTCTGAATCACCCCCCTTTTCCAAGGTTATAAATAAAAGTAAATTAAATAAATAAATAAACATGTTTGCTATCGCCGCGTGCGTAATCGACTGAACTATTAATTAATTACATTCCTGATCTCGTACGGTAAACGGCATCTGCGCAAAAAAATCCCAAAGTGCAAAATTGCGCATTTTTGGTTGCATCAAATCCAGAAAAATTGTAATAAAAAGCAATCAAAAAGTCGTATATGCGCAATCAAGGTACCAATAGAAAGAACACATCATGGCGCAAAAAATGACACCTCACAAAGCCCCATAGACCAAAGGATAAAAGCGCTATAAGTATGGGAATGGAGCGGTTTTAAGTGACGTATATTTGTTGACAATGGTTTGAATTTTTTACAGGCCATCAGATACAATATAAGTTAAACATGTTACATATCGTTTAATTGTAACGCCTTGAGGAACATATATAACAAGTCAGTTTTACCCCAGGGCGAATGGCGTAAAAACACATTTCCCCCAAATAAACAAAATGCTTTTTTTTTTTTTCAATTTTAATTTGAATTTTTTTTTGTTTTTGCAGTGTACTATATGCAAAAATTCAGCCTGTTATTGCACAGTACAATTAGTGACGCAAAAAATAAGGGCTCATGTGGGTTTCTAGGTGGAAAAATGCAAGTGCTATGGCCTTTTAAGCACAAGGAGGAAAAAACGAAAACACAAAAATCGAAATTGGCTCTGTCCTTAAAGGGTTAAAAACCAATTGGCTACACAGGATTTATTCATGTATGTCAAAGTAATAGAGACAAAAAGTAATGTACAGTGTACAGAAGCTTTATTCATAAATGGAGTAAATTTCTATACATATGAGAAACAAAAGAGTCTTAATTAGAGATGAGCGAGCATGCCCGTCCGAGCTTGGTACTGGTTCGAGTATTAGGGTACTCCATGGTGCTCGTTACTCAGACGAGCATCTCGCGATACTCGAGACAATGGTATTTTCCTCTTCCTGCATGTTTGGTGGCTTTTTTCAGCCAATCATCATACAGGAGAGTCTTTGGGAGCTTGTAGCATTACGTGGGACCCCCTGCATGTCGATAGCAGCGATTGGCTGGCCAGATCAGATGACCTAGGCATATAAGAATCAGGCCCCACTGTGCTCGTGTCAATTGCAGGCTGGAAGAGATTAGGAAGAGAGCTGCTGTCTGTCAGGGAGAGTGTTAGGCAGGGAATTAGTGTGAAGTTAGGCAGGAAACCGACACGAAGAGCCAAATAGCCCTTCTAAGGGCTTAACATTTTTAAAACTTTTTTTTTTTGCTACTCTTGGCTGCTGGCTTGGACTTGTAGTGCAGGTGTCAGTAGTCAATTTGTCCTGTTGCTGACATTCTCTTGGCTTGCTTGGATCTGTATTTCAGCTATACCTATCCTCACTGTGCTGTGTCATTTGCACGTGGTGCCTTTGAAAAAAAAGCCGCCAGTTACACAAATTATTTTTATAATTTGAGCAAAATTGTATTCAGGGCCACCACCCAGCTGTTGCCCGTAATTTGACGTAATGTTGTGATTAGCTAGCCCCAGAGCCATCCATGCATGCTGCCCCTGCTGTTTCCGTGTTGTTTCCATCATTTTCTGAGGTTTCCAGGTTTTCAGGCAACCTTCCCTGTGCAGAGCTTGGGTCCCCTGCACAAATGCTCAAGTTTCCCATTGACTTTAATAGGGTTCATTACACGAACAAGCACCCAAGTATCAAAAAATATTTGTCTCGATTATCGAGCACCCGGACATTTTAGTACTCGCTCATCTCTAGTCTTAATCTATTCATTATTGTAAAAAAAATTAAATATTCACAATAAAAATAATAATATTAAGTAACAACAGCTCCACAAAAGTCCCAGAGTACAATCAGAAAATAAGACAAGGGAGAGAAAAAGAAGAAAGCGGGCACCGGGGCCTCGTGTGATACCTCAATACACCAAGGATAAGGATTATGTGAGAAGGTGCTCACCTGGATGCCACTTGGGCTTTGTGCATATCACCCCTCAACAGGGTACGACTCCAAATCCAGGGTCTTGTTAGGTGACAGTCCACTGTATAGGGGCCTACTACCTCTAGGGACTGCTAAGCTGACTGTACCAAAAACACAGGATACTCCCAAAATAATGGGGCCCGTGGAGAGAATAAGTGAATAAAATAAAAAAGGAATTAAGGTACTCACGGTCAGCGCTGTCCACATAGAGAAGTGGCCAAAAGCTTAAATAAATGAATTTAATATAGTGAAAAATATATTTAATATAGCACAAATATGACGCGTTTCGAAGACATACGTCCTCTTCATCAGATAAAACAAAGTGCATAACATAGGATAGCAGGAGGGTTACTTAAATAGGCTCAGGTACAAAAAAGAAACACCCATTAGGGGGCGTTTCCAATTGATTAAGAAAAGTGCATACAATATACATAAAATCATGATGCATAAAATCAATAATAAATAACATTACATAACATATATCATATAACTGGTACCATCAGAGCACACACATAAAAAAGTTTAAAATAATGACTGGGATATAGATCGCAACATTGCACAAGATGCTGGGCTTCAAAAACCATATACAAAACCTTGCACAAGATGCTGGGCTACTGTAAATAAACCATATACAAAACCAAAATAACATCGCCTCTATTGAAGCAAAGATATACAGACCTCATAGACCGATCTTATAACACTAGTATAGACAACTTACATTTAGAGGTCAGTATCTACTACAGCCATGTGTAATGCTTCACTGCTGATGTTGTGAGTGTCAGGACGCTACTTCCATGAGGCACTGACAGGGAGGGGAGGGGAAAAGGAGTGCAGGGAAATCTGCTGCTGTCAAAAGAACAAAGGGAGAGTGAGTGCAAAAGGTCAGAGGCTATCAGACACTAAGTCCTGTGCTGCCTATAATGGCCAATAGGAGGAGAAACCATGTAATAGGAGAGTGCGGCTGTGTTAGTGAGGCACTGTGCCTTATCACACACTATCTGCAGGGTTGCTACTATACCATAGTGAAGCTGAAAAGGGGCGGAGCCAGAACTCTTCTGAGTTGTGAAAAGCTCAGGCTATGTGAAGCCCCATGCTGTGTAGCTCATTACCTGCAGGAGTGCTACTACCCTGTAGCCAAGTTGAAAGGAGGCTGGGCCAAAGCTCCTCTGAGTGTAGATAATACCAGTTGGATATGAACTGACTTAGTAACTATATTATACCAGAGATAAACCAATATATCTAGGGTGCCATAAGGGATTCAAAATCTGCCATAACTGAGGCAGAGAAGGTCTCAAGGTAGTGGCCCCTACTTTGGGTGGGGTAAAAAGAAGACTTAGGTTTTAAACCACTAGTGAGTGGAGGGGGACTCCAAAAGGACACTACATCATTGGAATAACTAGAGTCAGTGTAAGTGGAGGCGGTGTTGGATAGGCTTTTGATGTTAAAATGTCTCTTTAAAGTTAGTTTCCTAATAAATGCGTTGAGATCTAAAAATAATTGAAAATCGTTACTGCGAGTGCTAGGACAAAATGATAAACCTCTTTCTAGTAGAGTGGTTTCACTACCAGCAAGGGACCTATGTGATAGGTTGAAGATTTTAACTTTGTTAGTGGAATCAGGTAGGGAAGATGGAATAGGGTTAGTGGAATCTATAGTCATTGCTTAGGCTCCCTTTTGTTCCTTTTTTCTTTTATTTCTTCTACTGATTCCTCCTCTAGCTCCTCTCGCCCTTTTCTTTTTAGTCCCAGGGAGGCTGCCATATGGACCGTCTCTAATACTTTGGGTCTGCCGAGTGGCTGTAAGGGTGGAGGGGTGTTGTGGACTGAGATGGGAAGGCCTAAAAAAGAGACACGATCTGGTGAGATGATAGTGGCATCAGTGGGTGCATTCAAGACAGACTGTGAACCAAAAGGGGTAAAAAAAACTATGAGTCAGGAATGGAACCAGGGTCCGGGGTACCAGAGTTGGGGTATACAGTCAACAGGGAATCCTCAAATGTGGTGTCATCTTCGAAACGTCCTGATGGTAAATTAGGGTGTACAGACATCCCATCAGGGAGAGCATAGAGTAAATCTTGTGGGATACTGGCTGTGTGAATTGTTGAAGAGTCTGAGGTTCCTGTTGTGTACTAACTTTAGGCTGGGATCTAGACACCTCAGCCTGTGGTAACTGTTTAAGGTGAGTGCAAGATGAAGTGGGTAATGAAGTTGAGAGTGGAACAGAGCGTCCATCTCCATGGGAATGAGACAAATTAGTGCGAGGTAGGGCCGTTGGTCGGGCAACTGATTTGGAAATGCGGGGTGCAGAAGTAGGCCTAGACATAGTGACCTGGTTGTTGTAATTCTGAATAGATCTAACTATCTTTCTGTCATGAGTATGTGTACGTCTATTATTGAATTGATCTCCACGTGGTCTAATAGGTTTAGACTCACGTTTATTAACATTATTAAGCCAGAAATTGATATTGTTTGTAGTGAAATCTGTTCTATCTCTGTTGAGTTTAGAGGCTTTCTTTTCTAAGATTTCTTTTTCATAAGAAAGAATTTTATGATTAGTCCCTGATTCCCACTTATGGTAGTCAGGTAGATGTTTGTAAACAGAGAGTTTATCTAGACATCCATCAATCTGGTCTGACAACGTACAGACCAGACTGTCCCTTTTGGAGAGCAGAGTTTCCATCATTATCCTAGAGCAAGACAGAAGTGCAAGATCCCACTTAGTGCAAAAGTCAGTATCTTCTGAGAAGGTAGGTTTAAATCTAAGTCTCAAACCTCTAGGTGCGAAGTTTTCAGTGAGATAAACATTCAGGAAATAGCTGTCAAGTTGATGCAAAATCTCGTTTTTACTTAGCCTCTCTAGTTCGAAAAATAAATCCTTCATTTCGGTGGTGAGTCGCATAATCTCGGCAGTGGAGCTGCTCTTTCTGTTATCCGTAACGGCTACATTGGTGATCCCTTTGGTCAGAACTGTGTTCTGGATTAAACGGTTTCTCATACAGTGTCGTTCTTCTTTGAAGTCCAGTCTGACCTCTAAATGTAAGTTGTCTATACTAGTGTTATAAGATCGGTCTATGAGGTCTGTATATCTTTGCTTCAATAGAGGCGATGCTATTTTGGTTTTGTATATGGTTTATTTAGCCCAGCATCTTGTGCAATGTTGCGATCTATATCCCAGTCATTATTTTAAACTTTTTTATGTGTGTGCTCTGATCGTACCAATTATATGATATATGTTATGTAATGTTATTTATTATTGATTTTATGCATCATGATTTTATGTATATTGTATGCACTTTTCTTAATCAATTGGAAACGCCCCCTAATGGGTGTTTCTTTTTTGTACCTGAGCCTATTTAAGTAACCCTCCTGCTATCCTATGTTATGCACTTTGTTTTATCTGATGAAGAGGACGTATGTCTTCGAAACGCGTCATATTTGTGCTACTTCGGCCACTTCTCTATGTGGACAGCGCTGACCGTGAGTACCTTAATTCCTTTTTATTTTATTCACTTAATCAGCAAATAAAGCACACAAAAACAAGGTATATAGATATTAGGGAAATAAAGACCAAATAAGGTTGAACAGTATGAGGCTATGATCACACAATGTAAGTTGTGTATTAATGACGGCCGTTGCTGCCGATTTGCAACAACGGCTGTGATTAATACATAACTTACGCTCCAGCAGGGATCCCTAGTGGCCGCACGGAAAACTGACATGTCAGTTTTGTGCGGCCGCTACTCATTGAACAGTGGCTGCACAAGCCTGAGAGGTCACACAAAGGAGAGTAAGGCTCCGGTCGGAGATGGGTGCGCCCACATCCCAATTCAACAGAAATTAAGATCATCTGGCCGCTACTGCAGATGATCTTCACTGAATCCAGCCATTCTGTGACACAGCAGGGTCATAGAACAGCCGATGTCATATGCTGTGTGAACCCAGCCTGAAGGTGAATAGCATATCACAAGATTACACAGAGGTAATATAACACAAAACCTTTGTATACATAAAAACACCTCAACAATAGCAAAAAAACAAAAATAACAGAACCAACAAACAAGAAAACATCACCCAGAAACACACAGTAAAAGGAAAATACATCTATCATATTAAATGTAAAAAGAAACATTGGATGAAAAAATAGTACCCAAAAACACCCTGTAAAAACACCAACATTGAACACAAACCATTTGCGCAAAAGAAATGAGCATAACCAGACAATAAATCAATAATGAAAAACAACCAGTATACCTAGCAAGTGTGAACCAAGATCCCTTTGTCTTTTTTGGGGGGGGTCATTTTCTCTCCTTTTATCCCTCTGTGCTCTCAATAAGCACAAGGGTATGTAGACATCTGCCAATCTGTCTTTACTCCAAGGACAACTCCACCTCAAATACGTCTTCAGAGATTCCTCTAAAGCTCTTTCCAAGAGCTACCCATCCCCCAGAGATCCTCCTACAGAGATCCTCTCTAGAGATCTACCCTACAATTTCCCTTTAGAGATCCACCCCTGAGCTTCTCCTACAGAGATCTTCCACAGAGCTCCCCTACAGAGGTCCTCACCAGAATTCCCCCCAGAGATCATCCCCAGGGCTCCTCCTACAGACATTCTCTTCTGGGATGCACCCCAGAGCTCCCCATCTCCTTCTACAGGGTTACTCCCCAGAGCTTCTACCTCAAGCTCCTTTTACATATATCCTCCCCAGAGATCCTCCTGTAAGTATCTTCCCCTAGTGACCCAAGCCTGGGTGTTTTATACAGATTTTTTAGATATCTTCTGCATATTTCTTGCCAACCCAGAGATGGCAAGTCTCTGTTTGAATCAAATTAACTTTTGTTTTTTATCAACCTGAATTCTCCACCCTCAATAAGCGCAATGCAATCTAGACATTCTATGTTTGTAGTTAACATGTCACATAAATGATTGATGCCTCCTCATTAGCACAATGCAGAGAAACCACAACAGGTAGAGACATACTGACCAGATGTTATCCCACCTTGCTTATGCAATTAGAGAGACCCTCTTTTTTCAGGAGCCTTTGAAATGTACAGTAATGTAAATAGAGGGTGTAAAATGGAGAGATAAGGATAGATAGATAGATAGATAGATAGATAGATAGATAGATAGATAGATAGATAGATCTGCAGAGAAGCCAGAAGGAACCATGGGAGATATGTAAATGACAGCTCCTATCCTTCAGCACAGCATGCAATTATATAGAACAGTGAGATACATGACTTTTTTAATTCACTGTTAGAAGCGATCATGTAGAGTGAATGGAGAAATGGCGAGCTGCACATTATACTTAGATTAATATACATTACAGTAAAATCAAAGGAATGAGAGCCATATACATACATTGCCATGCAAAAGTATAATATCTGTAACAGTAAGAAGAAACTCATACTCTTCAAAGCACTGAAGTGAGTCTCTAATTTGGGGGTTTGAAAACCGGACCCGGAGCGCCTCATCCGTCTGGTGTGCATCCACAGAGAGTGAAGTAACAGGAAGGTTGCAACCAGAAATATCAGGAATGGTGGACATGAGATTAGGATGAAAAACAGCAAAATTGTCTGAGAATTGATCTCCTTCACAGCTATGGGTTCAGTCATATTTTCCATTGTTAGATTATATATCTGCACCTCCAAGGCGCACCAAGGTAATGGAAGACCAGAAGCTACAGAAATCAGCAGAGAAACCAGAAGGAACCATGGGACCAGGGTGGAGATCTTGGTCTTTAGGAGGATGAAGAACTTCCAGCTGTAGCTTGTAATCTTCACACAGTAAAAGACACAGAGGACGGTGGAGAACCAGAGATTGGTAGAATGCAGAATCATTGTGAGTACGAAAAGTAAATAAATAGTCTGAATGTTGATGTCCCAGAGATCGAGTGGAAAAGAAAATTTAGACAAGAATATTATTAGGAGGAATAAACTTCTGGAAGTTGCTAAAAAGCTCAGGATTTTATCCCCAATAAGAAGAGATTTCTTTGTTTTCCATTTAAGGAAATTGGCCGCCACAATGATGAGATTTATGATGACTCCAGCAATGCATTCAGTACACAGCACATACAGGAGAGCAAGTTCTATTTTATTCATTGTAATCATTGTTAGATGAATAGATAAAGTGACCGGTCTGCAGGGTAGAAGCCTTTGTGTAATGATCTGGTTATATTTCTTCTTTATACAGATTTCATGTCTATTCCTCATGTAAATTCCAGGCTTGTGTTCCGCGTCCATGCAAATCTCTAATCCGGCAGGTGGACTATGGAAAATCAGCTACATTTAAAGGAAAATGCTATTAATCCTGAGTTGACTTGAGTTTTATTTAACATTGATTTATCACTTTGTGGTCTCTCAGTAAATGAGTCCAATCATTGAGTACATTGATAAATAAAGAATTAAAGGGCTGTGTATGTGTGCAATTTTTTAGCAAAGTAGATTAGCGTAATTAGGCTATGTTCACACTACATAAAAGTATGGCCGTTGTTACCATCGGCAACAACGGCCGTACTTTGTGAGGTGTGGACATAGCCTTATCTTCTGTAGGATCCCGGCCAGAGCGTATGCACATCGTATACGCTCCGGCTGGGAACCCATACGGGGCCGCATATAACTGACATGTCAGTTTTCTGCGGCCGCAATTCAATGAATTGCGGCCGTAGGAAACCCTGTCAGTTCACACAATGAAGCACAATTGTGTGCTGTGGGAAGTTTTGATGCGGGTGCGCGCTGATGCCCTGCGGCCAGAAAGATCATCCAGCCAGAACTGCAGTACCTGCCGAGATGATCCGTGCAGAGACCGGCCGTTCCATGACCCGGCCGGGGTCACTGAACGGCCGGTCTCTCACGTTGTTTGAACATAGCCATAAGCTGTATTTGTTGCATTTTTTTTTCTTTACATAATTAGAGCCTAATTGATTATTTTGTCTAAATTGACTGTCTGGTCTTTGATATGCGGTAAGCATTACCAGGCTTCATCATGTGATCAGCATTACCAGGCTTCATCATGTGATCAGCATTACTAGGCTTCATCATGTGATCAGCATTACCAGGCTTCATCATGTGATCAGTAGAGAGGACACACAAAAACACAGAAAAATGCAGCAGCTCACCGCAACAGCAAGATACAGACCCACCATAGACAGGAAAATAGTTAAAAGCAGCCCCCCCAACTGCCCAAAAAATTTCCACAAAAATAATGAGTCTCTTGGTTACTATTTGCAAACAGTGTAAACTGCCTCACCACGATAAGGTGGACTCATATCGAGGCAGACCCTACACTGTATGTACACTATGGCCTCTCCATGGCATGTAATACGCCTATGCTCTGGGCATGCAAGATCCGTCTAATACCTGCAAAAATAATTGCACCACCTGGGTGAGACAGGTGGAGTGCACGACCAAATAGAGGCAGCCACTCCCCCAACTGGAACACAGAAAAAAAGAAAAAAATTGGTCAGCTCTCCTAAAACACTGTTCACACTAGGCAGGAGCACGTTGCCATGGCTGAAATTGCAAACACACAAAAACACAGAAAAATGCAACAGCTCACCGCAACAGCAAGATACAGACCCACCACAGACATGAAAATAGTTAAAAGCAGCCCACCCAAGTGGAGAGAGGTCAGTAGAGAAATATTCGAATTTTCAAATATCGAGTTCAGTAGACTACAATAATCGACTATTCGATCGAATATCGAATCCCATTAAAGTCTATGGGAGAAAAATGCTTGACACTTTGAAATCAAAATTCGACCTTTTGGAGGTCACCAAGTCCACAATGACACCTGTGGAAGTGATGCCAGCACATCTGGAATGCAACTGGGACAACAGGGGAAGCATGCCTGGGTGCATCTAACACGACAAAGTCGCATCATTACGCCTCTATCACAGCCTCTCTACAATAAACTCCAAACACAATATAACCTCTATCTAAAGGTGAAAATACACCAGGAAACCCTCTTTTCTCTACATTAGCATAGACAGAAAGCTAAATTTTAAGATAAAGAAACATTTTCATGCACCCCTTTCAATCACGTTCCCTATGACAACTACAGATGGCATAGGCAAGGGGGAAATCAAACAGCACCCACCCCTGTCATTGTGTGTTTGTGTGTGATGTGGTCAGACACGTCCTACACATAAAGGGGTGTGGTTCTCATGGAAACCTTGTAATAAATTGAAATTGAGGCCCATTGGTGAGGTGAGCCCTCCAAAAATCCTGGGAGTTAAAGGAGAACTGATAACAATACAGTCTTTTTAAGAGACCCTGGAATTTGAATGTTCACACTTTAAATCCTTTAACCCCTTGCCACAGAAGCAGGTAGTTCCTGCATCATAGAAACATAGAAGATTGTCTGCAGAAAAAGACCACTGGGTCCATCTAGTCTGCCCTTCTAGTATTTTCCTTCTTATTATCTTAGGATAGATATATGTTTATCCCAGGCATGTTTAAATTTTGTTATTGTAGATTTACCAACCACCACTGCTGGAAGTTTGTTCCAGGTATCTACTACTCTTTCAGTAAAATAATATTTTCTCACGTTGCTTCTGATCTTTTCCCCAGATAACCTCTCACTGTGTCCTCTTGTTTTTGAGCTCAGTTTTTTACTAAAAACACTTCCCTCCTGAAGCTTATTTAGTCCTTTAACATACTTAAAGATTTCAATCATCTCCCCCCTTTCCCTTCTTTCCTCCAGACTATACAGATTCAAATCCTTAAGTCTTTCCTGATATGGTTTATGCCTCACACCCTCCACCATTTTTGTAGCCCGTCTTTGGACCCGTTCTATTTTATCAATGTCCTTTTTAAGGTGAGGTCTCCAGAACTGGACACAGTATTCCAGATGTGGCCTCACCAGAGCTCTATACAGCGGGATCACAATCTCTCTCTTCCTACTGGTTATACCTCTAAGGGCCCTATTCCACCGGACGATTATAGTTGAGATTATCGTTAAATCGTTCGAATCTAAACGATAATCGTTCTCTTGAAATGCAGTTAACGATTAATGACCGAACGAGAAATCGGTGATCGCTTTATAAGACCTGGACCTATTTTTATCGTTGCTCGTTCGCAAAACGTTCGCAAATCGTTCGCATTGAATAAGACATTGTTCGGTCGTTCGCAATAGATACGAACGCAATAGTGAATAAATAGCGAAGAGAAAACGATCGCAATTACGATCATAAGTAACGATTATTGTTCCATGGAAATGAGTGAACGTTTTCATGTCTTTCGCAATAGCGGTCGTTTGAGATCGTTAATCGTTAACGATTATGCAAACGATAATCGTCCGGTGGAATAGGGCCCTAACTCTATAGCCCAGCATACTATTATGTATATATACAGCCCAACATACCATTATATATACAGCCCAGCATACGATTTGCTTTCCCCACCACCTGGTTGCACTGGTGACTCATTTTAAGGCTGTCAGAAATCACTACCCCTAAATCCTTCTCTTCTGAAGTCTTTTCCAACACAGTACTGCTGATGTGATCTTTGAATAGAGGATTCATCCTCCCCAAGTGCATTATTTTACATTTGGAAACATTGCACTTCAATTTCCAATGTTTGGACCACTTATCTAGCAAAGCTAAATCATTTTCCATATTACTGACACCTCCAGGAATATCAACCCTATTGCACACTTTTGTGTCGTCAGTAAACGTCATGCTCTCCCTGCCTCCCCCCGCTGTCCCTAACAATGATCGGGAAGCAAGAGGAGGCTGTGTCATACAGCTTCCTCCTGCTGCCCCTGCCCATACCACCCCTGTGATACACTCACTATATACATATACTTTATTAGAACTCACAAAAGGTGCTTCATAGGTTAAAAACATACTCAGAGAGACCCACCTCCCTGCAGCTGCAATCTCCAAATAGAGCAAGGAAGGAGCGCGCCATGCGCAGATGCCGGCGTCCTGCCTCATCCATAGCGCATGCGCTATCAATAGCCAATCGCAGCGCTGTGGGCGTTACCTCGAGCGGTCAGCGGACCGCTGTCATAGCGACCACAGACGCCATACTACACAGATATCAGCAAACCCCATTACAAGTACATTTTCAGTAAAGCACGTCCAAGCATACATTAGGTGTCATCCAATTCTTCTTAGATCATCATCTGAAGCTAAATTCTATATCAGAATTCCGGCTTGATAGATATAGCCAACACACATCGCAACTTCATCCGCAATGTCTTCTTGAATGTACAGACACGGTCAATCACCAGTGTAGATGGTAAATGTCACTTATTTCCACAGTCACTTCATAGTCACACCAACAGGAAAAAACTTCAAACAAAGAAAGGAATGGGACTTTGGCTTTACTGGTGAATCTGACTCTACAGATGACTCAACACAAGGAGCAACAGGAAGGAATCCAGCACCTTTTTTGGACAAAGGCCCAATGAGAGATGCAGAAGGCGGACGCACAGAGGAGGGCGCAAACACTGGAGGAAACGTAAGAGAGAACAACAACAACAACAACAGGGTAACTCGCAGTGCAGCGAAGCGCAATCCACTGACATAGCCCAAGCCTCCCTAGTGGTAAATATTTCTGACATTTCTTTAACTGATGAACAAATGCATCTATTATCCAAAGGTTTATCATTTTGTCCCATTTACTCTATGGATTGGTTCAGATTGGACCTGGACTTACACAATTTTTTTCGCAGACTAAGGCTATGTTCACACTGCGTACGAATCCGTACGCATTTCGTACGGTGCCGTACATGTGCGGCTGAAACTACGGGCGTGTGAATATTCGATGTGCGGCCGGATGCGTACGCATTGCGAACGTACGCCCGTAGTCCACTTACTTTTCCCGAGCCCCTTACAAAGTGATCTGACAGCGGTCTTTTACTTGGAAATCTTCGCCTAGCCCCGGACACCCCACAGAACCTTTTGGATCGGCATAGAAGAGTGGAAAAATGAAGAAATCACCACTTCGTATGGATCCGTGCGATACGCTACGGGCGTAAGTTACAGCCTTCCGGCCAGAAACGGTGGTCTGGTTAATTTCTTATGGCGCCGTATACGATCCCAGCGTACATTCGTACGAAGTGTGAACTGTGTGGCCGGGATCGTATACTTTGCATATTCACGGAGCGCACTACGGCTGGAAGCTTACGTAGTGTGAACCTAGCCTAAAACTGAAAGTGTTTTTTTCAGAGCAGCCTAAAAGCAAACCCAGGGATAAACAGGACAATATGCTTTGACTGAAGGACACAGGTTTGACTAATGTGAGCAATTTTTATCCACCTGTACATAATCATTGTGTGGAGGCATATATACAAATTGTTTTGAGGGAAGTGGAGTCACTGAGACAAAGGGAACAAAAAGGTGTTGTTAACTATAACCTCACTAGGTCAGAAAAGCAAGCTCTTGAGGAGCTGATGTCAGATGTGCGCATCCCCATCAAGCCCACCGAAAAGGGCGGGGCCTTGGTGGTGATGCGCACTGATGCCTATAAACAGGAGGTATATAGGCAAATTTATGATGTGGAGGTCTATACCAAACTATCGAATAATCCCTTCTTTGAGTTCTAGAGGGAACTAGGGAAACTGGTGACTGATGCAATGACGATGGGGATTATTGATGAACATCTGCATGAGTATTTACTGATTGAGAACCCCACCACACCGGTTATATATGCTCCCCAAAATCCACAAACAATCGTTTCTGGAAGAGGTTCAGTTTGCTCTAATGTTGCTATTTTTCTCGACCGTATACTCAGACACTTTGCTGTGAAAACTGATTCTTATGTTAGAGATACGACCGATTTTCTAACCAAAATTTCTACTTTACATGTTTACACGTCAATTTTGCACGACCTGGGTTTGAGTGCAGTTCGGAAGAAACTTACCAGCACGGACATGCCTCCAGAACACACGGACTTCCTCCTGACGTTGCTTGAATTTGTCTTACGTAAGAATTTTTTTGCGTTTGGCGATTATTTTTTCTTGCAGCGTCGCGGGACCCCCATGGGGTCTAATGTGGCCCCCACGTATGCGAACATCTATATGGCGGTCCTGGAGGAGGAGTTCGTGTATGTGTCATCTTTCTGGAGTCATGTCCGTTGCTGGCTCCGGTATATAGATGATATTTTTCTTTTGTGGGAGGGGACAGAGGAGGAGTTATTTTGTTTTCGTGACTATTTGAACACTATACATGATGACTTGCAATTCACTCTAGTGTCCTCACAGGTGGAAATCCAATTCCTTGATACACGCATCTTTAAAGTTCGTGATAGACTAGAATCAGATCTTTACATAAAGCCAACGGATAGGAACAACATTTTACATTTTCAGAGTAACCATCCTAAGAGAATGTTGGAGTCACTACCCTGGAGCCAAATGCTCAGAGTCAGACGAGTGGTTGGACAAGAGGAGGTAGTGGATGAAAGACTGAACTCTATGTGTGAGAAATTTTTTGCCAGGGGATACCCTCCACAGCTAGTCCAAAAACATAAGAACAGAGCTCTGGATATGCCAAGGTCTGATTTATTTAAACCTAAATTGCGTCACAATGGAAAAGCGTATACCTTTTATCTACACTTTTGGACCACTTAGTGGTAAAATTGCAAACATTCTCAGAAAGAATTGGGGTATTATTGCTAATGGATGCCCTAAGATAGAGGAATTTAAGAATCCCCCTATGATGTCATACAAGCGTACACGCAATATTAAAGACATGGTGGTGAAATCAGATGTTGGCATATCTAGAGGCCTTGGACAAACTACATTTAAGACCAGTAAAATGGGATGTTTCCCATGCTTGAGTTGCTCTTGTTGCCGTAATATGCTGAAAGGTGATACATTTAGTCATCCCCACACAGGACAGAAATTCACAATTAAGCAGAGATTTAGTTGTAGATCTGACTATGTTGTTTACATAATCTCTTGTCCTTATGGTCTATACTATGTGGGGGAGACTACCAACGAAATCAGGGTGAGGATCCAGAAACATAAGAGCACGATCCGGACAGGGAAAACAGAATTACCAATTCCCCAACATTTTTTGGAAGCAAGACATACCATCAGTCAGCTACAATTTCGTGTAATAGATCATGTTGCACCACTAGTGAGAGGTAGTGATAGGAAACTTAAGTTAAAAAAGCTGGAGTTGAAGTGGATTTTTTCTGTTGGGCACTTTGACCCCTAAGGGATTGAACTTGGAATATAAGGTGTTGCCTGGTATGTGATGCGTCAAGTCCGTATTATGGGATTTTTTATGTGCATGTTTTTTTCATAGGTTTTATGTATATTTACATGTTTTTAACATTGTTTTATTTTTTCACTTATTTTTCACAGATTGGACACTATCCCCGGGTTGGGATCTGCCAAATTATAGATGTGTTATGAGGAGGAGTTTATTAGTACATAAGATGTCAGCAATACCCCTATGACTTGTTGGAGAATCTGATACGTCGCCAAGTTGCTAGATCCGTGTGAAACAACTATGCACAAAGAATGGACCAATTGCAGGATTGCCGATCTGCTCTTATATGAGCTTTGGACACGGATGGGAATTTCATGTAAACAAAAGTGTCTGTTCCATCTAAACCAGACAGTGATTTCATACACTGATTGGGGCTTAACCTGACTATTGGAGTGGACTCTAAACCTTGCTGAATGGGATCCAAGGCTACTGGCGAGTAGCGGACATGCATGGGAGACTGTGTGTGGACTGCGCGGCGATGCCACGGGAACCATGGTGAGAGAATGCTCCTGATGATGTCAGATTAGTCAATGGACATTGTAGCCCTGTTGGTGTGACTATGAAGTGACTGTGGAAATAAGTGACATTTACCATCTACACTGGTGATTGACCGTGTCTGTACATTCAAGAAGACATTGCGGATGAAGTTGTTATGTGTGTTGGCTATATCTATCAAGCCGGAATTCTGATAAAGAACTTAGCTTCAGATGATGATCTAAGAAGAATTGGATGACACCTAATGTATGATTGGACGTGCTTTACTGAAAATGTACTAGTAATGGGGTTTGCTGATATCTGTGTAGTATGGCGTCTGTGGTCGCTATGACAGCGGTCAGCTGACCGCTCGAGGTAATGCCCACGGCTATTGGCTATTGATAGCGCATGCGCTATGGATGGGGCAGAACGCCGGCATCTGCGCATGGCACGCTCCTTCCTTGCTCTATTTGGAGATTGCAGCTGCAGGGAGGTGGGTCTCTCTGAGTATGTTTTTAACCTATGAAGCACCTTTTGTGAGTTCTAATAAAGTATATGTATATAGTGAGTGTATCACAGGGGTGGTATGGGTTAAATTATTTTAATTGTACTAATTGGATTACACCAGCCATTGGCTGGAACTGCTTTATATACTATGACATGTTTCCGATCCTTTATACTTGAAAAAAGACCATTGCGGTTGAAACGTTGTATTAGTGCCATGCTGGAATAAACAACTTACTTTTTATCTACATCCGCCTCGTGAAATGCTGTTACCTTTGCTGTATTTTGGGTTGGTTTTTGCCCTACCTGGGCACTAGGGTTGGTAACTATTGCATTTCTCACTAACTTGTTATTTATTATCTCAAAGACTGGCAAGTCTAAGAAGAGGAGTGCTATAGTGTTTTTTTTTTTTTTTTTTAATAACTATAACATGTCATATGTGACGTATAGTAAACAGCGTACAAAAATTTTTTGAAAAATAGCTGCTAAATTGTGTTTTTTATTCATACCACCTCATGAAAAATTTAATAAAAAATTATGAGGGTGTCACATGTCCCCCAGAATGGTACAGATGGAAACGTGAACTTGTCTTACACAAATATTGTGGCAACGCAAGGCCTCTGTGACATGGTAAAATGGCAAAAAAAAAACGGAAATAAAAAAAAGGCCCCCAAATTCCCCAGCTCTCTGTCATGTCTGTGGCCTGTGGTTGAGTCAGGTGACGCACTGCGGCCACATATGGGGGATTTCTAGAAACACTGTAATAAGGGGAATAAATAGTGAGTGGTATTTTGCAGTTATTAGTTGCTGTGTAAGAGGAAAAAAATTATTAAAATAGAATATCTGCCCCAAAAAATGAACATTTTAAATTTCCCCTCCAACTTGCTTAAATTTCTGCGAAACACCTAAATGATTAATACACTTATGAAATGTTTCTTTCTTTGAATACTTTGAGGGGTGCAGTTTTTACAGTGGAGGTGTTTATGGGGGTAACTAGCATACAGGCCCCACAAATCCACTTCAGAACTGAACTGGTCCCTAATAAAATGATAGCTGAAATTTTCATGAAAATTTGAAAAATCGCTGCAAAATTTCAAAGTCCTCTAACATCCTAAAAAGTAAAAAGAAGTTCACCAAATGACCTCACTATAAAGAAGACATGTTGTAGATGTTGCAGTAATAATTAGTTTATGTGATATATGACTATCTTTCTTAGGAAAAGAAAATTTTGAATATAAAGAAATGTAAATTTTTCAATTTTTGCGCAAAGTTTACAAAAAACTTTTGTATCAACCAAAGTATACCACAAACATAAAGAGGAATATGTCACAAAAAAACTGTCTCAGAACAACCATGATAATTAAAAGCACTGCAGAGTTATCACTACATAAAGAGAGACAAGTCAGATTTGAAAAATAGGCCCCGGGCATTAAGGCCAAAACAGGCTGAAGAGGTAAGGGGTTAAAAAGTATCTAAGAGAAGGCAAATTTAAATTGAATTTGATGGGAAAAAAACACCCACTACTACCGCCTCTATCAACCTGATTGATCCTGCCTGCTAAACAGTGACTTCTTTCACCTAAAAACATTTAGAAAGAAAATTACCAGGCCCTTTAACTGAGTCCTCCAAAAATTGATTCGATTTAATAATAATTAAAAAAATTAAATGAAAGATTGAATTGGAGTTATTTTGAAATCAAAGATTTAAATTAAAAAAAAAAACGCCAAAGTGGCCTTTACCGGCCTGCAGGCTTCTGCCTTTGAAACACCTACAAAATAAAAGGAAGGCAGAGGACACCCCCAACAAGTTTTTATCCAGAAATTAACTGGTTTAGAATGGAAAACACAAGGATCCTACTAAAATAGCAAGATTCTGATTGAAAGTTGAAAGCCCTAACAAGGGCTTTGGGGGGGTCTCCCCTGCCTAAAATTACCTAATAACTAACTCATTCTGCTACACACTGTCCCCTCTCTAGCTCCAAGCAGCATCTGATAATGAATCTCAAATCTACTATTCTATATATGGCCCTTGAGATGAGGTCTCTAAAACTTAGCTTGAGACATTTGAGTTGAGCCCTAAAAAAATTAGCTTGAGGAACATGAGGTGAGCCTTTTAAAAGCGGAGTTAGAGGTGTGGGGATTGGTTCCAATGGCAATAGAAAAGTCTCTCTCTCCATATGCAGTGTGCAAACAGCCATATTATTTTATTTTTTTTAAAACTTGAAGGACTACTGACAAAAGCTACTGGTTCACTTCACCGAGGCCAGGCACCTTAGTGACACGTATCTGTAATATATTATGACACCTTGTACCTTCTCATAAGGCCCTTGAGTTGATCCTTTTAAAAGCGAAATTAGGGGCCCTTAAATTAAGCCCTTCAAAAATTAACTTTAGGCCCTTGAGGTGAACCCTCGGAAAAATTGTATGGATGGCCCTTGAAGTTAGCCCTCTAAAAAATTATATGGAGGCCCTTGAAAGAGCCCCGAAAAAATTATGAGCATGGCCCTTCAGGTGAACTGTTTTTTTTCTCCAGTGGTTGAGGAGGAGGAAATGAGCTGGAGCAGACACATGACATTTCACTTTTGGTTGCTTTCCACCAGAAAATCCTCAGGTAGCTCCTGGGATTCTTAAAGTACTTTAATAGAGTGCAATTCAGGAAAAGGACCCAAAAAGAGCACAGCACGCAGAACAATAGCACCACGCTTATATTTTTTGCCTTGGCACACAAGTAGTATAAAGCAGTATTTTGTTTGCCTCAGTACACAAGGAGTATACAGCCTTATACCCTCCCTGACCTATTAGAAGAATGCCGTACAGCAGGCTACAGGCGTTAAACGTTATTATTAATATTATTATTATTATTATTATTATTATTATGTTTATTATTTATACGCAGAACAGTAGCACCACTACAGCCTTATACCCTCCCTGACCTATTAGAAGAATGCCGTACAGCAGGCTACAGGCGTTAAACGTTATTATTATTATTATTATTATGTTTATTATTTATACGCAGAACAGTAGCACCACTCTTATATTTTTTGCCTTGGCACACAAGGAATATACAGCTGTATACCCTTATGAATGTATCACAAGAATGCTCTACAGCAGGCAACAGGCGTTCGACTTTATTATGTGGCGCACAGCAAGCAGAATAGTACCACCTCGCTTATATTTTTTGCCTTGCCACACAAGGAGTATACAGCCGTATATTTTTTGCCTTGGCACTAAAGAAGTATACAGCTGTATACTCTATACAGACAGATACACTTCAGCCTATTCCTCACAGTGAATACACTCCAGCTGCCTGCCTCTCTGAACTATAGCCTAAAATCATGAACTGACAACAGGACATGATGGAGGTTGTGGTGCTACAACCTGGAGAAACACAAACTGCAAAACTACAACTCCCATCATGAACTGTTAGCAGGTCATGATGGGAGATGTAGTTCTAGGGATAATCTCACCTGTCCAGGTTCCTGCTCTTCTCTGGGGCTCTGGCCTCCTCTGCTCAGGTCTGGCTGCTATGTATGGGGGTGGAGCTAATCGCTCTCCTCTATATCACACTTAGCAGAAGTCCTGGAGGCAGGAGAGGAAGCCCAGGGCTCCTACCAGCAGTGTAGTCAACTGCATCAGCAATTGCTGATACAAATGGATAGGGAGGGAGACAGGGCCAGGCTGGGACTAGAAAGTAGCCCTGGCATACAAAGCCTCCTTTCAACCCCCACAAAATATCATAATTCCCCCACCCCATAAATAATGGTGGTGCAATGTGCACTACAGTGAATTTTGTTGTTTTGGGTCACATTGCCCACATATATACATAAACATGGGTGCTATGCTTGCCTTTTTGGGCATTTTCCACCTCACATGTTCTATGTAGCCGACCATACAGTCTCATAAATACCGACACATATTCACAGAGACACATATGTATATCTATAAATAAATAAATATATATATATATATATATATGTATATATATATATATATATATATACACACACACACACACACTCACACATATAAGTGCCTGAACGTATGTGTGTGTATATATTTGACTCTGTGAATATGTGTCTGTATACATGAAACTATATATATATACACACACACACACACACACGTACACATATATGTGCATAAATGTATGTATAAATGTGTCTGTGTGTGTGTGTGTAAATGTGTCTGTATACATGAGATTATATATATACACACAGGCACATATTGTATATACACCTAGGCACATACATACATATAGACACATACAGTCACATAAGTACATATGATCAGGCACATATATACCCATTCAGAGACACATATGATGTACACACAAACACATACATACAGTCACATAGATACATACATACAGTCAAGCACATGCATACATAGAGACATATACAGTCACATATACACACAGTCAGGCACATATACATATACAGAGACACACACATGCTGTGCACACGAGCACATACATAGAGACACATACAGTCACATGCACACAAGCACATATATGCCCATACAGACACTTGCTGTACACAAAGGTACATACAGTACATACAGTCCCATATACACTTATGGACATGAACATACATACAGAGAGACACATATACTCATATAGACAGACATATATACCCATACAGGGACACATATACACACACACTGTACACAGAAGCAGATACATACAGTCTCATGTACACATACAGTCAGGTATATACATGCCCATACAGGGACACACACACACTGTACACAGAAGCACTTACATAGTCCTCCACTCCTCTCCTGCCGGGCAGTCTTTGGGCGGAGCTTCCTCCTGCAGGGAGACATGTTGTCTCTTTGTCTCTTTGTCCTTTCCCCCACTGATCAGCATCCTGGGAGGCCTTGTGCCGCAGGCATCATGTTTCTCCCCCTCCTAGAGCCATGTAATGGGGTTCAGCTGTCAGCTGTATCTGGCAGCGGCCCTCAGTAGATGCTTTGGCAGCATAGGGGCGAGGAGGGGGGCCTTGGGCAGGAAGGAAAGGCTATCTCCTGCGCTGCCTGTTAATTCTTTTTCCTGGAGGCCTTTGCTTAGTGTATTTCTCCCAAACTGGCTGTCATTATCACAGCCAGTTGGGGAGAACTGCAGAGTGATACGAAGTGGTGATTGGGGCCAGCAGTCGCCATGACCATTGCGACCCCTATAGCTACGCCACTGCACCTGACTGTCCCTGTCTCCTTGTCTATCTCCAAATGAGTATTTCAAACAGTGCACTACTTGATCGAGTACCTACTCGATCATCTCTAGTGATCAGCTTTACCAGGTTTGATCATGTGATCAGCATTACCAGGCTTCATAATGTGATCAGCATTACCAGGCTTCATCATGTGTTCAGCATTACCAGGCTCCATCATGTGTTCAGCATTACCAGGCCTCATCATGTGATCATTATTACCAGGCTTCAGGATCATATTCCTTCTCCTAAGAGAGGAGGTGACAGAATCACTATGCTAAAAAAAAGGGAATTACTCTGGATTCATAAATTAAATACACTCCAGCCCAATGGCCTTAATGTTGAATTTAAAATAACAACAAAAATGTACAAATGATGGCTTGCTTTATAGTGGGAGTGTGTCCAGCAACCTCATGATACCTGCCTTAGAAGCTCTGTTATACCTTTTTACTTATATCCTTTCTCCTTTTCTTTTGTTACAGAAATTATGGAACACGGCGGAGGAGGCTTACCGCAAATCACTGCTGAAGTCAGTAGGAACATGTTCACATTGAGCAAGGGATTCAGCCGTTTTGTAGTTCTACAATACATGGGTGTAGGGGTGATCAACATTTAGCATATGGGTTTGGGCGACTTCACCGGGTATCTCCTGAGCCACAGTGTGGTCTCAGTTGAGATACGCGTTGTAATGAGTGCTATGTGCCTTTGAAGCTCAGGGGCGCATGGCTCTCAAGCCGGATAACCTGCTATTCAAAGGAAGGAGTTCCAAGATCTACCCCGCTGACCTGACTGAACACTATTCAGACGTCTACGGACCAATGCGTTTTTTTTACATTCTGACGTTCTGACAACGGACTTTCCCTGAGGATTATTTCACAGTGACTTTTCTAAGACAGTCTATGATACAGATATTCAAGACTGGGCACTTACTGTGAATATGCTATTTATGCCTGTTTTTTTTTTTTTTTTTTTTTTTTTTTTTTTTGCTTTAACTGATAGAGCAGTGACAAGTGGAAGCCAACTCCGCCGTCTGATTTTAAATATACTTTTACACATATGAATGTATAACACACTGAGTGTATCATATGTAATCACATCTCATAATTTGTTCAGTATATAGAACCTTATTTATCACTATTTTATGCACCAGATTTGTATCACTCCTTATCACTTCTAATCACCTGTTAATCATGATTTGCTACACACTATAAAAGGATATGAGTTACTGTTTGTATTTGCTTGAGAAAGGTCTCGAGATGAGACTGAAACGTTGCACTTGCTTTTTGATGTACCAATAAATACCACAACTTTTTTTCACTATACGGATGTGCCGCAAAATTCTTGGATTTATTTAGTGGAGATTTTTATCCAATCTCCGTTGCTTGGCACTCCAGCACTGGAACTGGGAGTGCGCTCTATTATGGACATTATCTAGTGGATTGAGAGACCGCACCCGGATTTTGCCTTTGGTTGAACCATGGAGGACGACTCTGCATCAAGTTTGTCCACCAACACAGATAACACCTCAGATCCTATTCTGTCATATACCAGAGCGGACAAGGCAAGGATTCTAGAGGAACTGCAGGAAGACACTACCTACCTAAAGCAGCCTAAATTCATTGATGTCCAAAGGACTTTGGAGTTTGAAACTAAACGCATGATTAATATGCAACTACATTTGGGAGCACTGGGTGAATATCTGAGGTATGACATGATCCCGAGAGGTATTCGCTCAGCTTTGAAACCAAGTTTTTTTACTAATGATAGTGAATTCCGTACAAGATTTGAAAATATTTCCAATAAATATGGATTGGACATTATTATGTTGAATATTGAATATTTAAAAAAGGAACTGGCGCTGGTTAAAGCAAAAGTTACTGAGTGGGATACAGCCTTACAAAAAACTGCTAAGGATGATGAATATTCAAAGTTTTTGGTGAAACATAATGCGTTCATTGACAAATACAAAAAGGACATACAGGACATTAAGAGACATAAATGGTATAGAGATGAAATGGACTACCGCACAGGAAAAGTCTACACGTGGAAGGAATACACCGGACGACCAACACAGTCACAATATAAAGAGAAAAAAACTGCTACAAAGACACAAGCAACCACAAAAGTGGACAAGAAAACACAGCGCACTCAATCAACAGTGGAAGATGAGGTTTTTTTAGGCCACAGTTCAGACGCCGCACCAGACGTGGAGGCAGAAGACGCAGCAGGAGGAACAGGCAAAAAATCGAGGACTCAAAAGAACAACAAAACTCCGATGCCGAGACACATCAGCCTGAGGAAGGAATCGCTAAAACCGTGGTAAATATCTCCTCTACCATACTGAATAATGCACAATTATCTGTATTAGAAAAAGGACTGAGTTATTGCCCGAGTTCACCCATAGACTGGTTCCAGTTGGAACTTGATGTGACACAATTTTTAAGACGCATCAATTTAAAAATCTGGTTTATGTCTAGAACTGTACCTGATAGAAATGTTGAAAATGATAAATGTGTGTTTAAAGCTAAAGATCTACAATTGTTTTCAGAGAGTGAGTTCCAACCACCTACTATGCCACCTGCACTTGAGACATACACTGATCTCATTAAGAAAGAAATAGCCAACATCAAAGATATGTACGAAGGTCACAACATTGTAGTACCTAACATGACCACTGAAGAAAGAGAGGCACTAGATTCCTTAGTCCATGACCACAGTTTGATCATTAAACCCGCAGACAAGGGTGGATCAATTGTGGTCATGGACAGGAGTCTATACATGGACGAAGCACTCAGACAACTTACCGACACTGATGTATATGAGGTTCTCAAGAGGGATCCCCGCAAAAGGATAGAAAGTGAACTTAAAACTGTAGTGACCACAGCACATGAGGAGGGTATCATAGATGAAGCATTAGCAGAGTATCTGATTATTAAACATCCAATAACGCCAGTCATTTATTTCCTTCCCAAGATACACAAATGCTTGCAGAACCCCCCAGGGAGACCCATTGTTTCCAGCAGGGACTCTGTAGTATATCATGCCTCTATCTTTTTGGACAAGATTCTCAGACCTCTAGCCACAGACACTAGATCCTATATTAAGGATACGGGTGATTTTTTACAAAAGGTGAAAAGACTAACTATACCTGATGGTGCTATATTAGCCACATTTGACATTGTGAGCCTATATACTGCAATTCCACATAGCAGTGGCATGAAAGCCATACAGGATAACTTACACAAACTTGATATACCTGGTGATACACACAGTTTCATTTTGACGTTACTGGAGCTGGTGTTGGTGAATAACTACTTTTCTTTTGATGATGTGCTGTACATACAGAAGAGGGGCGTGGCAATGGGGGCTAATGTAGCCCCCACTTTTGCTAATGCTTTTGTGGCAATGATGGAGGAACAACACATCTATGGATCCCACCACTTCAGCCAAGTGCTGGGGTGGTGGAGATTCATAGATGATATTTGCTTTATATGGATGGGCAATGAACAAGAATTATTTGAATTTCACAACTTTTTGAACAGCATTGAAGGCAGTATAAAATTCACTCTCACATACTCAAGGGACATAATCCACTTTTTGGATGTCAATATCTCAGTTTCTGACCATCATATACAAACTGACATTTACAGAAAACAGACGGATGTGAATATGTGCTTACATTTCAACAGTTGTCATCCACGTCCAATGGTACGGAGTTTACCGTACAGCCAGATGCTGAGAGCACAGAGGATCACAGATTCATCTGAGAGACTACAAAAAACTATCAAAACCATGACTAGTGAGTTTAGGAGTAGGGGTTATCCCCAACAATTACTAGAAAGACATAAAAACAAGGTACTGGGTGACACTGGTCAACATACTGCCATACACAGGGAAACCCCTAGGAGAATCCCTTTTGTGTCAACCTATAGCGATTTATCTCCTAAAATAGCTGATGTGATCAGACGACACTGGGGTGTCATTAAAAACAGTTTTCACATGATTCCTGATTTTCAGACTCCACCGTTAATGTCATATCGGAGAAACAAGAACCTCAGGGACAAACTGGTAAGGAGTGATGTTTCAAAACAGGACAGCAGAAAGGGACATTCATTCTTAATGGTAAAAAATAAAGGTTGTTTCCCATGTAGACAATGTGTGAGCTGCACATACATGCAGAAAGGCACTCAGTTCATACATCCCGGTACGGCGAGGACTTATAATATCAAATTTTACCTTACCTGCACTTCTAGCTGGGTTGTGTACGTGTTGTGGTGCCCATGTAAGCTGTTATACGTGGGTGAGACAACCTGGGACATGCGTACACGGCTAAACCAGCACAGGTATTCCATCCGAAGCCATAAAAAAGACTTGCCTGTTCCTAAACATTTTACTGAGAAGGGGCACTGCGAGAAAGATTTACAATTCATGATTATTGATCATATTCCTTCTCCTAAGAGAGGAGGTGACAGAATCACTATGCTAAAAAAAAGGGAATTACTCTGGATTCATAAATTAAATACACTCCAGCCCAATGGCCTTAATGTTGAATTTAAAATAACAACAAAAATGTACAAATGATGGCTTGCTTTATAGTGGGAGTGTGTCCAGCAACCTCATGATACCTGCCTTAGAAGCTCTGTTATACCTTTTTACTTATATCCTTTCTCCTTTTCTTTTGTTACAGAAATTATGGAACACGGCGGAGGAGGCTTACCGCAAATCACTGCTGAAGTCAGTAGGAACATGTTCACATTGAGCAAGGGATTCAGCCGTTTTGTAGTTCTACAATACATGGGTGTAGGGGTGATCAACATTTAGCATATGGGTTTGGGCGACTTCACCGGGTATCTCCTGAGCCACAGTGTGGTCTCAGTTGAGATACGCGTTGTAATGAGTGCTATGTGCCTTTGAAGCTCAGGGGCGCATGGCTCTCAAGCCGGATAACCTGCTATTCAAAGGAAGGAGTTCCAAGATCTACCCCGCTGACCTGACTGAACACTATTCAGACGTCTACGGACCAATGCGTTTTTTTTACATTCTGACGTTCTGACAACGGACTTTCCCTGAGGATTATTTCACAGTGACTTTTCTAAGACAGTCTATGATACAGATATTCAAGACTGGGCACTTACTGTGAATATGCTATTTATGCCTGTTTTTTTTTTTTTTTTTTTTTTTTTGCTTTAACTGATAGAGCAGTGACAAGTGGAAGCCAACTCCGCCGTCTGATTTTAAATATACTTTTACACATATGAATGTATAACACACTGAGTGTATCATATGTAATCACATCTCATAATTTGTTCAGTATATAGAACCTTATTTATCACTATTTTATGCACCAGATTTGTATCACTCCTTATCACTTCTAATCACCTGTTAATCATGATTTGCTACACACTATAAAAGGATATGAGTTACTGTTTGTATTTGCTTGAGAAAGGTCTCGAGATGAGACTGAAACGTTGCACTTGCTTTTTGATGTACCAATAAATACCACAACTTTTTTTCACTATACGGATGTGCCGCAAAATTCTTGGATTTATTTAGTGGAGATTTTTATCCAATCTCCGTTGCTTGGCACTCCAGCACTGGAACTGGGAGTGCGCTCTATTATGGACATTATATATATATATATATATATATACACACACACACACACACTCACACATATAAGTGCCTGAACGTATGTGTGTGTATATATTTGACTCTGTGAATATGTGTCTGTATACATGAAACTATATATATATACACACACACACACACACACGTACACATATATGTGCATAAATGTATGTATAAATGTGTCTGTGTGTGTGTGTGTAAATGTGTCTGTATACATGAGATTATATATATACACACAGGCACATATTGTATATACACCTAGGCACATACATACATATAGACACATACAGTCACATAAGTACATATGATCAGGCACATATATACCCATTCAGAGACACATATGATGTACACACAAACACATACATACAGTCACATAGATACATACATACAGTCAAGCACATGCATACATAGAGACATATACAGTCACATATACACACAGTCAGGCACATATACATATACAGAGACACACACATGCTGTGCACACGAGCACATACATAGAGACACATACAGTCACATGCACACAAGCACATATATGCCCATACAGACACTTGCTGTACACAAAGGTACATACAGTACATACAGTCCCATATACACTTATGGACATGAACATACATACAGAGAGACACATATACTCATATAGACAGACATATATACCCATACAGGGACACATATACACACACACTGTACACAGAAGCAGATACATACAGTCTCATGTACACATACAGTCAGGTATATACATGCCCATACAGGGACACACACACACTGTACACAGAAGCACTTACATAGTCCTCCACTCCTCTCCTGCCGGGCAGTCTTTGGGCGGAGCTTCCTCCTGCAGGGAGACATGTTGTCTCTTTGTCTCTTTGTCCTTTCCCCCACTGATCAGCATCCTGGGAGGCCTTGTGCCGCAGGCATCATGTTTCTCCCCCTCCTAGAGCCATGTAATGGGGTTCAGCTGTCAGCTGTATCTGGCAGCGGCCCTCAGTAGATGCTTTGGCAGCATAGGGGCGAGGAGGGGGGCCTTGGGCAGGAAGGAAAGGCTATCTCCTGCGCTGCCTGTTAATTCTTTTTCCTGGAGGCCTTTGCTTAGTGCATTTCTCCCAAACTGGCTGTCATTATCACAGCCAGTTGGGGAGAACTGCAGAGTGATACGAAGTGGTGATTGGGGCCAGCAGTCGCCATGACCATTGCGACCCCTATAGCTACGCCACTGCACCTGACTGTCCCTGTCTCCTTGTCTATCTCCAAATGAGTATTTCAAACAGTGCACTACTTGATCGAGTACCTACTCGATCATCTCTAGTGATCAGCTTTACCAGGTTTGATCATGTGATCAGCATTACCAGGCTTCATAATGTGATCAGCATTACCAGGCTTCATCATGTGTTCAGCATTACCAGGCTCCATCATGTGTTCAGCATTACCAGGCCTCATCATGTGATCATTATTACCAGGCTTCATCATGTGATCAACATTTCCAGGCTTCATCATGTGTTCAGCATTACCAGGCTCCATTATGTGATCACTATTACCAGGCTCCATCATGTGATCAATCAGCATTACCAGGCTTCATCATGTGTTCATAATTACCAGGTTTCATCATGTGATCAGCATTACCAGGCTTCATCATGTGATCAGCATTATCAATCTTTATCATGTGTTCAACATTATCAATCTTCATCATGTGATCGGCATTATCAATGTTCATCATGTGATCAGCATTACCGGGCTCCATCATGTGATTTTATCCTTATTCGAAAAGAGTTGGTATGTCCTAAAAGATATGCACTGGCCCTAACAATAAAAGGAGGGAAATAGGGTGCTCCTCATTTTTCATCTCCTGTCCATATACAGTAGAATTAAGAGCATATGCAGAGTGGGACAGGAAATTTCACGTTTGTTGTGTTCTTGTGGCAGATTTTCTCTCCAGCAGGGGCATATGCACACTCCAATATATGTTTATTGCTTTTCAAGGTGATAAGTGCTATACCTCACACTGTCATCTGTTTTGTACATTGTTTGGTGGATCTCCCCGATATACATGGAAAGAGACATGTCACTTGTCTGTGAAAGTTCAAAATGTGTCAGGAAGACAGTCTTGTCTGTGGAGGAGCCCTACACTAACACTGCCACTATCCCCAGAGAAAGGAATTCACACAGCCCTCAAACAGCCGGTACCATTCCTTCCCCAATGCATGGCTGTTCCCGAGGTCCGTTTTTCTCCTTGTGCCAGAATTCGGGATGAAGACATCTTTCATAACGGCGGTGTGGTGTTAAAGAGGCAAAACCTAGAGCATTTGTGTCCTAGATCTACTGTGCCTCTCTTTTCCTTACAGGTTTGCCTCTGGCCTTGATCCTCATCTTCAGTAGAACCCCCACACACACACACACACCGTCCACCCCCCGAACCCCCCCCCCCCCCCCCACACACACAGTATAGGCGGTTTGGGGGGGTGATTACAGATTTGCTTTAAAAGGGGTTATCCAGCGCTACAAAAACATGGCCACTTTCCCCCTACTGTTGTCTCCAGATTGGGTGAAACTCAGTTCCATTGAAGTAAATGGAGCTTAACTGCAAACCACACCTGAACTGGAGACAACAATAAGGGGAAAAGTGGCCATCTTTTTATAGCGCTGGATAACCCCTTTAAGTTAGAAACAAAAAGAAGCAACCTAGTTCCAACCTTCCAGACTTCTTAGACCTAAAAACTAAGGCTGGGTTCACACAACGTTTTTGCAATTCGTTTTTTGCAAATAACAGATGAAAAACTGATGAAAAAACGGATGCAACTGTGTGCATCCGTTTTGATCCGTTTTTTCATTGACTTCAATTATTGAAAAAAATATGGATCAAAACCGATCCGTTTTTTTTTTAGCCTACACAAAAACGTGGTCGACCTCATTTTTGTGTTCTCTAAAAACGGATCCGTTTTGATCTGTTTTTTTTTTTTTTTTAATAATAGAAGTCAATGGAAACACGGATTGAAAGGGATGCATACACATGCATTCGTTTTTTTTATGTTTTTCATCCATTTTTTGCAACAACAACAAAAAATGGATTGCAAAAAGAGAGAGAGAGAGAGAGAGAGAGAATGGGAATTTCTATAGGGCCCATATCCTTGGACCTTTTAGGGCTTTGGGCCAAGCCTTGAGACTTGTAGCTGTCAAGCTACTATTAAGTTCCTCTATTTTATTGGATGAATCATTTGCTATGTAAAGGACTGTGTCACATTTTCTATATAACAGTGTCTGGTTCACTATGTGCACTACAGTAGCTATCTGGCCACATATTATTGTGTGCCCAAGTGGACAGGGCAGATTCAAGCTTCATACATATATACCAGCAGTGATAATACCACATACATAGGTATATATTAGCAGGGAATATACCACACATAAACACATGTGCCAGCTACATATATGACTAGTGATCAGCATTCCCCCTTGTCACTGTGCCGCATAGCCAATCATCTCATGCCTCATGGCAAGGGGCAGCAATGTGATGACTTATAAAGGATGAGAAGGTGTCATGATGATGATGAAATATAAAACATCACATCATCACCTTATTGCTCACCATGCTGTATAGTTCACCTCCCTTGATCCTCCATCAAATGCAGTAACCAACCCTCCAGAGTGCCCTCCATGATGGTAGAGGCCACCTAATTAACCTACCCCTAAAGAGCATCTTCAATAGCGGCAAAGACCTCATAATTTCACAAACCATAATGGTTTGGAAATACAGGTAATGGAAATACAGTGCCTTTGTTTACAAAGAGGAATGGCAAATATGTATCATTCTATGTGCATAGATCAACGTTGAGAAGTACGACAGGTACCAGCGTTCCTCTTTGCAAACAAAGGCACTGTATTTCCATCACCTACAAGTTATCCTCCACATGTGTGCCGACTGTCATAATTTCGATACAAAACTTCTACGCACTTAGGCTATGTTCCCACTACGTAAAACTACGGCCATAGTTTTGCGGGGTGAGACATAGCTTTATTTTTATTGGGATTCCGGCCGGAGCGTAGACACACATCGTACACGCTCTGGCCGGGATCCTGGGCGGCGCCGGAAAAAACTGACATGTCAGTTTTCTGCGGCTGGAATTCAGTGAATTCCGGCCACAGAAAGACCTGTCAGTTCACACAGTGAAGCAGGCGGGCTGTGGGCTATGGAAAGCTCTGATGCGAGCGCGTGCTGATGCGCCCGCACCAGTGCTCCGCGGCCAGAAAGATCACTCACTTAAGTACCGGCCAGGATGATCCGGGCTAAGGGTATATGCACACTGAGCGATTTTCGCAGAAGTTCGAGCGGATTCAGTGTCCTATTTTGACAGAGCAGAAAAGGGAAGGAATTTCTAGCAGAAATCGTCTTCAATTCCGTGTGGAATCCGCGAGAATTGCTCGGTGTGCATATACCCTAACTGGGTATACAAGCATTTACTTTGAGCACGTCTATGCCAGTGCTGCCTGTCCTGCATGTACAGCATTTCCAGCTACATTGTGACTTATATAACAGACTTTATATGGGGGACTATATATATTTTATTCTGACTGCATTATTAACAAATTATTATACATTTTCATTCATAAAATTACCGTTTTAGTTTTGCTATTGTAAATGAAAAATAGCAAAATTAGAACGTACATATGCTGTATTATGTAATATAAACTAAAAGGAGGGGCGCTATTGCATTAGACGGGATCACCTTACATTAAAGCCCAAAAGTCGTTTTAGTTTAAATTTGCCTAATACAAAATATTTCCTTTATTTTCTAATTTTTTTATTTATTTTTTTTGTTTACAATAACAAAACTAAAACAAAAATATGTTTTATGCTGATGAATTTTTGCAAATTTGCTTCATCTCTACAGCCAAACAATTATTTAACTGTAGTGATTCGTTTAGGTTGGATTTGCAAATATTTGCTAATTAAGGCTAGGTTCACACTATGTAAGCTTCCGGCCGTAGTGCGCTCCGTGAATATGCAGCCGGAAACTTACGTAGTTAGCGTACAATGCAAAGTAAACGATCCCGGCCGCACAGTTCACACTTCGTACGAATGTACGCCGGGATCGTATACGGCGCCATAAGAAATGAACCAGACCATTGTTTCCGTCCGGAAGGCTGTAACTTACGCCCGTAGAATATTCACACGCCCGTAGTTTCAGCCGCACATGTACGGCGCCGTAAGAAATGCGTACGGATTCGTACGCAGTGTGAACATAGCCTTACAGTAAAAATTGCAAATTTCACTAAGCGAATTTCCGAGCTCTTTGCTCATCTCTAATCAACGCTGCAACAGTCTCTAAAATAGCCAATTTTCCCACTGCTGGAGACCATCAGCCAATCCAGACCCCAGGACAGCAGCTGTCAGGATGAGACACACATAACCAGACAGTGGGCCCTGAGGCCCGGAGGCTGAGGACGGCGCTGGATCCTGGTCAGGTAAGTTCCTGACAGCGGCATAGGTGAATTCCCAGGTGAGTGAACTTTGACCCAGCCAAGGGAAAGCCAAGAACGTTCTAGAACGTACTGCAATCTTAAATATATAAAGGAAGAGAGGGGGGGTGCGATCCTATGTGTCCCCCTGTCCCTCAAAGGGGACGGGGGGAGCTGAAATTTTGAATCATGGCAGAAGCGGCTCTGCATGTGGAATGTTCGCTTATTAAAGCCATGTTCACACTTTGTATAAGACTGGCCGTTCCGTGACCCAGCTGTTCCGTCACGGAACGGCCGGTCTCAGAAAAGATCATCCCAGCCAGTACTGCAGTACCAGCCGGATGATCTTTAGCGCCTCTGAATTTGGATGCGGGCGCATCCATGCACACCCGCATCCGGATTCCCCACTGCGCAAATCGCGGCCGCTCATGCGACATGTCAGTTTCTTGTGGCGCTGCGATTCTCTCAGCCTTCTGCACAACATAAGTTCTGCACTAATTAGTACGGAGCTTACATTGTGTGAACATAGCCTAAGGCAATGTTCACACGGCGTATGAGACCGCCTGTTTTGTGACCCGGCTGGGTCACAGAACGGCCGGTCTCTGAAAAGATCATCCCGGCCAGTACTGCAGTACCGGCCGGATGATCTTTCCAGCCGCAGTGTTCTGATGCGGGTGCATCAGCACGTGCCTGCATCAGAACTCTCATAGCACACAATGAAGCAAGCGTCCGGAGCCGCTCGCTTCATTGTGTGAACTATTCACTGAATTGTGGCTGTAGAAAACGGACATGTCAGTTGTTTGTGGCGCCGCATGGGATCCCGGCCAGAGCGTATGCTATGTGTATACGCTCCGGCCGGGATCCCATAGGAGAGGAAGTGTTCCACACTGTGGAACACCGATGGCAACAACGGCCGTACTTTTACATAGTGTGAACATAGCCTAACACTGCATGTTTTCTGTGTTGCTTTACGGTTGCTGAAGGAGTCCCCTTCTTCTTTTTACTTTCTATTCAGTGTTCCATTTAAAGTGTGATATAGCCTTTACAAAAATCGATCCAGTGTGTGTAATGGTGTCATTCTGCACTGCAAAACTAAAGACACCTTACATTTTATCAACCTTGATACCTAACATCCAGTCCCCTAGCACCTTAAAATAAAACTGAATTTTAACCTCTATGCTTTTTTCTTCTGGAAAATGTACAATTGATAGATTTGTATTTGAGATTTTCATTGTTTTTGGTCATGTGATAAAGGCCAACTAGGCCAAAATGCACGACAGAACACGTACCCCTGTGCGTAATTTTACTGGAACCCGAAATAAACAAAATTGATTTGAAAAAAATTGCTGCTGGAACACAGTTTTCTTATTGGATGTAAAGTGAACTTCCCTAGGCCAGGTGTGGGAGTATATGTAGTGAGCTGCAATGCCTACTACTATATTGTATCACCACCAAGTATATACATGCCGCACAGGTGCTCTTCCATGTGTACAATGTACATACAGGAGCACCCAACCTAGTGAATATACAGTAGTGTTAGTATAAATTATTGAATACATTCATTTTTTTCCCCGTCAGGTAATTGGGCGGGGACGGAGGGGGGGGGGGGGGCTATAGATACATTTACCACCTATATATATAGATACATTTACCGCTTATATCTCATAAGTAACAGTGATCTAAAAACTCTCATCTTCAACTCCTGGACAGGAGAGAGTCTACATGGCTGATAAAGTATTATCACTTTAGGTTAGGTAATACCTTCACTAATACATTATGTAACCCTAGTAGTTCTGGGGGGTGCACATGTCAGAACGTGTTCTCGGTCCCTTATTGTACGCGGGATCGGCTTCAATCACTTGCAGAAAGTAGAGAGCGTGAGAGTTTATTACACAGAGACATGAGCTCTTTTTCTATATAATGATTATTCTTTATTGGTATAGGACAGTAGATACAATAGCAGAACTCTCTTTAGTGGAATAACACAGGATTGTTGTACATCTATGAAGATTAAACTATATAAAATATATCAATGTCTTTCAGCGTACCAGAAAGAGAGAAAGTCACACAGTCACATTTATTATAAGTAACATTAGAAATAAGCTCATATTATGTAGTGTACTAGAGGCAATGAGGAAACCCAAAATGTCTGGTTATTGATCCAAATTGATTGAAGAAGACTTTAATAATATAAAAAAGAAAGTCAGTGTACAGTTCTGCTTTCTGCCAGACAGTACAAGGAGGAATCCTTCATCAAAATAAGCAGGGATTCTTTACTTAAAGAGTAGTAAGACTATGAAATGCTCCGCCAATGCTCCCAATGAATCATTGTTCTGATAAGAAAAAACAATGGGGGACATTTATTAAGGAGTCTAATGTGTGCAACTAATGGGGATTGGTGTGTATTTTGTTCCAATAGCTTGTGACTGATTCTTTAAAATGTAGCACTGCCATAGTGAATGCATCTAAGTAAAAAGTCGAAAAAAAAGTCTCAAAAATGCAGAAATTGCACAAATATATTAACCTGGTACTGACTAGACGCAGGCCTGCACCTGATTGTATGACTTTTTAAAAAGTTGCAAATGATAAATTGGGCGCTAATCCTGGATTATGGGAACTTTTGGGTGAATACTAGAGATGAGCGAACCGGGTTCGGGTTTAAGTCCATCCGAACCCGAACTTTCGGCATTTGATTAGCTGGGGCTGCTGAACTTGGATAAAGCTCTAAGGTTGTCTGGAAAACATGGATACAGCCAATGACTATATCAATGATTTCCACATAGCCTTAGGGCTTTATCCAACTTCAGCAGCCACCGCTAATCAAATGCCGAAAGTTCGGGTTCGGAAGGACTCGAGCATGCTCCAGGTTCGCTCATCTTTAGTGAATACTAAAACAGGCAGATTAAAAAAAAAATTGCATCTAAAAAATATTTGCTAGTCGAATACTGGTTTATAAAAAGAACCAAAAATGGGTGAAAAATCCAATTATTCACCGAAAATTAGGCGCAAAACCCTTGATAAATTTCCCCAAATATTGTAACCAATGACGAGGGATAAACCCCCGAAAATATTTCTCTAAAGTGGCAGCCAGGGTGGATAATAGAAGAACATTTTCAGGAATGGATGGGGGATGGGGGGAGGGAGGGTGCAGAGCCAAGAATTGATTGAAAATGAGGAGTCACTGTCCTTTTATAATTGTATTCCCTCTACAGCACAATCCATTCCTGGCTTTGGCTTTAAAAACTAAATTAACAATAGTACAAAGCTTTAGGCTCCCCAAAGACAATCATTAAAAGCAAATAAAAAAAAAAGAACAAACAGGGGCCGCAGCGCCTCATGTGATACCGTGGCAGAATGTAGAGGAAGGTAACAGTAAATGTGCTCACCTTATAGCCACTTGGGCTTTGTGCATATCACTACGGCCAGAACGGAATTTTCTTCTGTAATACAGACACAGAAATATGTATGTATATGTATGTATGTATGTATGTATGTATGTATGTATGTACACTTATGTATGTCTATGGGAAGACATATAGGAGAAGACTTTCTACAACCAGTGAACACGCTATCATTGTACACAGATGATCTCTATTTAACACAATGCAAAGTAAAGTGTACCTCCAATCACTATTGGGAAGCACGGGCCACCATAGTCATTTCTCTAATATAAATCTATTTTAAATCTGGCACCAGAATAAGCTTTCCAGTGCCCATTCTATCCGCTCCCTGCAGCATATACCTATACCTTAAGAGACCGAGCTTCCCAATTCATCTTCATAGCACCATAGACTTAAGGTCCTATCAATACTGTAAATGATCGCTGATCTGCTAGATCGGCACTCTTTTACTGAGCCTATTACACGGCCCGTTAATCGTTTAGCTAGGGCTGCGTGGACATTGTTAGCAATGTCCAGGCAGCCTTTGCTTATACAGTTTAGATCACCTGTCCATGTTCACAGTGTTCTCCTGCGCTCTGTTTCTTCCCCGATCTCACCCGCTTCAGTCTCAGAGCGCCCTGGCTGCACTATTACATGTAGCGATGCACGGTCAGTGGCCGATGATTTTAGGTCTGGGCCTAAAGAAATATTCATCCGATAATCATTTCATAGGCTGATCATTGGATTAAATGGAGCTATCGCCCGAACGAGGCCGATTCGGTTGATTTTCGCTCCATGTGATAGGGCCTTTATTTTACTCTGGGTCTGGGTCCCACTAGCCACAATCCTACTCCACACTGATGAGGGGCAAATACCCCGAAACAGCTGTCTGAGGATGGATACCTTGCTTAGGTGGTTTCCTTGATTGGAGACATTCCTGGACTTGGTTGTTCCTTCCCGGAGGAAGGTCTGGCTAGTTCACTGACGTTGAGACACGTGATGGTGTCTCTGCAGTGTTCTTTTGCATATTTATATAACTCTGGGTCTGGCTTTGGGTATTGGAGCTATGGAGAAAATCTTTTTAAATTAACATTAACAAAAGTGCCCGTCATCACTGGGCGGGTACGGGTACAATTTAAAACCAAAGGGCTGTACAGGGGATATTATGTTGTGTCAAGCTAATAGGGACAAAAAGAAATGTATGCAGTTGTTTTCAGATTTCTAGGTAGTGTGAATGTATACTTGTATGTAGCGATATGCCAGAATCTAATCTAATTATCATTGTATTTCTATACAGTAAGACCTGAAACATTCAAGAGGGGCGAATCATCTTCATATGCACTGCAGTAAAATGCTAGTAATTTTTTTTTTTTTAAAGCGAATAATGTCAAAAGCAAAATTAGAGCTATTCTTATTATTGAGCACAGCATAGCAGAGCCCAGAACAAGGAGATACATGTCTTTTTTAGTTCACTGTTGGAACATATCATGTATAATGAATGGAGAGATGGTGGGCTGCATATGGTAATTAATGTAATCCAAAATGTTGTATTTTTCGACACATCACCAGATACATACAGCATCATATAAAAGTATAATATCTGTAGCACTAAGAAAAAGCTCATACTCTTCACAGCATTGAAGTGAGACTCTAAGTTTGGGCTGCGAAAACCGGACCCAGAGCTCCTCATCCGTCTGGTGTGCATCCACAGAGAGTGAAGTAACAGGAAGATTGCAGCCAGAAATATCAGGAATGGTGGACATGAGATTAGGAGGAAAATCAGGACTTTGACACTAGAATTGTCAGCCATCACAGCTCTGGCTAGAGTAATATTTTCCACTGTTAGATTCTGTATCTGTATTTTATAGGCGTACCAACCAAATGGAAGACCAGAAGCTACAGATATCAGCAGAGAAGCCAGAAGGAACCATGGGACCAGGGTGGAGATCTTGAACTTTAGGAGGATGAAGAACTTCCAGTTGTAGCTTGTGATCTTGACACAGTAAAAGACACAGAGGACGGTGGCGAACCAGAGATTGGTAGAATGCAGAATCTTTGTGATTGCTGATAATGTAGACAAAGCCTGAATGTTGTTGTCCAAGAGATGGAGTAGAAAGGAAAAGTAAGACAAGAAGACAATTAGGAGGAATAAGCTTCTGGAAGTAGACAAACAGCTCAGGATTTTATCACCAATAGGAAGAGATTTCCTTGTTTTCCATTTCATGAAATTGGCCGCCACGATGATGAGATTTATGATGACTCCAGCAATGCATTCAGTATACAGCACAGATGCCAAAATATACTGGAAAACGAGACCTATCGTAACCATTCTAACGTTTCTTCTGAGACAGATATTGGGACTGGTCTGCAGGATAGAAGCCTTTGTGTAATGATCTGGTATATTTCTTCTTTATACAGATTTCATGTCCATTCCTCATGTAAATTACAGGCTTGTGTTCCGCGTCCATGCAAATCTCTGATCCAGCAGACGGACTATGGAAACTATCTGCAATGTTCAGTAAAGAATCACATTTTTAACCAATAGATGTTTTAATCCAAATATTCAATTTGATACTATCACTATCCAATTAAACCCAATTAAAATATATACCCCTAAAAACAACACAGTTCGTACAGGTGCCAGGTCCTCCTTCTCCACATATAGGTTGTCAGTACATGAAATAAAAGAGCAAGTATATACAAAATATAAAATAAACAAAGTGCAAATAGTGCCAAATAGCAAGGTCTGTATATATGAATATAGGGCAAGAGTAAAATATAACCAAAATGGTTGTTATTATATTATAATGTTGCACTATAATTCCTATAGTTACTGTAGCATGTAATGTGTGGAAAATATGGACCCCCACCTCAGACTCCAATGCACGTTTCACTTTGACCGGCTTCCTCGGGTTTTAATTGGATAGTGTCTTCAATAAAGTATATTTTTAATAATCAAATTGAGTATTTGGATTTATTGTGGTGTGGAAACAGGTATTGATGCAGTAAGGTGACCCCTTCAAATATGTTATTTGTTAATGCCCAATCATCTGATTGTAGGTGTAGTCAATAGATGTAATGTATTAGGCTGGGCAGGGTCGGGACAAGTTATTTTGGTGCCCTTGAGAAAGAGGACATCCTCCCCCCTCTATCCAGTAGCACAGCAAATGGGTCAATCAAATTATATGCCCACACATACACACACCAAAAAACCCCAAAGATATATATATAGTATATTCATAATGGAACTTCAGTAGCGCAAATGCGGTAGCCCTGGCACTGTCAAAGCAGTGCGCGTTGTTCCTGGCACTGTCAGTGGTGCGCGTCTCCCAGCGCTGTGCACTATGATAAATGGCATGATAAATTGCTATATGATATTACTAAACCCCAACTCATGTAATCTTAAATAGTAGCCAACCATCCCCCATAGTCTCTTATACAGTATAGTAGCCAGCCCACCCCTGAGATCTCATATAGTAGCCAGCCCTCCCCAGTAGTCTCATAGTAGCCAGCTCTCCCCTGTAGTTAATTATATAGTATCCGGCACCTAGAATAGTTGTTAAAGGGAACCTGTCACCTGTGGACGGCACCCCTGCATACAGCCCCCCATACTTACCCCATCCTGCCGGTCCTGCTGCGGAGATACGGCCGCCCACTCATCTTCTCATTTAAGTATGGGGGGCTGTATCCAGGGGTAGGGTGGGTTTGGAGGCCATCCAGGGGTGACAGGTTGTCTCATTAGCTTGGAGTCACCCTTTTCTGTGGCCCCAGAGGCCGGGGAGGTATATAATATGGGCGGTCTGATCGGCTGTCCGGACCTCCCATATTATAATCTAATGCGATGGCAGGCCAGATGTAATTCAAACTCTGAACTGCCTGGTGGGACAAAAAACATGGTCCCACGGGCCAGATTTGGCCCGCGGGCCAGAGTTTGACTTGAGTGACATAGAAGAAGGTTTGGTAGGTGAGATTAGTAACATAGGAGAAGGTTTGTTGAGTAACAGAGGTGTAACTAGAAATGTCTGGGTCCCATAACAAACTTTTGATTCCCCCTACCCCCTTCCCGACTGACCACTAAGCTGCCAAGTCTAGTCATAACTTAAAAAGCTCATCAGGAATGCTTGCAGTTAAAGGGACATTTGCAGAATCCGAGAGGACCGCTTGGCCACCTTGTGCTGCAAATGATGACAGCTCAGGGGGCCCAGTGTATTGCAGGAGAAGGCAACAGGACCCCCTGATGCGGTGGACTCCATGGCAGCTGCTATGGCTGCTACAGTGGTAGTTACGCCCCTGGTAGGTAGGGTTTGTCTGTTTGCTGATGACACAAAAGTGTGCAATAGGGTTGATATTCCTGGAGGTGTCAGTAATATGGAAAATGATTTAGCTTTGCTAGGTAAGTGGTCAAAACAATGGAAAATGCAGTTCAATGTTTTCAAGTGTAAAATAATGCACTTTAGGAGAAGGAATTATCTATGCTAGTATCATATCAGTAGTTCTGTGTTGGCAAAGATTTTAGAAGAGAAGGATTTAGGGGTAGTGATTTCAGGCAGCCTTACTATGAATCACCAGTGCAACAAGAAATATGGTATGCTGGACCATATAGCTAGAGGTATAACCAGTAGGAAGAGGGAGATTGTGATCCCACTGTATAAGCTCTACTGACAACACATCTGTTCTGGAGACCTCATCTACAAAAATATACTGATAAAATAGAACGGGTCTAGAGACAGGGTAAAAAAGTGATGGAGGGTGTGAAGCATAAAATATATGAGGAAAGACTCAAGGATTTAAATCTGTATAATCTGGAGGAAAAAAGGGAAAAAGGGGACATGATAGAAATCTTTATATACAGCATAGGAAGAGATGACATGATGGAAACCTTTTTTATTTTTTTATTTTTGTATCTTTATTAATTTTACAGAAACAAAACAAGAAATAATAATATTTACAAATAAAAATCTAAGAAACATAGGGAGAGTCCCCTGACACTCCAGAATCGGACCCAACTAAAAAAAGAACTGCCATGTTCCCGACAACAACACTGTATCAAAATTACTAACGGATCAAGCATTTATCACCTACCCCAATAACCATTCAATTTTGTTACCCAGAGGACCTAAACCTCCCACGCTGGGATTAACCAATCCAATATCTAATAACTCAAATTACTCAATCCCACCACCCACTCACACTAAGCATTACCACTCCAAGGTCTCCAGTCACAGCCTGGACCTCATATCAGCCCGATTACCCTAGGTCAAATAACCCGTCCATAATCTGGCAAGATCGGACACTCTCAACCAATCATGTCCACCTAAAAAAACTCCTCTCGGAGCAAACAACGCAATACAATACATTCAATTATTACCATTTACAAATAGGGATATAGGAGAACCAGCTTACAGACATACAGAGTCCACCTCTGATAAGTTGCCACCACCACAGAGGTGAACCACCGTCCGGAAGAAACTATTCCCACTCAACCAGCTTAGCCTCCATGAACCCTAAACATTGGCCCATGTCACTTTATCTGTTCTATCCGTCCGTCCCACTAGCCATTCATGATGACCAGTCAAGAGTTTCCGGTAGACCAGAAAACCCACCACACACTTCTGGTTCCCCCCGACCTCTCATCCTTTAAATAACGAAAATAAATAATATATCATTATTCATCCAATTTTCACACCCACTATCTTTACAAATGGCACGTGCCCCCAACCCGGATGACCTGCTACCAAACAACAGCCCCAGACACGTCAGAGAGTCCCCACCCAAACAACTACAAAAACTAAACCCCATCTCTACCTTGAATCCTGGCATCTGAGGAGACATTTCCTCCGTACATAGTCAAATTAGTCATAGTGCAACTCTTGTCTACTTTCAAGATGACACTATGACCGCTATGTACAAAATCCCTATGTTTCATAATTTAACACCCCCCACCCCGGCGGGCTGTGATGGTAAAATAAGTAAAAATAAAAAAAAAACATACCATCAATCCTTCCCTCCCCATCAACTCTTTCCCAAACTTGACCCTAACCCATGGTTTTCCAACAGGAGCACATACTCTTTTAGTTTACCATAACATCTCTTATTTTGGTTGTACCATAATTCACACCTTAAGGCTATGTTCACACTGCTTATATGTCCGGCCGCATATTTTCACGGCCGGACATATACGCGGTAAACTCCGGCCGGGGATTTGCGCTACTTGCGGCTGGCTACGTACGGAGCGCGAACTTACGCCTGAAGTCTACTTACGCCTCCCGAGCGCCCTACGTAGCAAAGCTTGCAAAATTAAGAAATCACCACTACGTACGGGACCGCATCTTACGCTACGGGCGTAAGTTACAGCATTTTCGTCCTCAAACAATGGTCTGGTTCATTTTATACGGCGCCGCGTACGATCCTTGCGTAAGTTCTTACGTAGTGTGAACTGTGCCGCCGTATATCGTATACTTTCCATTGCACGCAAACTACGTAAGTCTCCGGACGCTTATTCACGGAACGCGCTACGTCCGGAGATGTACGTAGTGTGAACATAGCCTAAGATCGTACTGCCAATTTTTTTCCACTCTCTGGGCATTGGAGGTCTTGATGATACCCACCCCCTTATCAATGCCGCCTGACTGCAAAAAATAATCTATACACTTCTCGCTTCTTAATCCTTGTCAAGTGCTGTCCCTCCATTATCCCTAACTAGAAAATGTACCCGGCGCTGCCCGGGTATAAAGTGTCAGTGTGTTAATTAGATTTGTTCTAAGGTGCCCAGGAGGCCAAGCTAAAGGTATTGTTTCATCTGAGTTAAATAGTGGAATTAGTGTATACCTGTAGTGCATAGTTGGAGGGGTTCTGTATACCCACAATGTATAGTTTTTAGGGGTCTCGCATATCTGTAGTGCATAGTTGGGGGGGGCTGTATACCTATAGTGTATAGTTGAGGGAGGTCCTGTATACCTGCAGTGTACAGTTGGTGAAGGTCCTGTATACCTATACTGTAAAGTTCGGGGGTCCTGTATACCTGTAGTATATAGTTGGTGCTGTATACCTGTAATGTATAGTTGGTGGAGGTCTTGTATACCTGTAGTTTATAGTTTGAGGGTCCTGGATACCTGTAGTGTATAATTGGTGGAGGTCTTGTATACCTGTAGTATATAGTTCGGGGGTCCTGTATACCTGTAGTAAATAGTTTGAGGGTCCTGTATAACTATAGTATAGAGTTGGTGGAGGTCCTGTATACCTGTAGTGTATAGTTTGGGGTCCGATATACCTGTAGTATATAGCTGGTGGAGTTCCTGTATACCTATAGTATATTTGGGGTCCTGTATACTTGTAGTATAGAGTTGGTGAAGGTGCTGTATACCTGTATTATAGAGTTGGTGTAGGTCCTGTATACCTGTAGTGTATGGTTTTGAGGTCCTGTATACCTGTAGTGTATAGTTTGGGGTCCTATATACCTGTAGTATATAGTTGGTGGAGTTCCTGTATACCTGTAGTGTATAGTTTTGGGGTCCTGTATACCTGTAGTGTATAGTTTGGGGTCCTGTATACCTGACGTATATAGTTGGTGGAGGTCCTGTATACCTGTAGTATATAGTTTTGGGGTTCTGTATACCTGTAGTGTAAAGTTTGGGGTCCTGTATACCTGTAGTATATAGTTTTGTGGAGGTCCCGTGCACTTGTAGTGTATAGTTTTGGGGTCCTGTATACCTGTAGTGTCCTGTATACCTGCAGGGTTGTATTTACCCGTATGGCAGTGTTGTTCAGTCACAGAGTGTCGGTATTGGTCATGTCTGGTATGGGGGTGTTATCCAGTCACAGTATGGCGGTATTGGTCAGGTCTGGTGTGGCGGTGTTATCCAGTCACGGTATGGTGGTATTGGTCAGGTCTGGTATAGCAGTGTTATCCAGTCACAGTATGGCAGTATCGGTCAGGTCTGATATGATGGTGTTATCCAGTCACAGTATGGTGGTATTGGTCAGGACTGGTGTGGCGGTGTTACCCAGTCACAGTTTGCCGGTATTGGTCAGGTCTGGTATGGCAGTGTTATCCAGTCACAGTATGGCGGTATTGGTCAGGTCTGGTATGACAGTGTTATCCAGCACAGTATGGCGGTATTGGTCAGGTCTGGTATGGCAGTGTTATCCAGTCACAGTATGGCGGTATTGGTCAGGTCTGGTGTGGCAGTGTTATCCAGTCACAGTATGGCGGTATTGGTCAGGTCTGGTGTGGCAGTGTTATCCAGTCACAGTATGGCGGTATTGGTCAGGTCTGGTGTGGCAGTGTTATCCAGTCACAGTATGGCGGTATTGGTCAGGTCTGGTGTGGCGGTGTTATCCAGTCACAGTATGGCGGTATTGGTCAGGTCTGGTGTGGCAGTGTTATCCAGTCACAGTATGGCGGTATTGGCCAGGTCTGGTGTGGCGGTGTTATCCAGTCACAGTATGGCGGTATTGGTCAGGTCTGGCAGTGTTATCCAGTCACAGTATGGCGGTATTGGTCAGGTCTGGTATGACAGTGTTATCCAGCACAGTATGGCGGTATTGGTCAGGTCTGGTGTAGCAGTGTTACCCAGTCACAGTTTGGTATATCTGTTGTGCCCTGTGTATACATGTACTGTATGGATGGAGTAGGGGGCCCTGTATATACATGTACTGTATAGATGGAGTAGGGGGTCCTGTATATACATGTACTGTATAGATGGAGTAGGGGGTCCTGTATATACATGTTCTGTATAGATGGAGTAGGGGGTCCTGTATATTCATGTACTGTATAGATGGAGTAGGGGGCCCTGTATATACATGTACTGTATAGATGGAGTAGGGGGTCCTGTATATACATGTCCTGTATAGATGGAGTAGGGGGTCCTGTATATACATGTACTGTATAGATGGAGTAGGGGGCCCTGTATATACATGTACTGTATAGATGGAGTAGGGGGCCCTGTATATACATGTACTGTATAGATGGAGTAGGGGGTCCTGTATATACATGTACTGTATAGATGGAGTAGGGGGCCCTGTATATACATGTACTGTATAGATGGAGTAGGGAGTCTACCAGTTATTACTGTGGATGTTGTGAGGCAGCTTCCCTAGCAACCATTGCTCCCTGTGAAAATGAAAGCAGTAATCCTATTGGTTGCTAAGGCTCCAACTGCCGTGTCTGCTGCAGCTAATTATATCACCTGTGTTTGCAGTGAGGAGATTTTCCCATTCATCTCTATGAGGCGCCTCTCTTTCCCCTCCCCCTCCCCTCCTGTACATCTGGCGAGGACGGGACCTTCGCAATAACCTTCCCGGGCACCCAATGTATCTGTGTGCCAAATTTGGGGTCAAACGGTTCAGGCGTTTGGAAGTCTATAGAGGACAGACAGACAGACAGAAGGACAGACAGACAGACAGACAGACAGACTTTGATTTTTATGATATAGATAGATATTGCACACAAAAATTTCTCCTGTGTCAAATTAAAAAATAACACTCATTGTGTTAAATACCTCACCCCAATAAACACTCAGATTCAGACATGCCCACCACTGGTGCCCTAAGTACGCATTCTCTGTAACACATCTAATCTATATCATAAAAATCAAAGTCTGTCTGTCTGTCTGTCTGTCCTTCTGTCTGTCTGTCTGTCTGTCTGTCCTCTATAGACTTCCAAACGCCTGAACCGTTTGACCCCAAATTTGGCACACAGATACATTGGGTGCCCGGGAAGGTTATTGCGAAGTTCCCGTCCCCGCCAGATGTACAGGAGGGGAGGGGGAGGGGAAAGAGCGGCGCCTCATAGAGATAAATGGGAAAATCTCCTCACTGCAAACACAGGTGATATAATTAGCTGCAGCAGACACGGCAGTTGGAGCCTTAGCAACCAATAGGATTACTGCTTTCATTTTCACAGGGAGCAATGGTTGCTAGGGAAGCTGCCTCACAACATCCACAGTAATAACTGGTAGACCCCCTACTCCATCTATACAGTACATGTATATACAGGACCCCCTACTCCATCTATACAGTACATGTATATACAGGACCCCCTACTCCATCTATACAGTACATGTATATACAGGACCCCCTACTCCATCTATACAGTACATGTATATACAGGACCCCCTACTCCATCTATACAGTACATGTATATACAGGACCCCCTACTCCATCTATACAGTACATGTATATACAGGACCCCCTACTCCATCTATACAGTACATGTATATACAGGACCCCCTACTCCATCTATACAGTACATGTATACAGGAGCCCCTACTCCATCTATACAATACATGTATACAGGAACCCCTACTCCATCTATACAGTACATATATATACAGGGCCCCCTACTCCATCTATACAGTACATGTATACAGGACCCCCTACTCCATCTATACAGTACATGTATATACAGGGCCCCCTACTCCATCTATACAGTACATGTATATACAGGACCCCCTACTCCATCTATACAGTACATGTATATACAGGGCACTACAGGTATACCAAACTGTGACCGGGTAACACTGCCACACCAGACCTGACCAATAACGCCATACTGAGACTGGATAACACTACAAATACCGGACCTGACCAATACCGCCATACTGTGCTGGATAACACTGTCATACCAGACCTGACCAATACCGCCATACTGTGACTGGATAACTATGCCATACCAGACCTGACCAATACCGCCATACTGTGCTGGATAACACTGTCATACCAGACCTGACCAATACCGCCATACTGTGACTGGATAACACTGCCATACCAGACCTGACCAATACCGGCAAACTGACTGGGTAACACCGCCACACCAGACCTGACCAATACCGCCATACTGTGACTGGATAAAACCATCATATCAGACCTGACCAATACTGCCATACTGTGACTGAATGCAAGAAAGAGAAAAACGGGGGGGGAAAAAGGGCGCTTCCTAGTGCAGTATTGTATAGATGGTGTGTAGCAGTAGTGCAGAGATCAATCCTCAATGCACTCACCTTCTTGTGTTGTGCAAAGAATAGGCACAACACTATCTAGGGCTTCAATCAAATATCGCAGCTCAGCACAAAATCATCCACACAGCGTGTGGAGCACATAGACAAACAGCAAAGGAATCCTTCAAGGACTTGGGGATCCAACAATGATCTTCTAAAGTGCCAAGCGCAGATAAAAACTAGGACCGGGTAGTCAATGGTACATAGCCGCATATGCGGTTACCAAAATAGTAACTCCCAATCAAACTAGTCATAAAAACAAATAATTTATCGGTAGCAGCGACGCGTTTCGGCACCAGCATCCATAGGTGCCTTTCTCAAGCCTCAGCCCCTACTCCATCTATACAGTACATGTATATACAGGACCCCCTACTCCATCTATACAGTACATGTATACAGGAGCCCCTACTCCATCTATACAGTACATGTATACAGGAACCCCTACTCCATCTATACAGTACATATATATACAGGGCCCCCTACTCCATCTATACAGTACATGTATTCAGGCTTGAGAAAGGCACCTATGGATGCTGGTGCCGAAACGCGTCGCTGCTACCAATAAATTATTTGTTTTTATGACTAGTTTGATTGGGAGTTACTATTTTGGTAACCGCATATGCGGCTATGTACCATTGACTACCCGGTCCTAGTTTTTATCTGCGCTTGGCACTTTAGAAGATCATTGTTGGATCCCCAAGTCCTTGAAGGATTCCTTTGCTGTTTGACTGTGACTGGATAACACCGCTATACCAGACCTGACCAATACCACCATACCGTGACTGGATAACACCGCCACACCAGACCTGACCAATACCGCCATACTGTGACTGGATAACACCGCCATACCAGACATGACCAATACCGACACACTGTGACTGAATAACACTGCCATATGGGTAAATACAACCCTGCAGGTATACAGGACATTACAGGTATACAGGACGCCAAAATTATACACTACAGGTGCACAGGACCTCCACAAAACTATATACTACAGGTATATAGGACCCCAATTTTTACACTACAGGTATAAAGGACCCCAAAACTAAACACTACAGGTATACAGGACCTCCACCAACTATATACTTCAGGTATACAGGACCTCCACCAACTATATAATACAGGTATACAGGACCCCAAACTATACACTACAGGTATACAGGAACTCCATCAACTACATACTACAGGTATATAGGACCCCAAACTATACACTACAGGTATACAGGACCTCAAAACTATACACTACAGGTATACAGGACCTACACCAACTCTATAATACAGGTATACAGCACCTTCACCAACTCTATACTACAAGTATACAGGACCCCAAATATACTACAGGTATACAGGAACTCCACCAGCTATATACTACAGGTATATAGGACTATACAAACTATACACTACAGGTATACAGGTATACAGGACCTCCACCAACTCTATACTATAGTTATACAGGACCCTCAAACTATTCACTACAGGTATACAGGCCCCCCGAACTATATACTACAGGTATACAAGACCTCCACCAATTATACACTACAGGTATCCAGGACCCTCAAACTATAAACTACAGGTATACAAGACCTCCACCAACTATACATTACAGGTATACAGCACCAACTATATACTACAGGTATACAAGACCCCCCCGAACTATACAGTACAGGTATACAGGAACTTCACCAACTGTACACTGCAGGTATACAGGACCTCCCTCAACTATACACTACAGGTATACAGCCCCCCCCAACTACACACTACAGGTATACAGGACCCCCCCAACTATACACTATAGGTATACAGCCCCCCCAACTATGCACTACAGATATGCGAGACCCCTAAAAATTATACATTGTGGGTATACAAAACCCCTCCAACTATGCATTACAGGTATACACTAATTCCACTGATTAACTTAGATGAAACAATACCTTTAGCTTGGCCTCCTGGGCACCTTAGAACAAATCTAATTAACACACTGACACTTTATACCCGGGCAGCGCCGGGTACATTTTCTAGTACATCCTTATATTTTGTTTTTTGATCACTTGTTAAGATTAGCAGCCGAATAATATAGTCTACTAGAAATTGTACCTGGCCCTGCCTGAGTATAAAGTGTCAGTGTGTTAATTAGTTTTTTTCCAAGGTCGGCCAGGAGATAAATCTATGCCCTTGTATTTATTTTTTTGTTTAGGGGGAAATTGCCAGGAGCCCTATATACCCCTTTATACGCTATATATCCCGACAGTTCTGCACTATTTATGTAAATTGTAACAGATGCACATTAGAAATAAAATAAAAACTTTAAACATCCTAAATACCTAATAGCCAAACTGAGATGTCATGTGATCAGACTGTATACAGAGCCTGGTTATAAACAACATTGGCAGTGTTATATACAGCCTGGTTATATACAACATTGGCAATTTTATATACAGAGCCTGGTTATATACAATATTGGCAGTGTTATATACAGCCTGGTTATATCCAACATTGGCAGTGTTATATACAGCCTGGTTATATACAAAATTGGTAGTGTTAAATACAGCCTGGTTATGTACAACATTGGTAGTGTTATGCTGAGCCTGGCTATATACAACATTGACAGTGTTAGTGGAGGTCATGTATACCTGAAGTGTACAGTTTGGGGGTCCTGTATACCTGTAGTATAGAGTTAGTGGAGGTCCTGTATACCTGTAGTGTATAGTTTGGGGACCCTGTATACCTGTAGTATATAGTTGGTGGAGGCCCTGTATACCTGTAGTGTATAGTTCTGGGGTCCTGTATACCTGTAGTGTACCTATAGAGTTTGGGGGTCCCCCCTGCCGACTGCAGACCATAAGTAAAGTGTGTTTGCAGAAAACCTGCAGCTTATAATAATAAGTGCATACACAATTCTGCATCATCTGGCCCTCTTAGGCAATACCTTTCATACTTGTTGAGGACAACACAGAAGAGGTTTCAAAGTTTCTAACACTGTAACCCCCCCCCCCCTTGCAGGTAGCCCCCGTACTGTTTACCTTCCCCCCCGCAGGTAGCCCCCATACTATATACACCCCCACCCCACCCCTATGGGTAGCCCCCATACTCTATACACTCCCCCCACTTGCAGGTAGCCCCCATACTCTAAAGACCCCCCCTTGCAGGTAGTACATATACTGTATAAACTGTACCCCCGCAGGTAGCCCCCCATACTCTATACACTCCGCCTCTTCCTGCAGGTTGCCCCCATAATGTGTACACTCCACCCCTGCAGGTAGCCCCAATACTGTCTACACTCCCACCTTCTTGCAGGTTGCCCCATACTGTATACATTCCACCCCCGCAGGTTGCCCCCATACTGTATACAATTCCCCCCTGAAGGTAGCCTCCAAACTGTATACACTCTCCCCTTGCAGGTAGCCCCCATACTGTATACACTCCCCCCTGCAGGTATCCCCCATACTGTATACACTGCCCCCTTGCAGATAGCCCCCATGCTGTATACACTCCCCCCTGCAGGTAGCCCCCATGCTGTACAAACTCCCCTCTGCATATAGCCCCCATGCTGTATACACTTCCCCCTGCAGGCAGCCCCCATGGTGCATACACTCCCCCCTTCAGGTAGCCCCCCATGCTGTATACACTCCCCCTTCAAGTAGCCCCCATGCTGTATACACTCCCCCCTTCAGGTAGCCCCCATGCTGTATACATTCCCCAACACCACCACCCGGCAGGTAAGCCCCTTACTGTATACACTATATACATTGTACTCTGTTAGGCTATGTTCACACTATGTAAAAGTACAGCCATTGTTGCCATCGGCTGACTGACTAGCTGAGCAGGACATGAAGACGCGGGGAGCAGGTGATGCATACGCTCTGGCGGCAGGGGGCTAATGGGGCGGGCTGCTGACAAACTCACAGCGGGATGTGGATCCTGCTGCGAGTTTGTCTACCATTGAGTGCACAGGGCAGGGATCCACAGTGGGTCTCGCTGCGAATTTGCAGAGAGAAATCGGATTCGCCCAGTGTGTTTGTACCCCTACAGTATTTATTTCTGTGGATCTGTTTTGAGGCAGCTGGTCCTAGCAACCAATCAGATTCCAGCTCCCTGTGAAAATGAAAGTAGTAATCCTATTGGTTGCTAAAGGCCTCCAACTTCCGTTTGTCCTGGGCAGCTGCAGCACTAAACCTGTGGGTGCAGTGTGGAGATTCTCCCATTCCCCCTCCCCCTCCCCTCCTGTACATCTGGCGGGGACGGGACCTTTGCTCTAACCTTCCCGGGCACCCAAAGTATCTGTGGGCCAAATCTGGGGTCAAACGGTTCAGGCGTTTGGAAGTCTATATGGGACAGATAGACCGACAGACTTTCATTTCTATGTTATAGATCAAAACAAAATAATTGTATAATTTTATGCTTATTATCTGTGATATTCATGCTTAAATTATTATAAACCTCATCCCAAAACTCACTATCCTTAACTCCAATGACTTTTTTCCCATTAGGGCTATGTTCACACTACGTAAATGGTATATGGACATATACGAGTAAAACTCCGGCCATAATCTACGCAAGTTGTGGCCGGCTACGTAGGTCCGCGAACTTACGCCCGTAAGCTACGTATGCTTCCCGAGCAGTGTACGTAGCGATCTGACAGCGGTATTTTACTGGGATATCTTCGGCTAACCCCGGACACCCCACAGAACCTTTTGGATCGGCAAATCAAAGTGGAAAAAAAAAGAATTCACCACTCCGTACGAGACCGCATGTTACACTACGGGCGTAAGTTACAGCATTTCCGTCCCGAAACAATGGTCTGGTTCATTTTTTACGGTGCCGCATACGATCCGGGCGTAAGTTCGTACTTAGTGTGAACTGTGCAGCCGTAGATCGTATACTTTGCATTGTACGCAAACTACGTAAATCTCCGGCCGCTTATTCACTGAGCGCGCTACGGCCGGAAACTTACGTAGTGTGAACAAAGCCTTACTCTGTGAGCTAGGTAAAAACTTATTCCCAATTGCTTCTCCCAGAAATTTATATAATTTTGCCGTAGTGCACTTATCTTTCCCTCTCCACCCAAATAAGAAATGTTTTGATTTCCCTATCACCATCCTACTTCTATCTCCCATGCTTCCAACCACACCTTTAAGCTGTTAATACCTTTATATATGTTAAAGGGCTAAATAAGGTTTAGGAGGGAGGTGTTTTAATAAATAACTGAACACAAGAGTAAGACGCAATTCGAGGTTCTTGTGGGAAACAATATTAGAAAATATTCTGCTGAAACTTCCAGCAGATGCAGTAGGTAAAGCTACAATAACTCAATGTAAACCTGCCTGTGATGAACAAATATCTATCCTAAAAGAAATAAATTACTAAAAGGACAGATAAGATGGAGCAGGTGGTCTTTTTCTGCCAACTATCTTTTATGTTTCTCTTTATTTCAGATACTTGACTCTTGGTGCACTTGGGCTGCTGTCCGATCTGCTCATCTCGTGGTAACAAATCACAGCAATTACTGAGCTCAAGGAGATCAGTGAAAAAATTCCAATAAATTACTCAATCAAGAGTCTCCACCGATGCCCCCAAAAATTTGAATATGCAAAAAAGGAGTCCGTGGAGCCTCGTTTGTGAGTCTCAAGACACGGGAATAGCCAGATATCCTTAGCCTGTTGCAACGGGGTGCCTCCAGATGGGGAGAGCACCACACCACCCTGATAGGTAGCCCCTTAAGTCCCACTTGGTTGCGAGCATTGCAACATAAATAGGGAAAAAACAGGATGGCCCCTTTTGTGTCAAAGTCTAACTTAAGGTTCGAGTACTGTGACATGACAAGTGCTTGCCAAGGCAGGCCTCCATCCACAGACAGCCGTCTCAGGGTATTTTCCCCTCATCAGTGTAGAGCAGGAATCTGGCTAGTTGGGGCAATGACAAATCAACCAGGAATTACTGAGCTGGTTGATCAAGGAGATCTGTGAAAAAAATTCCAATGAAGTACTCAATGAAGAGTCTCCAGTGATGCCCCCAAAAATTTGAATATGCAAAAAAAGAGTCCGTGGAGCCTAAGTTGCGAGTCTCAAGACACAGGAATAGTTGTCTGTGGATGGATGCCAGCCTTGGCAAGCCCTTGTCATGTCACAGTACTTGCACCTTGAGTTAGACTTTGACACAAAAGGGGCCACCCTGTTATTTCCCTATTTATGTTCCAATACTCGCAACTGGAGGCACCCCGTGGCAACAGGCTAGGGATATCTGGCTATTCCCATGTCTTGAGACTTGTAACTGAGTCTCCACAGACTCCTTTTTTGCATATTCATCTCCCGGTAACTCCAGTTTCTCATGGCTCCTGCCCCTGCGGTGGTGGATTTGCCACTGGGCAGGATAAAAGCTTTTGTGTAATGTTCTCAATATGTGATATGTCTTTATTTATTCAGATATATGTTAAATATTTATCATATAAGATTCTTCTTTTTTCTTATTTATAGCACTTATAAATACTATACTGTACTACTAAATCAATGTTTCCATAAACGTCTATGGTGTTAGCCTAACAGAAAAATTTAGTAGTTTAAGAAATAAAAGCTAAGCCTCGATTTGGTTATTTTTTAGGATTCTATAACCTTTCTGGATTCCAAACTAGACCAGACTTTAGAACAATGCCATAAAAATGCTTATCTGCTTAACTTGTAATGTCTTCTCCAACATTTAAGAAAGAGTAATCATGACCCCAAAGTGGACACAATTGTCTTTCAGCAATGTAGAAGCATTACAGTTGGATACATGGTTAGTCAGAAGTTCTTCCCACCATGTGGTCTGACAGTAATGGATGGTAATGTGAATACCCCAGCAAATAATGGGTGAAGAAGAAGCTAAGTCCGGAACATAGCCGCCATCTTGAAGCCACCATATTAGATCAAGGCCAAGCTTTTCCAATAGGAAGGTTGTCATGCACCAAATCAAAGAAGACAAGAATTGTCTCAGAAATCAATTGCCACAATCAGATTTGCAATACGAACTTTTGTGGTTCAAAAGTTATCAACACAAAAAATGACAACCGGAAATGTTACAGAGCTAAAGGAGCTGGATCTAATCGTCATTGGATTATTATTGCAGCATTCTTTGTTGATAACCTTTGAAATCACAAGAGATATTGCAAACCTGATTCTGGTCATATGTGATCTGCTACATGACCACCTTGTCATTGGAAAAACTTGCACATGATCAAGTGGCTTTTAAGATTGGGGCCATGTTCCAGTGGGGTGCACAATGTCAGCACAAGTTCTCAGCCCTCGACTGAACACAGGAGCAATTCCATTGACTTTCAGCTAGTAGAGAGTTTGAGAAAGGGGAAATGTTATAGCACAGAAACATGAAGCTTTACTTATATTAAAAGACAGTAGGCTAGATGTCTATAGTGTAATAGCACAATACAAAGATTGGTGTACATTCATAAATAATGGAAATTGTATTTAAATTTATTAATATCTTTCAGTGTATGGAAGGAATAAAATCACACAATAACCTTTATTATAAGTAACACTAAAAATGAGCTCATGTTGTATAGCATAGTACAGGAGGAAATGTAACCCAGAATGTCCAGTTATTGATCCAAAGTGATTGAATCAAGAAGAATTTACCAATATTCAATACTAGAAATGATGGATGAGACACCTGAAGAAGCCATGTACAGTAATGCTTTCAGATGTACAGTAATGGGGGTCCTCCATCATCTTCATCAATGACTGGGATTCTTTACTGTAAGGGCAGGGAGACTATGAAACAATGGGTGACTCATTAGGGCCTGGATGCCTTTCTTCAAAGTAATAACATGAAGTAAAGTGGCTAAAATTCATGTAGATGGGTCACTGATCCAGAGGATTATACAGATTGCATCATTGTAAATGGTATACCAGGGTGGGCTCCCCGGATACAGCAACTCCAACACGAGAAAAACTACTCCAACACCAGTTTAAACAAAACTATACTTTACTGAAACATACAAAGGTACCAGAGGCACTAGCAACTCAAATATAACAAAATTACATACAATCAGGCTTAAGCCGAGGGCCCTGTGCTACATAGTATGTTGCCTGGAAATATGTTGCATGAGTACACACAGTGGGGGAAATTTATCAAACATGGTGTAAAGTGAAACTGGCCCAGTTGCCCCTAGCAACCAATCAGATTCCTCCTTTCATTTCCCAAAGAGTCTGTGAGGAATGAAAGGTGGAATCTGATTGGTTGCTAGGGGGAACTAAGCCAGTTCTACTTTACACCATGTTTAATAAATCTCCCTCAGTAACTTTACCTACTAGCAACCTCAGATAGGCCGCCCGCCATATACCGATTAATCCCCTGAATAAACAGGAACCAATTTGTTGGGGTGTATCTCATGGACGTTTGGGGTGTAGCACAGCAGCTCACAATCTTATAAACTATTTACACTGTTCCCCAAATAACAGTATAACAAGACAAATGGCCGAATATGTTGTGATGTGGCCTGTCACATAGCCCTGACTAAATTATCTACAGGCCCAAAATCTGTCCCAGAGTTTGGCGTGTACACTTAGGCTGGGTTCACCCTGCGTTTTTAGCATATGTTTAACTGATCAGTTTTTTTTTTAACGAACAAAATAAAATAGTGTCAGCAACGTTTTTACGTCCGTCAAAAAAAACTGATCCGTTTTGATCCGTTTTTTTATAATGCAAGTCAATGGAAAAACAGATCAAAACGGATGCACACAAGTGCATCCGTTTTTGCAATCCATTTTTCATCCTTTTTTTTTTTTTTTTTAAATCCGATGAAAAAAACGGATTGCAAAAATGCAGTGTGAACCCAGCCTTACTGACCCAAGTCTCCTTTGGAGGGTTACTGAATGGCGGTCGTTTCTCTTCACAACTGGATTTGACACAGATCCTCTGCTGTCTCGGCAAATCTCTCCCTTCTCAACAGGATCCAGTCACAAACTAGTGTAGCTGCTCTCCACAGCCATTCTAGCACCCTGCTGCTCTCCTCAGCAGGGTCCTAGAAGGAGGATACTTCATGTGAATGGCATCAGGTCTCTCAGTCTGCATCTGCTACAGCCAGCTTTCTCATCAGCAATTGCTGCTCGAGACTTCCCTTATCTGTTCCTTCTTCTTCCCTCAGGTGACATCTTCCAACTGTCAGGTTCGTCTTCCTTGACAACAGCACAGCCTTAACAACACAGGCTGTTTACTGCAAAACAGCGACATCTTGTGGCCAAATGCAGAATGTCAGTTTAAAACCATATATCATACATATTATTATACACAATTACATCTATTTTTTGGTTTCACCATCTCACATATGTGGACTTTTTCTTCTAATATGGGGTAACTCTACCTTATTGGGGTTATTGCCCTCCCCTGAAACAAAATTTCTGGATTATAGGTTGAAACTAATAAAAACTTTTCCAGAGCTCCCAGCCCAGTAAGAGACGATGCATACAACCTTACTGATTTCCTTACAGGAACAGGGATTTATTTCTTTGAGTCCCTGCTCCTATAAATAATTTCTATGGTGCCCCATGCTATTAGAGCTCCTTCTCCTGTACATAGTTTATATGGCACCCTATGCTATCAGAGTTTCTGCTCCTGTATATACATGTGGTGTCCCTTGCTTTCAGAGTCGTGGATCCTGTAATAATATGTGGCAGCCCTATGTGGCAACCAGCTATAAAGGGGATATTAAAGGTGATCTATTAGCAGATACCTTCATCCTCAGGGCCCCGTGCGCAATATGAAGCTATGTCTCTTACTTTCATCCTTCGCGACATTCCTGTGCAATTTTAATGTAGTGCTCAGTCACGTGAGGATGTATGGAACACTGCCCCAGAGCACCGATCCAGCCCACCCGCTCATAATCATTAGAAATGATGCGTCGGTTGGGCCGGATTGATGCTTAAGGGGTGGGGCTGCTTTAAATGGCCTTACGGGACAGAGCACTACATTAGAACTGCACAGGAACAACGCTGAGGATGAAGTTAAGAGACATACCTGCGCCCTGTGTGCAATAGGGAGCTATCAGCAGGTTAGATTTGTTCCTAAAGGAAAAGTCTAGCGCCTGCCATTTTTTTTTCAAAAGATACGGGGAGGAGGTGACTGCACATCACGACCTTGGTCCCTGGTCGGATCAGAAAGTGGCCAGGGGAATGGGAACCGCTGCGGGGGGCGGCAGACTTTAGAAAATGTTGGCCAACACCGGACTTCCCATTTATGTTAGGTCAAACTAGTAGAGACAAAAAGTAATGTATACAGTTGTTTTCTTATTTTAAGGTAAAGGGAATGTACATTTGTATGTAGGGATATGTCATAATCTATTCTAATTATCATTGTATCTCTATATAATAAGACCTGAAAAACTCTAGAAGCGTGAATCATCTTCATATGCACTTCAGTGAATGGCTAGTAATATATATGTATATTAGAAATGTCAGCGTAAAAGCAAAATTATAGCTGAAAACAACACATCCAAGTAATAGGTTATATCCTTAATCACAGTGAAAATAAAACGATTCTTATTGTTAAATGCAGCATGGCAGAGCAAAGAACAGGGAGATACATGTTTTTTTTAGTTCACTATTAGAACATATCATGTATAATGAATGGAGAGATGGCGGGCTGCATAATGCAATTGAAGCGATCCAAAATGTTGTGTTTTTCGGCACAGCACGAGATACATACAATGTCATAATAAAGTATATGATCTGCAACAGTAAGAAGAAGCTCATGCTCTTCACAGCGGTAAAATGAGCCTCTAAGTTTGAGCTCCGAAAACCGGACCCGGAGCTCCTCATCCGTCTGGTGTGCATCCACAGAGAGTGAAGTAACAGAAAGATTGCAACCAGAAATATTAGGAATGGTGGACATGAGATTGGGAGAAAAATCAGGATCCTAATATCAGTATTTTCTGTTACCACAGCGCTGGGTACAGTCATATTTTCCATTGTTACATTCTGTATCTCTATTTTGTAGGCGAACAAACCAAATAGAAGACCAGAAGCTACAGAAATCAGCAGAGAAGCCAGAAGGAACCATGGGACCAGGGTGGAGATCTTGGTCTTCAGAAATATGAAGAACTTCCAGTTGTAGCTTGTAATCTTCACACAGTAAAAGACACAGAGGACGGTGGAGAACCAGAGATTGGTAGAATGCAGAATTATTGTTATTATCGCTACTATATTCCTAGCCTCAATGTTGTTATACCATAGACCAAGTACAACAGAAAGACAAGACAAGAAGATCATTAAGAGGTATAAGCTTCTGGAAGTTGCCAGAGAGCTCAGGATTTTATCACCAATAGGAAGATATTTTATTGTTTTCCATTTCATAAAATTGGCCGCTACAATGATGAGATTTAGGATGACTCCAGCAATGCATTCAGTATACAGCACCGATGCCAAAATATACCGGAGAGCGAGTCTTATTGTATCCATCGTCATCTTTCTTCTGAGATATTGTAACTCGTATGCAGGATAGAAACCTTTGTGTAATGATCTGGTTGTATCTCTTCTTTCTACAGATTTCATGTCTGTTCCTCATGTAAATTTCAGGCTTGTGTTCCGCGTCCATGCAAATCTCTGATCTAGCAGACGGACTATGGAAACTATCTGCAATGTTTAGTACATAATCACTTAAAAGCATTTTAAACCAAAGGAAATATTAATCTGGCCTAGCTGGGACAAAGTATTTTATTGCCCCTGTTAGATAAGACAGAGAGCACTCCCCATCTAGTCCCACAGGAAATGGGTCTATAACAGTATATGAATCCCCCTCCCACCACCACTACCATTGAAAAACACACACACACACACACACACACAAAAATAAAACATATATATGCATACATATAGGGGGAGATTTATCAAACATGGTCTAAAGTGAAACTGGCTCAGTTGCCCCTAGCAACCAATCAGATTCCATTTTTTATTCCTCACAGACTCTTTGGAAAATTAAAGGTGGAATCTAATTGGTTGCTAGGGGCGACTGAGCCAGTTTCACTTTACACCATGTTTGATAAATCTCCCCTTTAATGTTATCCCAGTACTCAAACATCTTATAGCTGTGTTCCAAGAAGGAACATGGCACCCCATGCTGTCCCTACTCCTGTAAAACACAGCAGCAAAGCATACCCTGTATGAAGGATTCACACATACAAGCAGTGCAGAGTGCTGTGTTGATCCTTGGTCTAATGACTTAAATGTTCATTTGCCTGTTCAAGTTATTAGACCACATGTCAGGCAACAGCTTGCATCTGTAATAAGGACACAACATTACATATTAAATAGGTTCATCTGTGGAGAGCCATACAAGAGGAGACAACCAGCGGACAATCAATCATTGCTCACAGATTAAAGGAGAAGTCTGGCACCTTCTGTGGGTTAAAAAACAAACAAACACATTTGTAATCTGAAGGAACAGTGTCAATGAGGTGAGTCCTAGAGCGTCCGTGCCCTTGACCTGCGATGCCTCACAGGTCTTCCTCTCCACTCTTCTTGTCTTCAGCAATGCCTCCAGGCGGGAGTTCTTCTCTGAAGCCTGTCCGGTGAGTGTTGCTGAAGATGAGGAAGGTGGAGAGGAAGATCTGTAAGGCATCACAGGCCTAGGGAATGGACGCTCTAGGCCCCAACCCATTGACTTTGCTCCTCTAGATAACAAATGTGTTTTTTTAACCATAAAGAACAACCATAACCAATTTGAACCCCATGATGGGAAAGGACTTGATGTCAGCTTACCAACCTGTCATTTTGAGGGTGGGCTGCATGTTGTAATTGACCTTGGGGAGGCTGTGGATGTTGTGTATCTGGACTTTTAAAAGGCGGGGGTGATAATTGTGGGGGCGCTGTAGTTGAGTAGGGGTGGTAGTTGTGTGGGGGGCTGGGGGTGGTAGTTGTGTGGGGGGCTATAGTTAGGTCGGGGCTGGGGTGGAAGTTGTTTGGGGATCTGGGAGTGGTAGTTGTATGGGGGGCTGGGGGTGGTAGTTGTGGGGGGGGGCTGGGGATGGTAGTTCAGTGTGGAGATGAAGTTGGGTGGGGAGCTGGGGGTGGATGTTGTTTGGGGTCTGAGTCTGGTAGTTGTTTGGGGGATGGGGGTGGTAGTTGTGTGGGGAACTGGGGGTGGTAGTTATGTGGGGACCTGTAGTTGGGTGGGAGCAGTAGTTGTTTTTGGGGCTGGAGGCGTTAGTTGTTTGGGGGGCTGGGAGTAGTAGTAATGTGGGGGGCTGTAGTTGTGTGAATGGCTGGGGGGGTAAGGAGCTTTATGTTACCTTAAGGGGGGGGGGCATTTACCAGTAGACCAGCCCTAGGCGGACAGTAAACTCAACTTTAGTGATCAGTGCCAGGCAGCGGCTGCCAAGGCTAATAAAATAATGGGATGCATCAAAAGAGGCATAGATGCTAAAGATGAGAACATAGTTTTGCCTCTTTATAAATCACTGGTCAGACCACACATGGAATACTGTGTACAGTTTTGGGCACCGGTATATAAGAGGGACACAGTTGAACTGGAGCGGGTGCAGAAGGGGGCAACAAAGGTCATTAAGGGAATGGGTGGTTTACAGTACCAGGACAGGTTATCAAGCTTGGGGTTATTTACACTAGAAAAAAGACGTCTTAGGGGGGATCTGATCACAATGTGCAAATATATGAATGGACAGTACAGAGATCTGTGTAGTGATGTTTTTACTCCTAGGTCTGTAACCATGACAAGGGGGCTTCCTCTACGTCTAGAGGAAAGAAGATTTCACCATCAGCATCGACGCAGGTTCTTTACTGTAAGAGCGGTAAGACTGTGGAACTCTCTGCCACATGATGTTGTCATGGCTGATTCATTAAATAAGTTCAAGGGAGGTCTGGATGCTTTTCTTGAAAGATATAATATTACAAGCTATGGGCATTAGATCTCTGGTGATACGTTGATCCAATTATTATTGTGATTGTCATTGGAGTCAGGAAGGAGTTTTTTCCTTGTTTAGGACAATTGTCATTTGCTTCATACAGGATTTTTGCCTTCCTCTGGATTAGAGATGAACGAGTAGTACTCGATTGAGTAGGTATTCGATCGAATACTACTACGCTATTTGAAATACTTATTTTCGATCAAGCATCTGTCCGAGTACTCAGTAAAAATTTGATTCCCATCCCACCTTTTCTGGAAGGGAAAGCACACTGGTATTGAGAGAACAGTGTCTACATTCAGTGGCTGGCTTACTCATGTGACCTCCAAAGTACAAAAGCTTGGGACTTCCTGCTCATTGCCAGATGCCATGTTGGACCTAGACAGGAAGAGAGGCTGCTGCAGGGAAAGGGAGGTTTTAACTGATTTTAGGCAGCAAAGACCCCACAAGCCCGTGTTAGGGCTACTAGAAGACACAGCACAGTATATTCTATTCATATATGGAGAGAATCGTCCAGCTGGCAGCTGGTGTGTATTTTGAATGAGCTGCACTGGGTTTAGTTGCTCCTACAGTATAACTGTTGCAGGACAATCACAATCTAAGGGATAATTTTTTTTAATTTTTTTTTAGGGGGGGGGGTAGGTAGAGTGTGAATTTAACTTATTGTAATAAGGCGAGACCCTACAAGCCCTTTCCAGGGGTACTACAATACACAGCATGGCGTATACTTGTGCATATACAGTAAATAGGCAGGCTACCTGTACAACATATATCTATAGTCATACAAAAGAAAAAAAAAGCTAAGTATCTGTCGGCATTATACGTCCACTTTTCTACCTATACTGTATACGCCAGTGTTTGCTTGGCTGCTGTTAGCTACAAATTGTCACAGTGCAGTACATAGCGCTCTGCGAACAATAAAAAAACAAAACAAAAAAGGAAAAACACACTTATCTGCCAGTGTTATACATTCACTTTTCTACCTATACTGTATACGCCAGTGTTTGCTTAGCTGCTGTTAGCTACAAATTGTCACAGTGGAGTACATAGCGCTCTGCGAACAATAAGAAACAAACAAAAAAAAAAAAACATGTATCTTGCTGCGTTTTACGTCCACTTTTATGAAGGTTGAAAGAAGACAAGAGTCCATCAGGTTCAACCTAGGGAAACCTACTGTGTTAATCCAGGGGGAAGGCAAAACCCCCCATGAGGCAGATGACAATTGCCCCATCACAGGGAGAAAGTTCCTTCCTGACTCCAATGGCAATCCGAATAATCCCTGGATCAACGTATCACCGGAAATCTAATGCCCATAACTTGTAATATTATATTGTTCAAGAAAAGCATCCAGGCCTTCCTTGAACTTATTTAATGAATCGGCCATGACAACATCATGTGGCAGAGAGTTCCACAGTCTTAGCGCTCGTACAGTAAAGAACCCGCGTTGATGCTAAAATCTTCTTTCCTCTAGGCGTAGAGGATGTTCCCTTGTCATGGTTACTGACCTATGAATAAAAAGATCACTACACAGATCTCTGTACCATCCTATATATATATTTGTACATTGTGATCAGATCGCCCCTAAGATGTTTTTTTTCTATTGTTAATAACCCCAAGCTTGATAATCTGTCCTGGTACTGTAACCCACCCATTCCCTTAATGACCTTTGTCGCCCTCCTCTGCACCCGCTCCAGTTCAGCTGTGTCCTTCTTATATACCGGTGCCCAAAACTGTACACAATATTTCATATGTGGTCTGACCAGTGATTTATGATTTATACAGTACCTCTTTTGATGCATCCTATTATTTTATTAGCCTTGGCAGCTGCTGCCTGGCACTGATCACTAAAGTTGAGTTTACTGTCCACCAATACCCCCAGGTCCTTTTCGGAAGTAGTGTTACCCAGTGTTTTATTATTTAGCACATAACTGTACTTAATATTTCTATGGCCCAAATGCATAACCTTACATTTATCCACAATAAACTTAATTTGCCATTTCCCTGCCCAAGCCTCCAGTTTCTCCAAATCCCTCTGTAATATGATATTATCCTCCTCTGTACTGATTACTTTACCCAACACTGACCCCTGTGGTACCCCACTAGTAACTAAAACCCAATCTGAATATGTTCCATCAATGACCACCCTCTGTTTTCTATCACACAACCAGTTACTTACCCATTTGCATATGTTTTCCCCTAGTCCCAGCATCCTCATTTTATACACCAACCTTTCATGCAGCACAGTATCAAATGCCTTTGAAAAGTCCAGATACACAACATCCACAGCCTCCACCAAGTCCAGTCTATAACTTACCTCTTCATAGAAGCCGATCAGATTAGTCTGACAGGACCGATCCCTCATAAATCCATGCTGATGCAGCATTATAAGATTATTTTCATTAAGATACTCCAGTATAGATTGGCCTTTTCCTCTTCCCCCTCCACCATTACACCCAGATTATTTTTGAGGGGACCAACATTTTCAGTTTTAAGTCTTTTGTTATTTATATAGGGTGAAGAACATTTTGGGATTTGTTTTACTTTCTGTGGCTATCCTTCTTTCTGTTGTAATTTTTGCTTCTTTTATTTGTTTTTTACACATTCTATTCTTCTGTCTATAGTTGCTCCATGCTTCCCCACTACCATCTTGTTTTAGTAGTCTGAATTCTTGTTTCTTATCATTCATTGCACTCTTAACTGCTGTAGTTAACCACATTGGTTTTCTCTTATTTTCATTACTTTTATTCCCATATGGTATGTGTCGTTCACACGATCTACCCAGGTTACCCTCAAATTTTTTCAATTTTTCTTGTGTACTTTTACTTCTTAAGGCATTGCCCCAGTCTATGTCCCCAAGGTCATCAGCCGCGATTGGCTGAGCACAGTTATGCTCAGCCAATCGCGGCTGAGCATCTGATGACGCTGCAGAAGGCGGCCGGCACTAGGGACGGTCGGAGGGGTTCTTCCGTCCGAAGATGACGTCCTGGCACAAGATGGCGGATATGCGCGACACAGATCAGGTAATGTATAATGCACCACACTTCCGGGTACAAGTGCGGGGGTGGTGGGACACGGGAAGGGGGCGATTCACAGACATGACTTACATTACAAAGTTGTGTGTTATTCTGTGAATAATTTCTTAGCGCCGCACTACCCCTTTTATCATATAGGCAAGTCATTTCTGAATAGACTCTAACCCTGGATATTAACAGCCCAGTCATAGCTCTCATCCAGCCACGGCTCGCTTATCCCCACTACATCCTATTTCTCTTCCACCATTATGAGTTTTAATTCCTCAGCTTTATTAGTGAGGCTTCGAGCATTTCTATACATACATTTAATACGGTTGTCCATATTTCATTTCCTCTTGTCACTAGTGACTGTTCTATCCCCTCCCACCGCTCCACCCCTAGTTCCATAATCTAAGCCCAGCTCTCCATCTACTCTGTCTTCACTTACTATATTGTATCTGCCCTCCCCTCGTACCCTCACCCCCAGTCCCTAGTTTAAACACTCCTCCAACCTTTTAGCCATCTTCTCACCCAGCACGGCTGCACCCTCCCCATTGAGATGCAGCCCGTCCCTACCGTAGAGCCTGTAACCGACAGAGAAGTCGGCCCAGGTCTCCATGAACCAAAACCCCTCTATCCTACACCAGCTCTTGAGCCATTTATTTACCTCCCTAATCTCCCGCTGTCTCTCAGTTGTGGCTCGTGGTACAGGTAATATTTCGGAAAATATCACCTTGGAGTTCCTAGTCTTAAGCGTCCTTCCTAAGTCCCTGAAATCGTTTTTAAGGACCCTCCACTTACCTCTAACGTTATCATTGGTCCCAATGTTCACCATGACTGCTGGGTCATTGCCAGCCCCTCCCAGTAATCTGTCAACCCGATCCGCAATGTGATGAACTCGAACGCCAGGTAGGCAACACACTGTTCGACGATCCTGGTCTTTGTAACAGATTGCCCTGTCTGTCCCCCTAATGATTAAGTCCCAAACTACCAGTACCTGCCTGGCATGCCCTGCTCTCTTATTTCCCACCTTACTGGAGAAGACACCCCCCTGGCTTTCAGAGGCAATGTCCTGCTGCAGCAATCCCACACCTGAATCAACATCCCCCTCATCCACCAATTTGGCAAACTTGTTGGGGTGTGCCAGATCAGGACTAGCCTCTCTTGCGCTCTTCCCTCTACCCTGTTTTCTAACTGTGACCCAACTAGCTGCCTCTTCCTCCTACACCTCCATGCTATCACCCTCTCCCCCATCTGCCCCTTTGAGTGCTTGCTCAGTGAGCAGCAGACCCCTGTCAGGACAGGGGAGGCAGGGACAAGACATGACAGTGAGCCCTGATGCTAAACCCCCCAACTGTCCCTACCTACTTGCCTCAATCGACCCTAGGCAGCCGTAGACAACCACGAAGACGTTCCCTATACTGAGTACATGAAACACAGAACAAGACAGACGGACAAACACAATATAGGATAGTCAAACAGGCAGGGTCAAAACCAAACAGGCAGCGCAGTACAAATCAAGTTGGATAGTCAAAAGTCAAAGCCAGAAGTCAGGTAACACAGACGAGCAAGCAGAGGGAGTTAGGACGGGGAGCGCAGGAATAGAGAAGGGGGAGCTGGGATCAGGGTGTTAATCTAATAGCCAGCGCTGGGACTCTGCCTCAGCTTTGTTTTATGCTGACCAAGAGACCGGTCCGGATCCATATTGGACCAGCGCTCTGATCTTCTAGGTTGCAGACAGGCGGAGGAACCCTTCAATCACACAGACAACACAGGTGCATTATCAAGTTCAGCAGCTTCTCAGCTTAACTCCTGCATTGCCAGAAGCTAAGAAGCAATCGGGTGTGGCACACAAAAACAAACATCAGTGCCAGTTCACACCAGGCTACTGCACAATCCTGACAACCCTTTTCCAGTTTGCCAATGCATTTCAATCTTTGCAGCTGCTCATTTAGATCCAGGATCTGGGCTTCCAAACCAGCAACATGCACACATCTCCCACAATGGTATGCATCCTCGATCGGTTGATCAAGGATTGCATACATCGCACAAGATGTACATTGGACCGCATTGTCAAACATGGAGCTCATTTTTATGGGGATATAAGTATATATAAAAAACGAACAACAAAAGCAAACAAACAAACAATTTGTTCAAAAGCAGACAAATAAACAATTTTTTCTCTAAACTCCCCAAATCTAAAGTCCCTGAATATTTAAGTCCCACACTTGAGACAAAAACACACTTTAGATCAAAAACTTGCACGCTCCAAAATAAAGGGGAAAAAAAACGACGTATCTACCGGCGTTATACGTCCACTTTTCTACCTATACTGTATACGCCAGTGTTTGCTTAAAGGGAACCTGTCACCCCCCGTGCCGGGGTGACAGGCTCCCGACCCCCCGTGAGAGCCCCATATACTTACCTAATCCCGCCGGGTCCCGCTTCTGGAGGTGGTCGGGTGACGGAGATCTCAGCCGCTGCAGCCCGGCACGCGCGCTGAGAGATGAGTCCAACACCCATAGAGAATGACAGGAGAGTCCAGCGCTCCGTCATTCTCTATGAGCGTTGGACTCATCTCTCAGCGCGCGTGCCGGGCTGCAGCGGCTGAGATCTCCGTCACCCGACCACCTCCAGAAGCGGGACCCGGCGGGATTAGGTAAGTATATGGGGCTCTAACGGGGGGTCGGGAGCCTGTCACCCCGGCACGGGGGGTGACAGGTTCCCTTTAACTGCTGTTTGCAACAAATTGTCGCAGTGCAGTACATAGCGCTCTGCAAACAATAAATAACGAAACAAAACCGCAATAAATATTGTTACACCGTGTACACTATAGAACTCGCAAAGTGATATGGTGTGTGACAGGGCCGGGCTAGTGATATGGTGTGTGACAGGGCCGGGCTAGTGATATGGTTTGTGATAGGGCCAGGCTAGTGATATAGTGTATGCCAGGGTTGGGCTAAGGGGGAATTCACATGTGGCAGATTACATGCAGAAATTTCAAAGGAAGGGGGGGAGAAAATTACTGTGGGTACTGTCAATGGCGGATTATAATGTGGGCGGTTTGGGCGGCCGCCCGGGGCCCGAGGCTCCGGGGGGCCCATGCCACACTGCCCACATTATAATGCCGCTGTGGCCCGGCCCCCCCTCGACACTGCAGGCTCTTGTGACCGCAAGCATTGTTTTGCTTGCGGTCACAAGAGTCCTTCTCTTACTGTCCCCCGGCTGTTGCGCAGCTACCAGAGGTGTCCCGTCCTATCCCCCGGCAGCGCGCGCATCAGAGAGCTCCCTGTGCACCTATGGCTGTGACTTCCGGCGCACGGGGAGCTCTGTGATGCGCGCTGCCGGGGGATAGGACGGGACCATCTATAAGGGGGGGAAAGAGGGGGACCATCTATAAGAGGGGCGGGAAAGAGGGAGACCATCTATAAGAGGGGGGGGGGAAAGAGGGGGACCATCTATAAGGGGGGGGGAAAGAGGGGGGACCATCTATAAGAGGTGGGGGAGAGGGGGACCATCTATAAGGGGGGGGGGAGAGGGGGACCATCTATAAGGGGGGGAGGAGGGGGACCATCTATAAGGGGGGGAAAGAGGGGGACCATAAGAGGGGGGGAAGAGGGGGGCCATCTATAAGAGGGGGGAAAGAGGGGGACCATCTATAAGGGGGGGGAAGAGGGGGACCATCTATAAGAGGGGGGAAAGAGGGGGACCATCTATAAGAGGGGGGAAGAGGGGGACCATCAATAAGGATATAAGGGGGGGAAGAGGGGGACCATCTATAAGGGGGGGAAGAGGGGGACCATCTATAAGGGGGGGAAGAGGGGGACCATCTATAAGGGGGAAGAGGGGGACCATCTATAAGGGGGGGAAGAGGGGGACCATCTATAAGGGGGGAAGAGGGGAACCATCTATAAGGAGGGAAGAGGGTGACCATCTATAAGGGGGGGAGAGGGGGACCATCTCCTATAGGATTAGCACCCTCCTCTACTGATATCCTCTGTGCTGTTGGGACGCTGCGACCTCCCCTATAAGATCAGCCCCCTCCTCTCTTGACATCATCTGTGCTGCTGTGACCCTCCCCTATAAGATCAGCCCCCTCCTCTCCTGACATCCTCTGTGCTGCTGTGACCCTCCCCTATTAGATCAGCGCCCTCCTCTCCTGACATCCTCTGTGCTGCTGGGACCTCTCCTATAGATCAGCACCCTCCTCTCCTGACATCCTCTGTGCTGCTGGGACCTCTCCTATAGATCAGCACCCTCCTCTCCTGACATCCTCTGTGCTGCTGGGACCTCTCTTATAGATCAGCACCCTCCTCTCCTGACATCCTCTGTGCTGCTTTGACCTCTCCTATAGGATTAGCACCCTCCTCTCCTGACCTCCTCTGTGCTGCTGTGACCTCCCCTATAAGATTAGCACCCTCCACTCCTGACATCCTCTGTGCTGCTGTGACCTCCCCTATAAGATCAGCTCCCTCCTCTCCTGAAACCAGGTGGCAGTATGTTTATTGGGGGCAGTGGAGGTGGGGTAGACAATGCTTACTGGAAGCAGCAAGGGACCAAACATTATGTTCATTGGGGCCAGCAGGGAGGGGAGGCAGGCAGTGTTTATCGGGGACAGCGTGGGGGGGGGGGGGGGGGGCAGTAGCGGAGTATAATGTGGGCGGATTGACCCGGGGGGGGGGGGGGGGGCAGGTTGGGTGGACAGCCTGGGGCCCAGGGTACATTTAATTCGCCACTGGGAACTGTATCCAAGTTAATCAGAACAAACCACACAAGGAGTAATTTGTGGAGAAGCGGTAAGTCACATGGTGCCGGGAATGTTACCTCAAATTCAAAATGTAGAGGGGGTTTACATGCCACGGTCCTGTTCAGTCTAGTAACTTGAAAAGACGCAAGTTATTGCGTTATCTGCGGCTCACAGGATTAAGTCACTGCCCCTTCTGCTCCATCCTCTCCTACCTGTCTCCACCCTGGGTTGAGCCTTCCATAAATCGAATTTGAGTACCTTTAGGTCAACTATCCAAACATTGAAATGGACATACCTGGGTGGAGTCTTTTGTTGTTTCACATTAAATTTTATTTTATTTTTATTTTTTTAAGGGCCCATTAAGCCGGTAGTTGAGAAGGAGGAAATGATCTGAACCATGTACTTCATACACTTTGTTGGGTTGACAGGGGTACACTGGAATTGTCTGCCAGAGCTTGAGAACACATATGGCACTTCATGTTTTGGTGCTTTCCACCCTTACAGATTCAAAGTCTGGGTTAATCCAGTGGCTGTTCATTTTGATAAACGTCAGCTCTGTCAGTTGACAGGTTGCTGAGCTTATCCGTGATAATGCCCCTAGCTGCGCTGAATACCCATTCAGAGAGAACACTAGCAGCAGGGCAGGCCATCACCTCATAGGCATAGGGGTAGAGTTTTAGTCAAGTGTCCCCCACCAGAGGGATGACTCTCCATCTTCTCCCGCTCCTCTTCGCTCTATCCGAGCTGAACCAATTCAATGGACCCAACTTGAGTGCTACCCTCAATAGTTTTAGATTATACATTGTTATTTTTGAAGTTCAGGCCATTTTATTTCAACTAGTTAATTGTTTCTGTTTATTTCTTTTTCAGGTCAATGTAAGCTTTCTACAGGCTTGCAGCGCCTACAGTTGACTTATAAAAGGGTGAGCACTTTTAGCAGTAGCTCTTGCAGCCTGGAGGAAGTTTAATAAAGACACGGTTTAATCCCAAGTTACAAAACGTGGGCCTAATAGGTCTGCTGCTTAGCCTGCAGCACCTAAAAGGCGATGTGCTTGAGTTCATTGTTTTCCAACTAGCTAATTATTTCTGTTTGTCTTTTTCAGGTCATTCCTGCTTGGACTGAATTCGAAATTTTGCATCTTGCCAGAAGTTTTTAGAAGACCACTACACCACAAGGAGGGATTCTTCGAGCTGTCTGTAAGGGTTGCAGAAATTGTGACAGGACCATGGCCAGCAATCTTGGCTGGGGGTAGCAGGTCGCCCGTCCCTGGGTGCCACTCAGTCCCCACCTCCACAACGTTGAACCAGTGTGCTGTCAGGGAGATGTAGCGTTCCTGGCCACAAGCACTTGTCCACATTTGGTGGTCAAGTGGACCTCCGTGCTAACTGCGTAACTCAGGGCTCACCTTACAGCACACGGCTAGGGAAGGAATAGCGAGGTGCTTGCTAGTTGTTTCTTTTTTTTTCTTTTTCAGGTCATTCGAGGTTGGGAGGAAGGAGCGTCAGAGTGAAATTCCTGCAGTCCAGACTCTTGGCTAGTGACGAGACTAGACTGTGGGTGGATGACCTGGGTGGTGGACAAGTGACTGGAAGCGTTATCATCTATCCAGTTTACCTCCTGTTCCAGCTGCTTGGGTCGGTGTACCCCCCGCTTTACTGTCTGATAAAGCCAGGGTCGCTGGATGAGTGCAAAAAAGTGCCTGGGGCCCATTGTACCCTTAATCAGTCCCGCCTCCATTACAACATGTGCACAGAGTTTGTATGTATTCTCCATCTTTGCATGGGGGTAGGGCTAGAAGGGGCATGGTTAGCAGGGGGCCCACAATTTCTGAACAGCCTGGGGCCCATGGTACCCTTAATCCACCCCTTTTGCTAATTGCTTCTCTTTATGTCTTTTTCAGGTCACTCGTGCTTGGACTGCTTTTAGAGCCCCTACTCAATGTGGAATGGCACAGTGCACAAACCGCTCTCAAATTGTCGTTTGCACACACATTAAAATATCTCCAGACCAAGGAAGAATGAGCCCTCAATAGGGGAGCTTTGCTCAGGGTCCTGCAATGGGGAAGAGATGCGGCCCTGCTTGTTCTAGCCTGCCTTTCCACTATGGACTGTTCTCTGCCTCTGGCCACCCCACTGCCTCTTCCTGCCTTTTGTGGTGCTAAGCATGCCTCAACATCCCCACAGCTTTACCCACTAGACATAACACCGGGCCAGGTCGGCTCACTCACAAGACAATTTTAAAGAGGATGTGTCTGACCATATAACACTCACACTAACACACAATGACAGTCGGGTGCTGTTTAATTTCCTCTTTGCCTACGCCATCTGCGGTTGTCATAGGCAACGTCATTTAAAGGGGTGCATAAAAATGTTTCTTTTGGAGAGGAAAGGAGGTGTCCTGATGTATTTTTAACTTTACATAGAGGTTTTTTAGTGTTTTGAGTTTATTGTTGAGAGGCTGTGATAGTGGTGTGATAATGCGGCGTTCGCATGTTAGATGCACCCAGGCATGTTTCCTCCTGCTGTCCCAGTTGCATTCCAGAGGTGTTGGCATTATTTCCTGAGGTCTCATTGTGGACTTGGTGTCCTCCAAGTGGTCAAATTTTGATTTCCAAGTGTCGAGCATTTTTCTCCCATAGAATTTAATGGGACCTCAAATCTGAGGAAGTGCGAAAAGTAGGCGTGAAACAGCTGTCATCATCAGTGGAGGGTGTTGGCGTCAGGCCCGCTTCTGCCATGAGGCGCTCCTGATTCTGCGCTCCTGCAGGGGGCGGCAGACAGCAGCCCTGCAGCCGCTTGCCTGTCCTGTCACCAGCGCTCACCACTGTACCCCGCCGGGCTCCCGCGCCGTCAGCCAGCATCTCCCTTTGCCCTCCAGCCTGTGGTGAGTGTCGGCAGGGGCTGCGGTCGGATCGGAGCACCGGGGGTATTCCTATTAGGGCTGCATTCCCATGTCGAGGAATGCCTGTAACCGGAGTCTCCCCCGCCTGGACAGCATCTGATAAGATGCTGAGAGCGGGGGAGAGCTGTACTGATATGTGCGATGCTGTAATTAATCAGCAGCGCGTGGTGCTGTCATTACAGCGCGGCACATATCAATAGAGTTCTCCCCCGCTCTCAGCATCTTATCAGATGCTGTCTGGGCGGGGGAGACTCTGGTTACACGTGGGAATGCAGCTCTGGCTTGGGGGGGGGGGGGGCGCTTGCTAGTGTGTGTGTGTGGGGGGGGGGGGGTTGCTAGTGGGGGGGGTTGCTAGTGTGGGGAGGCCGCCTGAGGTTTGCCTCAGGCGGCAGAGGCCACAGAAACGGCCCTGGTTGGCGTCCTCTACCTGCATGAAGCATGTCGTAAGAGCACAAGAAACAGGTATCAGATATGTCATTTTCCCTTTACTTTCTGAAATAAAGGGGTGTCCTGGGGGGGGGGTACAGAAACATGAAGCATTACTGATATTATAAGACAGTTAGATGTCTATAGTGTAGTAACACAAAACAAAGATTGCTATACATTCATAAATACTGAAAGCTTTATTTAAATGTATTGATATCTTTCAGCGTACGGAAGGGATAAAATCACACAATAACCTTTATGATAAATAACACTACAAATAAGCTCATACAGGGTATTAGAGGAGGAAATGCAACTCAAAATGTCCAGTATTTATTGATCCAAAATAATTGAATCAACACCTGGATAAGCCATGTACAGTAATGCTAAACTATTTACACAGTTTAGAAACAACAGGATTCCTTCAGCTCAGATAAAACATTCAAGGTTTATTGAAGGTTCTTAAAAGTAACAGCCGACGCGTTTCGAGTCAACTTGACTCTTAATCATGGCATCTAAGTGACATATATACAAGACAGACAAAGTGTTAGTATACAATAACAATAGAAAGGGTTAAAATACATATAAATGTGTAAGCGTCACTGTGTATGTGCATATATGGGGATACATATATTTTACAACAAGATACATGAAGGATTTTGTCCAAAATATCCCAATAAATGTACAATAGAATTTACAATGAATTTGCAAAAGAAAGCCCTGGCAAGTACTGATGGGTGCGTTTCTCGAAACATGAAAACAAATAAGGCATGTATAAATCATGAATAAATTCTAAACAAGAACATAAGAGTAAACGCGAACCCAGACCTTCTTAGGTGTATGCAGTACTTCATTGGTGTATATCGAGTGTTGTATATCTATATACATGTATATGCGCTACTTCTGGAAAAGTGAAACAAAATTTTCTAGGGATCAGAATGATTACAAACATAATAAGGTATACAGTTGGAGGGAAGACAGCAATCCCAGTACACCGAGATCTATCATGAGACAGAACAGAAGAACCTCTAATTACAAAAAGAGGAGAGAGACACAAAAAGTAACTTTTTCCACCACTGAGGCAGAGTCGTCAGATTCGGATACTAGACCAGAAGCTAGATCCAAGAGTAAAACCAGGACGGGCACCTCCACCTCACGTAATCCTCCCAATCAAACGCAACAGCCAAAAAACGGGCAAGGCGGGCGGGACGGAAACACAGACACAAAAAAGAGAGGCCGCCCCCCCCCAAAGCCAAATAATGACCTCTAGCAATATAAACATAGATTCTTCGGCTATCCCTTCTGACCCCTCCCTCATGCCAATACATCCTTCAGACCTACTTGTCCCACCGGTAAATCTTTCTAAACCAGACGTATGCAATTATGATAACATTGTTAATTTATCTTCACATGTACTATCATTTGAACAACTGGATGTATTGTCAAAAGGATTAAATTTTGTACCAAGCAAGCATTTTGATGTGTTCAATACAATACTAGATGTCAACAAAATGGTAAGGGCTTTGGTTGTCAAAAAACATTTCAAACTATTGGGTAATGACAGCCAGGGGACGGAGAGGGAAGCATCTAGCGTAGCTAGTATAAATGAATATTCGGATTTAAACTTTAGGGAACAGTGTGCCCTGATGTCCCTAACTAACTTACATATAGAGAACCAAAAAGTACCGAAACACATTGACCAAGCTAGGGTCACTACCAGTAACCCCAGTTTTTTATCCAGTATCAGCCAGGTCAAAATGCATTGATGTATTCCAGAATGTGATTGAGAGAGAGCTCATCAAACTACACGATGTCACCAAGAAAGACTTTGGGGGCTTCAATCTCACTAGGAGCCAAAGACAGGCCCTTAAAGACTTTACTGAATGTAAGGATTTAGTTATTAAGAATGCGGACAAGGGGGGTAAAGTAGTCGTTATGGACTCTGATATGTACAAAGCGAGTGTACTTTCAGTCCTCAATGATCATCAAACATACAGAATTCTGGCTACAGACCCCACAGAGAAATGCAAAAAAGTGCTTGTGTCACTTGTTAATGCGGGAATTAACGAGGGGTTCTTTTCTGAGAAGGAAGCGAAGTTCATGGTGCCCGACAACCCAATTATGCCCATATTCCATGGATTACCTAAGGTGCACAAAGGGATTCACCCCCGCCCCTTAGGCCCATCATTGCGGGCATCGGTTCCCTTAATGAAAACCTATGCTCATGGGTGGACTCTCTCCTTCAGCCTCTGGTCCTCCGAACCCCGGGTTACATTCGAGATAGTAAAGAGGTTCTCCGCATTTTTGATGATTTTAGATGGGGGGAGAATTACTCCTGGCTGACCTGTGATGTGACATCACTATACTCATCTATCCCACATGATGTCGCTATTAGGGCCTTAGCCCACCACATATATAAATATAGCTCCTATACGGAGGACCTAAGCGAATTCATATTGGAGGTTGTGAGGTATTTACTCACCAATAATTTCTTCTCATTCGATGAAGTCTTCTATTTGCAAACTGTAGGAGCGCCCATGGGGGCCAAATTCTCGCCATCTTTAGCGAACCTGGTTATGGCATGGTGGGAGGAAATGCTTATTTTTTCAGATCACAACCGGTTTGGGGGCGACATCGGGTGGTATGGGCGATACATCGACGACATACTCATTGTGTGGGTTGATGATGTGTCGTCCATACCACCCTTTGTTGCCATGCTCAATGACAATGACCTAAATCTGCGGTTTACCCATGAAATCTCCCCACGTAAAATTTCATTTTTAGACATAGAGCTAACAGGTAACATTGACACATGCCAGGTGGATACAGCGATTTTTAGAAAGCCCTCAGCTGGGAATACGGTTCTCCATGCTACCAGCCAGCACCCCAAACACACCATCAGGTCAACACCAGTAGGCGAATTAATTAGGACAGCGAGGGCCTGTTCTGACCCGGAGGTTGCACACCGCCAAATCCAATAGACAGCCAACAGATTAAGACAGAGAGGATACTCCACACATATGTTAGAAAGGGCAAAAAGTATAGTTGCATGAAAACCGAGAAGTGATTTTCTTAAAAGTCAACAACATGGAGCACATGACAAGAATACTAAACATAACAAGGGAGTTTTCTTTAGCACCCCATACAGTAAGGAATATGAGAACATTAGGAATATCATACAAAAACACTTGGGGATTCTACGGCAGGATGAAAGCTTGGCGAGTATATTGGACGAGGGGTGTCATTTTATCTCCCGCAGGGGCCCCTCTTTGGGTACCCTACTGTCCCCCAGTTTATACATCAGTCCAAAACAAACTATGTGTTTGAGAACCCCTAGAGGAGTTGGTTTCTCCCCCTGTGGTAAACCACAGTGTGGTATGTGTAGATTCACAACCCAACACCATAACTTTCAAACCAGCGATGGAATGAGGTCCTACAATATAAATCATAAGTTAAATTGTGAATCAGACCACATTATTTACATTATCCAATGTGATGAATGTAATTTACAATATGTTGGATGCTCAATCCGTAAACTCAAAGTCAGGATCTCGGAACACATTAGTAGCATAAAACATGGAAGAGTACAGTGGTCGGGTGCAGCAAAGCACTTCTGTACTGTGCACAATGGCAATTTAAATTCATTTTCATGTTATGCCATTGACAAGGTATTAGAACCCAAGAGGGGTGGCAATTGGAGGAAGAAAGTCCTCAAAAAAGAGGCTGAATGGATTTTTAGATTAGGTACCCGTATACCATACGGATTAAATATTAAAAGCGATCTAATGTACCTGTATTGATCCATTGGCATAATGTTCTTTTCCAGTTACACAGCACTTCTTAGACCTGGTTGTTGCTATATGTCCTGCATATATATATTGTTCTCCATTCGATTTTTACTTTCATTATTCATGAATAATTCAAATTGCTTTCTATACTGTCCATTCTGCTAGCCATTTTATAGTTATCTTACATCTGTCCTTTGTACATTAGTCTTTTGGCAATTTTTGCTGTGTTGTTCATTTCATACTATATGACTATTTAATCATTACCATTATTGGAACGCAGTTTGCGCTCCACCTGGAACACATGACCGGTGTGGAACGCAGTATGCGTTCCATGTAGCGGATATGATCTAACACGGCATTTCCTGTCTCGCCGCTATATAGTTCGGCGGGACCGTGAACATGTACGGACGCCGCCTGTCCCAGCGGCACCATGCGCACGTTGCTCCTCTGCTAATATGGCTCCGTGAGGTCAGTAATAAGGCTATCTCTAACATATGCAATCTGCTTCAACAACTCTTCTTCCTCCTGTCTCCTATATTGCAGCTATTTAGCACTGTACACACTCTGGTCCTTTACCATATATGATCCGATTGTATTTGCTTCTTTCCTTTTTTGACCCACATAGAATGGTACTAAAAACCTGTCTTTCTGCCCTTTTTTTGCAGAGCCAGTTCTGTTGGCAGCCATTAGGATGCATATTTTCCCTTTTGATTTACTACATTTTCAGGTAACTGAGATGCTTAACACTTTTCCCGAAGTAGCGCATATACATGTGTATAGATATACAACACTCGATATACACCAATGAAGTACTGCATACACCTAAGAAGGTCTGGGTTCGCGTTTACTCTTATGTTCTTGTTTAGAATTTATTCATGATTTATACATGCCTTATTTGTTTTCATGTTTCGAGAAACGCACCCATGAGTACTTGCCAGGGCTTTCTTTTGCAAATTCATTGTAAATTCTATTGTACATTTATTGCGATATTTTGGACAAAATCCTTCATGTATCTTGTTGTAAAATATATGTATCCCTATATATGCACATACACAGTGACGCTTACACATTTATATGTATTTTAACCCTTTCTATTGTTATTGTATACTAACACTTTGTCTGTCTTGTATATATGTCACTTAGATGCCATGATTAAGAGTCAAGTTGACTCGAAATGCGTCGGCTGTTACTTTTAAGAACCTCCAATAAACCTTGAATGTTTTATCTGAGCTGAAGGAATCCTGTTGTTTCTAAGTTATGGCTACCCCGGAATCCAGGGGCTTTACCTTCGTGCTCAAAATAACCACATAATGACATGAGAAAGCATAAATTGACGGGACTGGGCGCTGACCACATCTGTCTCCTTTTTCTATTTACACAGTTCCCTAAAACACAAATAACTATATAACAAGACAAATGACCAAATATGCTGTGATGTTCCTTACTAGAGATGAGCGAACCTCGAGCATGCTCGAATCTATCCGAACCTGAACTTTCGGCATTTGATTAGTGGTGGCTGCTGAGCTTGGATAAAGCCCTAAGGCTATGTGGAAAACATGGATATAGTCATTGGTTGTATCCATGTTTTCCAGACAACCTTAGAGCTTTATCCAAGTTCAGCAGCCACCGCTAATCAAATACCGATCGTTCGGGTTCGGATGGACTCGAACCCGAACCCGGTTCGCTGATCTCTATTCCTTACACAATACAATGTGGCCTGTCACAGACAATAGCCCTGACTAAACTATCTACAGGCGCAATATCTGTCCCAGAAAGTTTGACGTGCACGCTACTGACCCGGGTCTCCTTTAGACGGTTACTGAATGAGTTCTGTAGCAAAGATGGCGGTCGTTTCTTTTAACAACTGGATTTGACACAGCTCCTATGCTGTCTCGGCAAATCTCTCCCTTCTCAACAGGATCCAGTCACAGACTAATATAGCTGGTCTCCTTAGCAATAATGGGGTCCTAGAAGAAGGATACTTCATGTGGATAGCATCAGGTCTCTCAGTCTGCATCTGCTATTGACAGCTCTCTCATCAAAATGGCTGCTGCAGCCTTCCCTCATATGCTCTTTCTTCTTCCCCCAGGTCACATCTTACAACTGTGAGGTTCGTCTCCCTGGACAACAACACAGCCTTAAAGGGGTACTCCAGCGAAAAGCTTTTTCCCAGTAATTGAAACACATTACAAAGTTATATAACTGTAATATGCTTCAATCACCTATCTGCCCCCTTCCCTTTCTTTTCTCCCCTCAATTCCCCACCAGGAAGTGAAGTAAACTCATTCTTACCTAATGAATGTTGACCCCAGGCTGCTCTGTAGAAGCCATTTTGTGACAATGACATCATCAAGAGGGAGGCGGGTCTAAGCCCTGTTAAGCCAGCCTTTCTTTCTCAGATGACTCAGGTTGCTTAGCTCTGTTTGGCTGAACAAGATGTAACATCTAACAGTTTTACAGAGTCAGACATTGCAGGAGACAAAGTGCATCATGGGAAAGCATAAACCAGGAAGTAAAGAAAAAATGAAGCCACCAACTGGTGGTTCAGGGACCTGCAAACAGCGGGAAATTCAAACTCAGACTCTGGAGGTATGGTAAATATAAAAACTATGTTTATGATTGATTGTTTTTTTTTTTTATCAGCGCCAGAGTACCCCTTTAACATGACTGCATGTACTGCAAAACAGCAACATCTTGTGCCCAAATGCAGAATGTCAGTTTAAAACCATATATCATACATATTATATACAGTTACATCTCATTGGTTGTTTCACCATCTCACATCATGTGTACTTTTTCCTCTAATATGGGGTAACTGGTGTCTATAGCCTCTTATTGGGGTTATTGCCCTCCCCTTAAGCAACACTGCTGTATTATAGGCTTAAACTTATGAAAACTTTCCCAGAGCTCCCAGCCCAGTAAGAGATGATGTATACAACATCACTGCTTACCGTACAGGAACAGGGAATTATTTATTTGAGTCTCTACTCCTGTACAGAGTATATGTAATCCCTATGCTATTAGAGCCCCTACTCCTGTACATAGTTTGTATGGTGCCCCATGCTATTAGAGCTCCTTCTCCTGTACATAGTTTATATGGGACCCCATGCTATCAGAGTTTTTGCTCCTGTATATACATGTGGCATCCATTACTTTCAGAGTCATTGATTCTGTAATAGTATGTGACAACCCTCTTTATAGGGGTTATCCAGCGCTACAAAAATATAGCCCCTTTTGCCCCACTCTTGTCTCCAGTTTGCAATTAAGCTCCATTTCCTTTGGTGGAGTTTCAAACTTCACCCAATCTGGAGACAAGAGTGGTGCAAAAGTGGCCATGTTTTTGTAGCACTGGATAACCCCTTTAAAAGCTACTGTAGTGGAGATGGGGGGAGGGGTAGTTCAGCCAGAGCCAATGATCGAATTAAACAAAGACTGTATAAGGGACGCAAGTACTATCCTGATCCTGGGTCTGATGACTCAATTGGTCATCTGTTAGTACAAGTTATCACTCTCAATGTCATGCCAGGACTTGCAACCATAATAAGAATAAAACAATACGTATGTATTATACAAGTCTTTGGGAAGCCACACAGGAGAAATAATCATACAACCAGCAACACTATCAATGTTGAGAAATTACTATTGTGAAGCCCTGGGTACCAAATGTAAACCTATTTTGAATTTGGCACCAGAATATTCCCCACAGTATTTAATTAAACCTTTTTAAATGGATTTTCCCACTGTATCTCCATAGCCCTGATCTTCAGCATGAGATCCAGCACCATTTATCAAATGCAAATCTATTTCAAATCTGGCAACAAAATAGGCTACCGAGCAACTGTTCTTCCAACTCCACATTGTATATAACAATACCTTATGAGATGGTGCTTCCTACCAAATCTTCATAGCCCCAGTCTCCAGCGTGAGGCCCAGTATCATAGACATACATTACTCTGGGTCTCTGACTGTAGACGTGAGCTATGGAGACAAGGCAGCTTCATCTAATAAGGTAAAGTTATGTGAGGTGGAAAGCAGGGAGAACGGGCACCCGAAAGCCTATTTACAAAAGTGACCACCACCACTGGGGCACACTTTAAGAGCAACTAGCTATACGGGGGATATAAAACGTGAACTATTAGCTGGTTAGACAAATCTAACCTGCTGATAGTTCCTTATTACGCATGGGGTGATGAGGATTAAGGTATGTCTCTTCCCTTCATCCTCTCTTCCATTCCCCTGCAATTTCAATGTAGTGCTTTGTCCTGTAAGGATGTTTGGATCACTGCCCTATAGCACCGATCCAGCCCAGTCGCTCATAATCATTAGATCTACGCTATAGGGGTGGGGCACTGCTCCAAATAGCCTTACGGGACAGATCACTACATTTAAATTGCACAGGAACAGCTCTGAGGATGAAGGTAAGAGACATACCTCCACCCTCAGCACCCCGTACACAATAGGGAGCTATCAGCTGGTTCGATTTGTGTAACCTGCTGATAGTCCCCCTTTAGGGTACGTTCACACGTACTGACTCGCAGCTCGCAGAGTATTGCAGCGAGATCCGCTACAAGTCAAGGTCCTGGAAGGCCCTGTGCATACATACTTGCAGCGGTCTGAAAGACCGCTGCAAGTATGTAATGCAGCCGCCCCTTTAACCCCTTCATCCGCTCCTGCCCGGCTCCCGCTCTCTGTATACATTACCTGTCTCCTGCAGGGGGTCCAGGCTTTCTGCTCTGCCGCCCAGCCAATCAGTGGCTGCGGCTGGGCAGCACACTGATTGGCTGGGCGGCAGGGCAGGAAGCTGGGACCCCGTGCGGGAGACAGATAATGTATACAGAGAGCGGGAGCCAGACGGGATGAAGGGGTTAAGGGGACGTCTGCATTAAATACACGCAGCGGTCTTTCAGACGAGTATATGTGCACAGGTCCTGCCAGGACCTTGACTTGTAGCGGATCTCACTGCAAAACTAGCAGCAAGATTTCCGCTGCGAGTCGATACGTGTGAACGTACCCTTAAAAGAGAGGTCCATCGTATGCCTTTTTTTTTTTTTTTTTCAAAAGAGCCAGGAAGGAGATAACTGCACATCACAACCCGGGTCCCTGCTAAGACCAGAAAGTGGTCAGGGAATCGGAAACCGGAGTGGGGGACAGCGGACTTATAATTAGAAAATATTGGCCAACACCGGACTTCCCATTTATGTTAGGTCAAACTAGTAGAGACAGAAAGTAATGTATACAGTTGTTATCTTATTTCTAGGTAAAGTGATGGTATATTTGTATGTACAGATATACCATAATCTATTCTAATTATCATTGTATCTCTATGCAATAGGACCTGAAAAACTACAGAAGGGTGAATCATCTGCATATGCACTGCAATAAATGGCTATATATATATATATATATATATATATATATATATATATATATATATATAAGAAATGTCAGTGTAAAAAGCTAAATTATAGCTGAAAACAACACATCCAAGTAATTGGTTATATCCTTGATCACAGTTAAAAAAAAATATTCTTATTGTTCAGTGCAGCATAACAGAGCATGGAATAGGGAGGTACATGTTTTTTTTAGTTCACTGTTGGAAAATATCATGTATAATGAATGGAGAGATGGCGGGCTGCATATTGCAATAAAAGTGATCCAAAATGTTATGGTTTTTGGCACAGAACGAGATAAATACAATGTCATGATAAAGTATATGATCTGCAACAGTAAGAAGAAGCTCATACTCTTCACAGCATTGAAGTGAGCCTCTAAGTTTGGTCTTCGAAAACCGGACCCGGAGCTCCTCATCCGTCTGGTGTGCATCCACAGAGAGTGAAGTAACAGGAAGATTGTAACCAGAAATATTAGGAATGGTGGACATGAGGTTAGGAGAAAAATCAGGATCCTAGTATCAGAATTTTCAATTATCACAGCGCTGGGTACAGTCATATTTTCCATTGTTACATTCTGTATCTGTATTTTATAGGCAAACAAACCATATAGAAGACCAGAAGCTACGGAAATCAGCAGAGAAGCCAGAAGGAACCATGGGACCAGGGTGGAGATCTTGGTCTTCAGAAATATAAAGAACTTCCAGTTGTAGCTTGTAATCTTCACACAGTAAAAGACACAGAGGACGGTGGCGAACCAGAAATTGGTAGAATGCAGAAACACTGTGATTATCGCTACTATATTCCTAACCTGAATGTTGTTATGCCATAGACCAAACATAAAAGGAAGACAAGACAAGGTGCTCAATAAGAGGTATAAGCTTCTGGAAGTTGCCAAAGAGCTCAAAATTTTATCACTAATAGGAAGAGATTTCAATGTTTTCCATTTCATGAAATTGGCCGCCACAATGATGAGATTTAGGATGACTCCAGCAATGCATTCAGTATACAGCACAGATGCCAAAACATACCGGAGAGCAAGTCTTATTGTATCCATCGTCATCTTTCTTCTGAGATATAGTGACTGGTCTGCAGGGTGGAAGCCTTTGTGTAATGATCTGTTATATTTCTTCTTTATACAGATTTCATGTCTATTCCTCATGTAAATTCCAGGCTTGTGTTCTGTGTCCATGCAAATTTCTGATCAGGCAGACGGACTATGGAAACTATCTGCAGCGTGCAGTACAGAATCACTTACAAAGCATTTTATACCAAAGGAAATATTAATCTGGGCATTGCCGGGACAAAGCATTTTATTGCCCATGGCAGACAAGACAGAGAACACTCCCTATCTAGTCCCACAGCAAATGGGTCTATAATGGTATATGAATCCCCCCCCTGCCGCCACCACTGAAAAAAAAAACCCTTAGATATGCATATACAGTGTTACACCAGAACTTGAACTGCTCATAGCAGTGCTCAGAGGATAGGGGAATATTATTTTTTTCCAAAACAACCTCTTCAAAAGAATGGCTGTTGCTTTGACTCTAAAGTAATGTCCGTTGTTTAGCACCGTTGGTACATTATTCAAGTTTAAGTTCAATAATGGACGCTTTTAAATGGATTATGCAGCACAATAAAAACATGGCCATTTCCTTCCAAAGACAACACCCCTCTTGTCTCCAGTTCAGGTGCGGTTTGCATTAAAGCGCCAATCACTTCAATGGAACTGAGTTACAGACCCCCATCCAAACTGTAGTTCTGTCTCTTGAAGAAAGTGGCCCTGTTTATGTAGAGCTGGATAACCCCTTTAACACCTTCTATGGTGTGGCAATTAAAGAGAACCTATCACCTAAATTTACCTGTCCCTGTCATAAAAGTGCATCTCTCCCTAAGTTTATTCATGAAGATACAGACTGCATTTGCAGTCTGTATCTTATACTTTATCTACTCCTCTATATCGTTGTACAGGGGAGTAACTAGAAATGGCTGGGCCCCATAGCAAACTTTTGTCAGGAGGCTGCTATAGTGGTAGTTACGCCCCTGTCGTTGTAGTATAGCCGGGTGCCGCCATCTTAATGAAGTCACTTGCATTAGAGTAGTGTGTTCCAGTGCTGGAACACAAGTGGCGTCATCAAGATGGTGGCGTCCGGCCTTACTGTATCGGTGGCAAGGATTAGGCCAAGTATAAGATACATACTGCAAATGCAGTCTGTATCTTCGTGAAGTCTATTTATGAAGATACAGACAGCATCTTCTACTTTACCTAATTCTTTGTTCCGATGCAGTAAGGCCGGGGCCGCCATCTTGATGAAGTCACTTGCGTTCTGCCACTGGAATGCAAGGGACGTTATCAAGATGGCGGTGCCCGGCCTTACTGCACTGGAATAAAGGATTAGGTAAAGTATAATATACAGACTGCAAAGGCAGTCTGTATCTTTATGAATAAAGGGAGAAGTACAGGGAGCGTTATGGTGCGTTTACACAGAGAGATTTATCTGACAGATCTTTGAAGCCAAAGCCAGGAACAGACTATAAACAGGAAACGGGTCATAAAGGAAAGACCAGAATCCCTCCTCTTTTCAAATCCATTACTGGCTTTGGCTTCAAAAATCTGTCAGATAAATCTCTCTGTGTAAACACACCATAAGACATACATAGCGATCTCGCGCTGTATAGTGCGAGATCACGGTGTATTGACAGAGCGGTGGGCAAAGGCTGATGGGAACCTATTCTGCCGCTCTACACGACGGGAGTTTCCTGTCACACGCTGACTCTTTTGAAAAGAGACGGCGCAAGACAGTGAGGTAAAAAGTGAATTAATTAAAAACGCAACTGAAAAAATAATATATTTTTTTTTAGGGTCCATTTACACAGAAAGATTATCTGACAGATTATCTGCCAAAGATTTGAAGCCAAAGCCAGAAACAGACTATAAACAGGGACCAGGTCATAAAGGAAAGCCTGAGATTCCTCCTTTTTTCAAATCCATTGCTAGATTTGGCTTCAAATCTTTGGCAGATAATCTGTCAGATAATCTTTCTGTGTAAATGGGCCCTTACAAATGTCAATTAAAAAATAATTTAAATTAAATAAAGTAATAAAAAAAAATAATTTAGTCCGTGATTGGTTCTCTTTAGCCTCTCATGGATGGAGCCAATTTTCGTTTTTGCGTTTTTGTTTTTTCCTCCTTGTGTTTAATAGGCCATAGCACTTGCATTTTTTCACCTAGAGACCCACATGCCCTTACTTTTTGCACCATTAATTGTACTTTGCAATGGCAGACTTAATTTTTGCATAAAATATGCTGCAAAACCAGAAAAAAATTATATGCACAGTGAAATTGAAAAAAAAAATCCTTTGGTCTATGGGGCTGATTGAGGTGTCTTTTTTTTGTGCCATGATGTGTTCTATCGGTATCTTGATTGCGTATATGCGACTTTTTGATCGCTTTTAATTACAATGTTTCTGGATTTAATGCGACCAAAAATGTGCAATTTTTGCACTTTGGCGGGTCTTCGCGCTTATGCCGTTTACCGTACGAGATCAGGAATGTGATAAATTATTCATTCACGTGATTACGCACCCGGCGATACCAAACATGTTTATTTATTTATAAAATGGGAAAAGGTGGGTGATCCAGACTTTTATTAGGGGCGGGTCTCTCTTATCAATGAAAACACTTTTTTTTTTTTACATTCATACAGTAATTAGAAGTCTCCCTGGGGTTAGGGTTATTCCCCCTGGGGGACTTCTAATACAACTACACTGATCTCTTATAGAGATCAGGGTACATTAGCTGTATAATACAGCACCGATCCATCAGATGCTGCAGACCATTGCAATAGAATACTTTGCCGGGATCAGCATCATTACGACGCTGAGGCCCGGCCTGGTAGATCCCCCTCCACGATCGCATCACGCGGGGGGGATCCCACCACTAGACACCAGGGATGGGCTGCATTTAAGACAGTTAGATGCGGCTGTCATGTTTGACAGTGCATCTAACCGTCTTAATTAGCGGAAGCCGTGATTGGCCCGCTCCCGCTAATAGCAGCAGTCCAATGCTGCAGATAGCAGTCGGGATCGCGGCAGTTCAGAGCATGGTTGTGATGCGGCTCCCTTCTGAACTCCTCTTCCAGATATATGCCGTACGGGTAGGGCATATGTCCTTAAGAAGTTAAAAGGGAACTCCACCTAAGGAAAATTTGTTTTCTATCGAAAGTACATTAAAAGTTATATAGATGTGTCTATACAATGTATTACCGTATCTGTACGGTTCTGCCACACTGGTAGCTGATAGAAATCCAGGAAGTGAAGAAAAACGGCCTCTGTGCCAATTCACATTGTCTCCTGCTCCCACTGATGCAGACAGGGGCAGGGCGTGATGTCCCAGGAGGCGTGGCTGGATCTTCCAATCCCCTGAGTGATTCACCATCTCTGACCAGCCAGAAGCAGGTGGAGCAAGGGCTATGGACTGTGATGAACAGCTGAGGGAAAGCATTGCATTCTGGAACCAGTACTGCATTCTGGGAACTGCTCAACCAGGAAGTACAGAAACACAATACAGAACAAGCCCCGCCCCCTAAAACAAATGGATTGTTGGTAGTTTCAAAACTGTAATAGATATGTAACTAATGCGTTATGCTTCTGCAGAAGTTTCATTTTTTTTAACCTCTACCTGGAGTTCCCTTTTAAGGCTATGTTCACAGTACGTAAGAGACAGGCCGGGTCAAGGAACGGCCGGTCTCCGCAAAGATCATCCCCAGATAATCTTTCCGGCCGCAGTGTTCTGATGCGGGCGCATCAGCGCGCGCCCGCATCAGAGCTCTCATAGCACGGAGCCACTTGCTTCATTGTGTGAACTGACAGGTCTTTCTTTGGCCGCAATTCACTGAATTCCGGCCACAGAAAAGCGACATGTCAGTTCTTTGCGGCCCCGCATGGGATCCCGGCCAGAGCGTATTCTGTGTATACGCTCCGGCCGGGATCCCATAGAAGAATAGGCAGTGTTCCACACCGTACAAAGTGTGGCTGTTGTTGCCGATGGCAACAACGGACGTACTTTTACGCTGTGTGAACATAGCCTAAGTATGTTAAAGGACTAAATAAGGTTCAGGAGGGAAGTGTTTTTAGTAAAAAACTGAACTCAAGAACAAGAGGACACAGAGAGAGGTTATCTGGGGGAAAGAGCAGAAGCAACATGAGAAAATATTACTGTACTAAAGTAGTAGTAGATGCTTGGAACAAACTTCTAGCACATGTGGTTGGTAAATCTACAATAACAGAATGTAACCTGCCTGGGCCTTATGCACACGTTCAGTATTTTATTTAATTTTTTTCATGGCCGTAGATTCCTGCCGCTATCCATCTGTACAATCCGCTAAAAATGACGGATTGGACATCTGTAGTGCATCCGTATTTCTGTAAATCAAATTTTTTAAAAATACAACCTTTCAACATGTAACTAATGTCTCATCCCAGGGCTCCAGATGGCGACCAAAATGGTCGCCAATGCGACTGACTTTTTGCAAATGGCGCCCAGATTTATTAATCTGGGCGCCATTTGCGACTGGCCCCGGCGGCGGCGCGCTGTCTCTTTAAGATGCGCGGCTGATGCGCAGCTGCCGGGGGTGTCCCGTCCTATCCCCGGCAGCGCGGCGCATCAGTGAGCTGCCTGGGGCCCTGACTTCCGGCACAGGAAGCGCACGTCAGAGACGCTTCCTGTGTCAGAAGTCACAGCCCCGGCGTACAGGAGCTCACTGACGCGCCGCGCTGCCGGGGATAGGATGGGACACCCGCGGCAGCCGCGCATCAGCCGGGGACAGCGGCCGAAGAACAAGAGGATCGCCGGGGGAGCGGGTTGTCAGGTGAGTTTGTGTGTTTGTTTTTTTTTTAAATATTGCTTAGCATAGAGGAAAGGGGGGGGGGGGGGGGCATCTATAATGGGGGGAAGAGAAGGGGGGGCATCTATAATGGGGGGAGAAGAGGGGCCATCTTCAAGGGGGGGAGAGGGGGCCATCTATAATGGGGGGGGGGAGAGGGGGCATCTATAAGGTGAGGGGGTATCTATAAGGGGGGGAGAAGAGGGGGCATCTATAATGGGGGGAGAAGAGGGGGCATCTATAATGGGGGGAGAAGAGGGGGCATCTATAATGGGGGGAGAAGAGGGGGCATCTATAATGGGGGGGAGAAGAGGGGGCATCTATAATGGGGGGGAGAAGAGGGGGCATCTATAAGGGGGGGAGAAGAGGGGGTATCTATAAGGGGGGGAGAAGAGGGGGTATCTATAATGGGGGGGAGAAGAGGGGGTATCTATAATGGGGGGAGAGGGGGCCATCTATAAGGGGAGGGGGTATCTATAAGGGGGGGAAAAGAGGGGGCATCTATAATGGGGGGAGGAGGGGGCATCTATAATGGGGGGGAGAAGAGGGGGTATCTATAAGGGGGAGAGAAGAGGGGGCATCTATAATGGGGGGGAGAGGGGGCATCTATAATGGGGGTAGAGGGGGTCATCTATAAGGGGAGGGGGCCATCTATAAGTGTAGGGCAAACTGGCTGCAGACACTGGGAGATAGATATATGCACAATTATTATTATCAGGGCCCCTCAGGTGTCTGTATTGTAGGGGGTCACTTGCATTAGTCACTAGGTGAGAGATATATCTATCTATATACACATCTTGTGGGGGGTCACTATGGCTGCAGTCATAAGTCTAGCTCAGTATGTATAGACTGTTGCAAGCTTTTAAAGGGAACCTGTCACACCCGGTGCCGGGGTGACAGGCTCCCAACCCCCCGTTAGAGCCCCCTATACTCACCTCATCCCGCCGGGTCCCGCTTCTGGAGGTGGTCGGGTCACGGAGATCTCAGCCGCTGCAGCCCGGCGCGCACACTGAGAGATGAGTCCAACGCTCATAGAGAATGACGGAGCGCTGGACTCTCCCGTCATTCTCTATGAGCGTTGGACTCATCTCTCAGCGCACGCCGGGCTGCAGCGGCTGAGATCTCCGTGACCCGACCATCTTCAGAAGCGGGACCCGGCGCCATGAGGTGAGTATAGGGGGCTCTAACGGGGGGTTGGGAGCCTGTCACCCCGGCACGGGGGTCGACAGGTTCCCTTTAAGTTCAAGTTCAGAAGAGTAAGCCTCATTAAAGGAGAAGTCCGGTGAAATTTTTTTTCCCCCATTTCCTCCCCACATAAAAAGTTATATAAGTTCCTAATGTACACTCATGTCAGATTATAGCCCCTTACCAGACTTTTCTCTGTGTCCCCAGCTGCCGGAAGTGGCTTACTTCCGCATTCTGGGCTGACGTCACGACGAGTGCAGGGTCCCTGCTGCAGCTTGGGTCGTGATGTAGGGCTGACCACGTCACTGTGCAGGCGTTCCTATGAGCTGCTGGCACGCCTCCCAGCCTCATACATATGCATACAGAAGCCTCCCTCCTGTGTAGAGGCACCCGTTCTGTGTAGAGCAATCAGAATGCTGATGAGGAGGGTGAGGAGCGAGCACGATGGAGGGCTGGAGCAGGCAGGCTGGGAGCTCCGTGTCAGCTGTGACCAGAACGCTGACAGGTGGGGGCTGCAGGGGGAAGGAGAGAGCATGGCAGGCTGGAGCAGGGTCACTGAGAGCTCGGTGCTCTGCTGCAGGGGGGGAGATACAGCATGACTGGCTGGAGGAGGCTGGGAGCCTGTGTGTGTGCTGGGATGAGAAGGGATGGGGTGGGGGCTGCTGGGGGGAAGGAGAGAGCATGGCAGGCTGGAGCAGGGTCACTGAGAGCTCCATGCTGTGCTCAGAACGGGAGGAGCTGTGCTGCAGGGGGGAGATACAGCATGACTGGCTGGAGGAGGCTGGGAGCCTGTGTGTGCTGGGATGAGAAGGGATGGGGTGGGGGCTGCTGGGGGGAAGGAGAGAGCATGGCAGGCTGGAGCAGGGTCACTGAGAGCTCCATGCTGTGCTCAGAACGGGAGGAGCTGTGCTGCAGGGGGGAGATACAGCATGACTGGCTGGAGGAGGCTGGGAGCCTGTGTGTGTGCTGGGATGAGAAGGGATGGGGGCTGCTGGGGGAACAACACATGACAGGCTGTGTAGGCACACTATAAAGACACTGTGTGCTGTGATCAGAAGAGGAGGAGAGGGGGGTTGTGTATAGTACCTGGTGAATTGTAAAGTGTACATTAGACACTACAAGTGATGCCACAGAGAATGCATGTGGCAGGACTACAGGCTAAGCATTAGGGGGGCTGGTAACATTCAGGGGGTGGGACACAGAGCAAGGCTTTACTGAGTGGGCTGGACAAGGAGCAGAGGGGAGTATACAGTGGGCGTGACAGGTACAGCAGCAAGGAAGAGGGGCTGGGACTTCTGACAGGAAGTGTGGAGAGACCAGCTGATAACCAGAACAGGCGATGTGGGGGTCCTAGAGTGGCGATTTGGGGCTCAAACTGTTACTATTCCAAAGGGGGAAAAGATCCCTTGTTTATTTGGTGATTGGTTTTTTTGAACAGACCCCGGAATTCTCCTTTAAAAGGCTAGCCAAGTGAGGCTGAAGTACTGAGTCAGACTGGATATGGTTGTCAGACTGGATATGGTTGTCAGACTGGATGTGGTTGTCAAGTTGCAAGTTTCCATGTTGAACGTTTTCAAACTAAGAAAAGAAAGAATCTAAAGGAGGAGGAGGAGGCTGCGGCCTCTGCACACAGTAAGTCCCATGTAACATAACATTAATTTTACATGGTTTAAAATGTTGGCGACCAAATATTCTATTTGGCGCCTAAATTTTTCAGGTTAGGAGCCAATGGCTCCTAGGTAAATTTTTTAGTCTGGAGCCCTGCATCCTAACGTTTTTTATGGAAATACAGATGGCAAAAGGTTACAATCCTTAAAAAAATTGCAGATCCCATTGATTTCTATGAGAGAATCCGCAAAAAAATCTGGATCCGCACTAGGACATTTCCTTTTTTTTTTCAGGATTTACTTATCGTGTGAATAGCCCAATAGGCATCAATGTGCACTAACTCGGAAAATACGGAAATACAGTATGGATCCATAGATTCCCGGACGTGTGAATAAGGCCTAAGATAATAAGAAGAGAAATACAAAAGGGGCAGACTAGATGGATCTTCTATGTTTCTATGCTTCCTTTACCTGTTATGAAGCATCTTCCTTCTCCCCTTTCTCTGATAAGTGATAGTACATGTTCCCTTTCTGGCTCTGGGTACCCTTTTCTATACTGTGGCTTTCTACCATTCCATTGTAAACACTGTTAAAAAAAAAACTTATATGAAATGTTGTGGTACCATTACTGACATGTGGTTCATGAACTGTATGTTTGTCTATAAATTTATTTTTGGCCAGGTGGATCAGGGGTGGATTAAGATGACTATGAGCCCCGGGCTGTGGATTAGTTAAAATCTGTAATATCTTCATGAAATATAGAAAGTCAGGAATTAAACGCAACACCCTTGGAAGTGTCCCAGAAGCCATGTGTCACTGCTGGTTCTGTGTGTATATTTACTGTAGATTGGCACTGAAGGTTTTGTTTGGTATTCTGTGGATGGTAAAGGTAGTATTGAATTTTGGTCACTAGATGTCACCCTGTATTTTCTCCTACTGTGAAATACAACTGAACGGAACTGGAACAAAGGATTAAAGGGGTAGTGCGGCATTTAACTTTTATTCACTAAATAACACACTTTACAAAGTTATACAACTTTGTAATGTGTGTTAAGTGTATGGCCCCCTTCCCCGTGTTCCCCCCACCCCGGAAGTGTTGGTGCATTATACTTACGTGTTCGCTGTCGACCCCGGCCGCCATCTTGTCTCGACGACGTCATCTTCAGGAGGCCGGTCGAACCGTTCCAGCCGTCCCTCATGCCGCCCCCCCCCTCTGCCGCGTCATCAGCTGAGCATAACTGTGCTGAGACAATTGCGGCTGAGCAGCTGATGACGCGGCAGAGGGGCGCCGGCATGAGGGACGGCTGGAGCAAATCGGCCGGCCTCCCGAAGATGACGTCGATGACACAAGATGGCAGCCGAACATGTAAGTATAATGCACCAACACTTCCGGGGTGGGGGGAACACGGGGAAGGGGGCCATTCACTTACATAACACACATTACAAAGTTGTATAACTTTGTAATGTGTTTTATTTAGTGAATAAAAGTTAAACGCCGCACTACCCCTTTAATGAAGCACATGCCTAGGCACATGTTTCTTATATCTGTCAGGAGCTGAGAGTTTGCTTGCTGTTCAATGCCTGTATAGGTCACCCTAAAGAGATACTCTGTCTCCCCAGGTTCCTCTCCACCAATCAGAAACCTGCAATAAGTCCTTAATTAGAGGTGGAGTGCGCCATGTGCTGGTTCTTTTAGTCAGTAGTGTAGTCAGAGAAAGCACAAGTGGTTCCTGCTGAGAGGTTCTTACAAGAAACTGATCTTCCGTAAGTATTCCTGTATGCTGACCGTGTCGGTTTAGTACATCTTTGTCAAGGCTACCATGGGGACTACCTCCTATCCACACTGAGGGGCTATGTTATTTTCTGAACAAGCCCTGCAACTTCACCAGGCGCTTCAGACAGCGGACTGGAAAAGAGCAACTATGCCGACTTACCCTGATGCAACTCAACAGGACCTAACTGGGAACCACAACAGCTTACCCTTAACTGGGTCCTGTACAACCAGACGTGTCACTCGGCCAGCAACAGACAGATCTTCATAGCTATGAGTATACGTTTAGTTCAAGTGTATTGCCACTGACTCCAAAGTGGTTAGAGCCCCTCCAGCTGTGCTCATTAACATTTGGATAGGACCCCAACCTAATAGTATGTCCACTATTTTCAAGTGTACAAATGCTTAACAAATAACCTCCTGTAAGAGACTTTACAGGGATTACTCCTTTAACAGGCATTTTTTGGAACCCCTCGAGGGCTTATACAACTCCGAGCCCTATGACGAGTGCCGCAGTGGTACCGCAACACAAAGCACAAAGTAACTGTGTAAAACATTATTTGGTAGGGGTGACCCAAGGTGGAAAAGGTTAGGAAACACTCTCGCCTGTCCCCTTGTACTGCCATCCCCACCAGCACTCATATTATTTATAATATATATATATATATATATATATTAATTAGAGAGAGAGAGAGAGAAATTGTTCTGGCCCTCGGCACAACGTGACACACAATCTATTTTTGAATACAGCCCTGTACGTGCAGGAGGAGTTATCCGCTGGCCAATTGGTCTATACTTTCATGTCACGCATCCGACATCACCGTCATATCGGCGTCCTGCTGATCATGTGACACACTGGGGAAAAGATTGTCGTTTGACCTGCAACCATGTGACTTAAGCGGCCTACTAACATAGGGGGCGCAACAATATGACGTATGAGTGTGTCACCGCAACTGATCGATGTCGCTACCACTATCATGTATACTTCATGATCAAACAGATATATACCATCAAGTACTTATTATTTAGGCTATAAAGTCACTTCTTTCGGCCCATAGAATGGTGTCTATGGAGCCGGCGGAAAGGCGCGCGGACGTGCGTGCAGACAGACAGCGGAATTCCACGGACATTATCAGCGAGAATTCCTCAGTATGAACCCACCCTAATATTGTAACAGGCCTAGTTGGTGCATTATACTGCTATAATACAACATACTTTATTATACAGCCCCCTCCCCAACACACAGTGAGGAAAACACATAGCAACAAAATCCCCACCAGTCCTGAAGTTCTCTGCAGTGTGAACAGAGTCTGAGCCCTGTGCAGGTTACCTGCAGGTTATACAGACAGACAGCAGCCTCCATCATCAACCTTCCCCAGCCTCTATCTCAGCAGCCTGCAGAGCATTGCATCCTACACTTACTTCTGCCATGTTCTGCTGGAAAGTGCCATCTGTGTGTACAGTTCTTCTCCTAAACCACAAGCAGCAGTATATCCACAGAGACTCCTCCATCAACCTGCAGCCTCCTCTGCACACACTCTTCCATCCCCATGCTGTCAGCCAGTGTGTGGGCTTCACAAGGAAATGTAATACAGCTCAGAGCCCGGCAGGAGGCGGGGTCAGCATCCTCCTATTGTACTGCATAACAGTGTCCACCTCCTGCTGGACAAACTGTGGAACTGCAGGCGGCTATTACAGACAGGGCGGAAATACCAATTATCAGTACATGTGGCAGATTTTCTGGGACAGAGGAACATCAACAAAAATCCTTCAGGATCTGGGACAGTTATGAGGTATAATTACCAGTCATTTCTAGTAACAGTGGTTACTTGGATACCAAGTTCTATCACCTAAGGCTATTTGGATACCAATAAGACCTACTATCTGTGGTTGCCTGGATGCCAGTGGGGCCTAGTACCTGTGGTTTCCTAGATACCAGTGATTGTAACTAGTACCTGTGGTTCCCTGGATACCAGTGATTCCTAGTATCTGTGGTTACCGTTACCTGGATACCAGTGATTTCTACTAGAACCTGTGGTTGCCTGGATGGCATTGAGGCCTAGTACCTGTGGTTCCCTGGATACCAGTGATTCCTAGTATCTGTGGTTACCGTTACCTGGATACCAGTGATTTCTACTAGAACCTGTGGTTGCCTGGATGGCATTGAGGCCTAGTACCTGTGGTTCCCTGGATACCAGTGATTCCCAATACCTGTGGTTACCGTTACCTGGATACCAGTGATGCCTAGCACCTGTAGTTGCTTGGCTACCAGTGATGCCTAGCAACTGTGGTTGCCTGGATACCATTGATGTCTAGTACCTTGTGGTTGCCTGGATACCAGTGATTCCTAGCACATGTGGTTGCCTGCATACCAGTGATGCCTAGCCCTGTGGTTTCCTGGATACAGTGGCGTAGCGACCGCAGTCGCAGGGGTCGCCGCCGCGACCGGGCCGCTACCAAGGGGGGGCCCGCGAGGCCCCCCCTTACCACTGCACTGCCCGCCTCCCACTCCCTCTTGTGACTGAAAGCAATGTTTTGCTTGCGATCACAAGAGGCAGGGGCCCCCGGCTGTCTTGCGGCTCCCAGGGAGCTCTGTGTGCGGCGGGGGGGGAAGTACTTCCAGCGCAGGGAGCATCGCGTTAAGAAAAAAAACAGGTCCCGCGAAGCTCCGCCCCCTCCGCGCTAAGCCCCGCCTCCCGCCGGGGGAAGCCCGCCAGCGCGTGTGACCTGGGGGCTACAGAAATCATGCAGGTGAGTATAGATTTTTTTGTTTTTAAGGGGATGATGAGGGGTTTAGTGGTATGATGATGGAACAAGAGGATGATGGGGGTGTAGTGGTATGATGATGATGGAACAAGAAGATGATGAGGGGTGTAGTGGTATGATGATGATGGAACAAGAGGATGATGGGGGTGTAGTGGTATGATGATGAAGGAACAAGAGGATGATGGGGGTGTAGTGGTATGATGATGATGGAACAAGAGAATGATGAGGGGTGTAGTGGTATGATGATGGAACAAGAGGATGATGGGATGTAGTGGTATGATGATGAAGGAACAAGAGGATGATGGGGGTGTAGTGGTATGATGATGATGGAACAAGAGGAGGATGAGGGGTGTAGTGGTATGATGATGATGATGGAACAAGTGGATGATGAGGGGTGTAGTGGTATGATGATGATGATGATGGAACAAGAGGATGATGGGGATGTAGTGGTATGATGATGATGGAACGAGGATGATGGGGATGTAGTGGTATGATGATGGAACAAGAGGATGATGAGGGGTGTAGTGGTATGATGATGATGGAACAAGAGGATGATGGGAATGTAGTGGTATGATGATGATGGAACAAGAGGAGGATGAGGGGTGTAGTGGTATGATGATGGAACAAGAGGATGATGGGGGTGTAGTGGTATGATGATGGAACAAGAGGATGATGAGGGGTGTAGTGGTATGATGATGATGGAACGAGGATGATGGGGATGTAGTGGTATGATGATGGAACAAGAGGATGATGAGGGGTGTAGTGGTATGATGATGATGGAACAAGAGGATGATGGGGTGTAGTGGTATGATGAAGGAACAAGAGGATGATGGGGGTGTAGTAGTATGATGATGATGATGATGATGATGGAACAAGAGGAAGATGAGGGGTGTAGTGGTATGATGATGATGATGATGGAACAAGAGGATGATGAGGGGTGTAGTGGTATGATGATGATGATGATGATGGAACAAGAAGATGATGGGGATGTAGTGGTATGATGATGGAACAAAAGGATGATGAGGGGTGTAGTGGTATGATGATGATGGAACGAGGATGATGGGGATGTAGTGGTATGATGATGGAACAAGAGGATGATGAGGGGTGTAGTGGTATGATGATGATGGAACAAGAGGATGATGAGAATGTAGTGGTATGATGATGATGATGGAACAAGAGGAGGATGAGGGGTGTAGTGGTAAGATGATGGAACAAGAGGATGATGGGGGTGTAGTGGTATGATGATGGAACAAGAGGATGATGAGGGGTGTAGTGGTATGATGATGATGGAACGAGGATGATGCGGATGTAGTGGTATGATGATGGAACAAGAGGATGATGAGGGGTGTAGTGGTATGATGATGATGGAACAAGAGGATGATGGGGTGTAGTGGTATGATGATGAAGGAACAAGAGGATGATGGGGGTGTAGTAGTATGATGATGATGATGATGGAACAAGAGGAAGATGAGGGGTGTAGTGGTATGATGATGATGATGGAACAAGAGGATGATGAGGGGTGTAGTGGTATGATGATGATGATGGAACAAGAGGATGATGAGGGGTGTAGTGGTATGATGATGATGGAACAAGGATGATGGGGATGTAGTGGTATGATGATGGAACAAGAGGATGATGAGGGGTGTAGTGGTATAATGATGATGGAACAAGAGGATGATGGGAATGTAGTGGTATGATGATGATGGAACAAGAGGAGGATGAGGGGTGTAGTGGTATGATGATGGAACAAGAGGATGATGGGGGTGTAGTGGTATGATGATGATGGAACAAGAGGATGATGAGGGGTGTAGTGGTATGATGGAACAAGAAGATGATGAGGGGTGTAGTGGTATGATGATGGAACAAGAAGATGATGAGGATGTAGTGGTATGATGATGATGATGATGGAACAAGAGGATGATGAGGGGTGTAGTGGTATGATGATGAAGGAACAAGAGGATGATGAGGATGTAGTGGTATGATGATGATGGAACAAGAGGATGATGGGGGTGTAGTGGTATGATGATGAAGGAACAAGAGGATTATGAAGGAACAAGAGGATGATGAGGGGTGTAGTGGTATGATGATGGAACAAGAAGATGATGAGGATGTAGTGGTATGATGATGATGATGATGATGATGGAACAAGAGGATGATGGGGGTGTAGTGGTATGATGATGAAACAAGAGTATGATGAGGGGTGTAGTGGTATGATGATGAAGGAACAAGAGGATGATGAGGATGTAGTGGTATGATGATGATGGAACAAGAGGATGATGAGGATGTAGTGGTATGATGATGATGGAACAAGAGGATGATGAGGGGTGAAGTGGTGAAGTGATACCAGTGATGCCTAGCACCTGTGGTTGCCTGGATACCACTGATGCCTAATACCTGTGGTTGCCTGGATACCAGTGATTCCTAGTATCTGAGGTTGCATGGATACTAGTGATTCCTAATACCTGTGGTTACCGTTACCTGGATACCAGTGATTTCTACTAGAACCTGTGGTTACCTGGATGGCAGTGAGGCCTAGTACCTGTGGTTCCCTGGATACCAGTGATTTCTACTAGAACCTGTGGTTACCTGGATGGCAGTGAGGCCTAGTACCTGTGGTTCCCTGGATACCAGTGATTTCTAATACCTGTGGTTACCGTTACCTGGATACCAGTGATTCCTACTAGTACCTGTGGTTGCCTGGATACCATTGATGTCTAATACCTGTGGTTGTCTGGATACCAGTGATTCCTAGCACATGTGGTTGCCTGGATACCAGTGATGCTTAACACATGTGGTTGCCTGGATACCATTGATGCCTAGCACCTGTGGTTGCCTGGATACCATTGATGCCTAGCACCTTTGGTTGCCTGGATACCAGTGATGCCTAGCACCTGTGGTTGCCTGGATGGCAGTGATGCCTAGCACCTGTGGTTGCCTGGATACCAGTGATGCCTAGCACCTGTGGTTGCCTGCATGCCACTGATGCCTAGTACCTGTGGTTCCCTGGATACCAGTGATTCCTAGTATCTGAGGTTGCATGGATACCAGTGATTCCTAATACCTGTGGTTACCGTTACCTGGATACCAGTGATTCCTACTAGTACCTGTGGTGTCCTGGATACCAGTGATTCCTAGCACCTGTGGTTGCCTGGATACCAGTTATGCCTACCCCTGTGGTTGCCTGGATACCAGTGATGCTTAGCACATGTGGTTGCCTGGATACCAGTGATGCCTAGCACCTGTGGTTGCCTGGATACCAGTGATGCCTAGCACCTGTGGTTGCCTGGATACCAGTGATGCCTAGCACCTGTGGTTGCCTGGATACCATTGATGCCTAGCACCTGTGGTTGCCTGGATACCAGTGATGCCTAGCACCTGTGGTTGCCTGGATACCAGTGATGCCTAGCACCTGTGGTTGCCTGGATACCAGTGATGCCTAGCACCTGTGGTTGCCTGCATACCAGTGATGCCTAGCACCTTTGGTTGCCTGGATACCACTGATGCCTAGTACCTGTGGTTGCCTGGATACCAGTGATTTCTAGTATCTGTGGTTGCATGGATACTAGTGATCCTAATACCTTTGGTTACCGTTACCTGGATACCAGTGATTCCTACTAGTACCTGTGGTTGCCTTAATACCAGTGATTCCTAGCACCTGTGGTTGCCTGGATACCACTGATGCCTAGTACCTCTGGTTCCCTGGATACCAGTGATTCCTAATACCTGTGGTTACCATTACCTGGATACCAGTGATTCCTACTAGTACCTGTGGTACCCTGGATACCATTGATGTCTAATACCTGTGGTTGTCTGGATACCATTGATGTCTAGTACCTTGTGGTTGCCTGGATACCAGTGATTCCTAGCACATGTGGTTGCCTGGATACCAGTGATTCCAAGCACATGTGGTTGCCTGGATACCAGTGATGCTTAGCACATGTGGTTGCCTGGATACCATTGATGCCTAGCACCTGTGGTTGCCTGGATACCAGTGATGCCTAGCACCTGTGGATGCCTGGATACCATTGATGCCTAGCACCTGTGGTTGCCTGGATACCAGTGATGCCTAGCACCTGTGGATGCCTGGATACCAGTGATGCCTAGCACCTGTGGTTGCCTGCATACCAGTGATGCCTAGCACCTGTGGTTGCCTGGATGGCAGTGAGGCCTACTACCTGTGGTTACCTGGATACCAGTGAGAAACCAGTGAGCACCTGTGTTTGCCTGGATACAGGTGAAACCCAGTGCTTGTGGTTACCTAGATACCAGTAAAGTCTTATACCTGTGGTTACCTGGATATCAGTGATACTAGTGAAGCCTAATGCCTGTGGTTGCTTGAATTATGACTCACTTTTTGAATGTGTGACCGATCTACCGATCTACTTTTTCAGGCATATCCATCTGCTTCAATGGCTTTTAATTTAAGGTGTACCTGTCACTACAAATTACTTTTAACATGTCATCAGTTAGTATCTAAAACTGGCAAAACTAGCATTCCAGAGCTCTATACAGCGGGATCACAATCTCTATCTTTTTACTAGTTATACCTCTAGCTATACAGCCCAGCATATGATTAGCCTTCCCTATTGCCTGTCTGGACTGGTTACTTACTATAGGGTGTCAGAAATCACTACCCCCCTAAATCCTTTTCTTTTAAAGTCTTTGCTATCACCGATCCACCAAAATGATACTCGGTTAGAGAATTCCTTTTCCTTAAAACTAAAGCATTTTCCATATTACTGACACCTTGTCACGGCTCCGGTGCTAACCCACACTATGGAACGCCGCCCCACCCAATAATCCAGCCCAGAGGTCGGGACTCAGGTCCACCTGCAGTCCGGCCCCCCTTACTTACACGTCCCCACCCCTGGCATCTTCTCTCTTTGCTGATGTGTGCGTCTTCGCCTCCTAGGGCACGCAGGCCTCGGGGGATTTAAAGGGGTAGTCCACCCCAAAAAAAATTCTTTCAAATCAACTGCTGCCATGAAGTGCCAGAGATTTGTAATTTACTTCTATTAAAAAATCTCAAGCCTTCCAGTACTTATCAGCTGTTGTATGCCCAACAGGAAGTTGTATTATTTACAGTCTAGAGAGCAGGAGAGGTTTTCTATGGGGATTTGCTACTGCTCTGGACAGTTCCTGACATGGACAGAGATGGCAGCAGAGAGCACTGTGTCAGACTGGAAAGAAAACACCACTTCCTGCTGGACAAACAGCAGCTGATAAGTACTGGAAGACTTAAGATTTTTTAATAGAAGTGAATTACAAATCTCTGGCACTTTATGGCACCAGTTGATCTGAAAGAAAAATTTTTTGGGTGGACTACCCCTTTAAAAGGCCAGTGCTGCTACTCAACATAAAATGTATATAAATACTTCCATCCTGCCTCGCTCCTTTGTTGGATCTTCTCTGCCCCTACCCCATTAAAGTGTCCCCTGCCCGTTCCTGCCCGTATTCCTGACCGTGTTCCTGCACTGACCCCTGCTGCTGTTCCTGGCTGCCTACATTGTTCTCCGTTGCACCTCTCCACTACAAGCTAACCAAACCAGGGGTAGGAGCCTGGGGTCACCTGACGCAGCAAGCCCAACCTGCCTAGCCAAGGACTCTGGTGAAGACTAACATCCGCTTAGACTTACACAACTTCAGTAATTCCAACACTATTGCCCTAGTGTCATCAGCAAACAGACAAACCTTACCTACCTAACCTTCTTCTATGTCAGAATACATTACATTTCTAACCATCCTCTGATCCTGTACCAACCACAAATCCACTGAACTATCCAGGGATTTAGTCCAATTCCTAATAACTTCTCTATCAACTCCTAATGGGGAACTGTATCAGAGGCTTTGCTTAAGTCCAGATAGATGATATCCTGGTACCACTTTCATTCAGCACTTTTGAGACATAGAGATATGTCTCTACTTTTAGAATAGTTTCCAGCATTTATACTATTCAAGATGTCAGGTAACTGTCCTGTACTTACTGGGACCTTGTCTACTACTTATACGAAAATGTAAAGTTATGGCTCCTAAAAGGCAAGGAGGAAGAACAATTTTCAAAATAAAATTGGCCTTGTTCTAAAGAGGTTAAATAATCTTTATTACTTGACGGTTAATAAAAAGTACAACAAATTTAACATTTCCATATATTGAATTTAAAAAAGGTATTCTACAACCCACATGAGCAGAGATAATGTAGAGAAAGAAATGTCCCACATAAGACAACCCACAAGAGCAGAATAGATGAAGGAGACCACACTTCCAAAAAAATGTCCTTGTAAGTGCGGTCTCCTTCATCTATTCTGATACTTCATACGGACCTGGGTCCGGTTTGGTGACACGTGCACCCACACTCTATTATTTCTGGTGTTGCTGAAGACTTTTGGATTAACCCACAAAAGCAGAGATAATATAGAGAAAGTAATATCCCACATAACACAACCCACACCAGCAAAGATAATACAGAGAAAATAAAATATCCTACATACTACAACACACACAAGCAGAGGCAACACAGAGAAAAAAAATATAGTATCCCACAGATCAAAAGTGGCACGAGCAGAGACAATACAGAGAAAATATACAGTATCCCACAGATGACAACCCACATGAGCAGAGACTGTTGATTTTTCTTTAAAAGCCACTACTGATGGGGCACTGTATAAAAATAAACCTGGCATATTTAATTGTAATATTGCTTATTTTCTCCAATATTGGACAGCCAATGTATGGTACTTTCACCCTGCTTTGTTTCCGTTGTACACATTTGTTTACGGTCCAGCCGGGATCCCATAAACAGCAATGCAACGTATATTCTCGTAATACAACGGCCGTGATTGTTGCATATTCTCGTAATACAAAGGCCGTGATTTTACGAAAATATTCGTTGTGTGAACATAGCCTTAATAATGTGTAGGAAATTTTAATTAAAAATTTTGGACATTCAGACCGCGATACTGTGTTCATTCTGTATAATTCATCAAGGGAGGGGTATATACTATATATAGTTTTAAATTGAATTATTTTTTATGTTGGTGTATTGAAGACGAGGAACTACTTTTCAAAATAAGGTTTAAAATGCCGAAAACACCACTATCATCTTCCCAAAATATTCTACTTCCAGGTTAAAACTTAAAATAATAATAATAATAATAATAATAATAATAATAATAATTAATCAACATAGAGGGGATTTAGTAAAGATATAATAATGTATGTTATTATCAAATTGTCATTTTTTTTTGCTGCTCCTGGCAGGTATGATGTCTTAGAAAGATACAAGTCCTCCTAGATACAAGTTTTTTCTTTGAATGCAGAAGAGCCTAGCTACATTCTGTGCTCTTCCCTCTCAGTGTGTGCAAGGCAACTGGGATGTCCTATCCTTCTGTAGTTAACATATTATATGGTCCTGACGTTTCCTCTATCGCACAACCATACTGACCAGCTGTTATCAAACTTGAATGAGAAGGAGCTTTTTGCTTCTCATACACTTTCAATAATCGATTGGCCAACAATTATCTCTTCTGGCCTCCCATACCCATGAACTTTCATTACAGCCGAAACCTCATGTGTTTCCTAAATCTCTCTTCATGGCTTATCCCTCTAAGAACCAAAGGCTCGGGCAGCAAAAATCCAACACCCCAACTTATTTCTCCCCCAACTTTCATCAGTCATTGGGGAGTCGGGAGACCGCCATACAAGTTGTAATATAAGCCAGAAATGTTGCAGGTAGAAGGTTGGGACACATCTCTTTACATAACTTACAACATGTCTCTGGTCATTCTGGTTTACAATGCAGAAATCTAAAAAGTGAAACTGAAGGGCAATATTGTAGCTGAGAGTTATTATTCTAATGGGGGGTGTAGCTCTGGGGGTAATGTGCTATAATATACTCGAGTAGCGAGTAGGAAATGGACAAGTAAGAATGGATTAATTAGGTAGCTGGGTGCAAAAATCTAACATGCCCAACTCTTCTTTCCATCGGGATCACCAGTCAGTGGAGAGTCAGGAGGCCACCATACACAGTATTCTATCAGCCAAACATGCCGCAGGCAGAAGGTTCAGACAACTTTAATATAAGATGTATGGGCACCTTAAGTTACTAAAAATATTTCTCTAGTCATCCTGATTTACAATGCAGAAAGCTAAAAATGTGAAACTGAAGAGCAACATTGTAGCTGAGAACTAGTTATTTTAAGGGATTTAGCTCTGAGGGTAATGTGCTATAATGTACTTGAGTAGAGGATAGGAAATTGACAAGTAAGGATAGATAGATAGATAGATAGATAGATAGATAGATACAGTAAGGCAAGGTTAGATAGGCAAGTTTTTTGGGTGTAAATAAACACCATGTTTTTTTGAGCGTATCCGGAGTGCTGCGGTTTTCCATTTCTTTAGATAGATAGATACCATTCCTATCCTTCACCACAATTTCTAGGACTATAGAACAGGGAGATACATGTCTTTTTTAATTCACTGTTGGAAGAAATAATGTATAGTGAATGGAGAGATGGCGGGCTGCATATTACAATAAGATTGATAAACATGTCAGCTGAACTGAAGGTCACCGGGCTCAATGTATACATTGTGATACAAAAGTATATTATCTGTAAGACTAAAAAGAAGCTCATACTCTTCACAGCACTGAAGTGAGTTTCTAAGTTTGGGCTTCGAAAACCGGACCCGGAGCTCCTCATCCGTCTGGTGTGCATCCACAGAGAGTGAAGTAACAGGAAGATTGCAACCAGAAATATCAGGAATGGTGGACATGAGATTATTAGGGGAAGCCAGAATATGGAAACATTGCTTTTATCTTCCTCTGTTCCGGATACAGTCATGTTTTCCATAGTTAGATTTTGTATCTGTATTCTATAGGTGTACCATCCAAATGGAAAACCAGAAGCTACAGAAATCAGCAGAGAAGCAAGAAGGAACCATGGGACCAGGGTGGAGATCTTGGTCTTCAGAAAGATGAAGAACTTCCAGTTATAGCTTGTGATCTTCACACAGTAAAAGACACAGAGGACGGTGGCGAACCAGAGATTGGTAAAATGCAGAATCATTGTGATTATCACTAATGTAGACACAACCAGAATGTCACTACTCCACAAATCAAATAGAGAAGACAGATAAGACAGGAATGAAAACATGAGGGATACGCTTCTGGAAGTTGCTAAAGAGCTCAGGATTGTATCACCTATAGAAAGGCATTTTATTGTTTTCCATTTCATGAAATTGGCCGCCACGATGATGAGATTTATGATGACTCCAGCAATGCATTCAGTATACAGCACAGATGCAAAAGTATACCGGAGAGCAAATTCTGTTGTATCCATCGTAATGTTTCTTCTCAAATTGATATCCTGACTTGTCTTTAGGATGGAAGCCTTTGTGTAATGATCTGGTTATGTGGCTGCTTTATACAGATTTCATGTCTATTCTTCATGTAAATTGCAGGTTTATGTTCAATGTACATGTAAATCTGTGATCCGGCAGGCTGACTATGAAAAATGTCTTCAGTTTTAAACAGGGAAATCACTAAAACCAGCGTCCGGGACACAAGACCAGTGCCGGGGATCTCAATGGAGGCCATACTGTGCAGCCTGTCTCTGCATTCAGACCCCTGTCAAAGAAAATGTCTGATACATCTCTGACATATGAAAAGTTTTCTGAATTGACCTCTGTAGAGTCTTCAGTAGATGACCTTACCTTTCAATATGTGGATAGTAATCGAGATGTGATATCTTTCTGTAGTTAAAGGTGTATTCTCATCTCCTAAACTTTTATTATGTGATAAATTGGCAAAATTGTTTACCTTTGCATTTTGGCTTTTTGCTTAGGTTACCAACCACCACTATGCGGTGGCCAAGCTGTGATGCCACTAAGTGGCCGGCATCCTTGGGAGTGGTAAATATGCTTTTTCAATCTTCTGTGTTTACCTCTTAGATCACACACGTCTCCAAGGCTTGTGGATTGTCCCTGGAGGTGTGTGTAATGTCAGTCGGAGGCACAGAGATGCAGAGCTCACTCTCTCCGCCTAGCATACTTATAAACGTTTATGAGTCAAAAGTTCACGTGTTCCCTAAATCTGTGGTTGAGGCTTATTGCTTTGATAACAAATGTGAGAAAAATCTGACAGTCTTTGACCCTTCTCTCCATTAATATCACCTGTTAGTGGACAATCGGGATGCCAACTTTAGTATTTAAGGCTATGTTCACACTGCGTATGTTTCTGTCCGTAGTGCGAACCGCGAATATACGCACGTAGTTTTGAGGTTGATGCGTTCGCTGGGAAGTATACGATATACGCCCGCACAATGCACACCAAGTATGAGCTTACGGCCGGATCGTATACGGCGCCGTGAAAAATGAACAAGACCATTGTTTGAGGACGGAAATGTTGAAACTCACGGCCGTGGATTTCAGTGCGGTCCCGTACGAAGTACTTATCTCAGCCAACTTGATTTTTTCGATCCAAAAGGTTCTGTGAGTTTTATTGGGCTGGGCGAAGATTTCCAAGTAAATGACCTGTTTCAGATCGCTACGAAACAAGCTAGGGAAGCATAACTGTACTATGGGCGTATGTTCGCGGTTCGTACGCATCCAGCCGCATGTTCATACGCATTCGGCCGGGAACGATGACGTCGACAGGTACACAGCGTACGTGTCGACGTCATCGTTCCCCAGAGGGTGAGAACCTCGAAGGACAGAGACTTGCTAGCACCTAACCAGGGTGTGAAGACCATCTGGCGTCTGTTCGATACACTGTGGTGACGTTTCTTTCTTTTTTGTCTATCTGCATGTTGAAGACTTTTGTAATCTTTATTGTGAAATTGCAGAATATATATAAAGAGAAACAAGTTTTTGGCAACTGGAAGTTGTAGTGTCCCATTACTTTATTGCATTGCTTTCCCTTACGCATGTTTGCACTGGTTACTTATTGTAAGGTGTCAGAAATCACTAGCTCTAAATCCTTCTCTTTTGAAGTCTTTGCTATCACACATCCGTCAATATGATACTCCGTTAGAGAATTCCGTCTCCTCAAATGCATTATCTTACATTATTGGTAAAACTATTAAAACTAAATCATTTTAAACACTACTGACATTAGTAACCCGTATTGTGACTGCCACCGCACCTGCTCCTCCAGCCCAGATGTAAGGACTTAGGTCCACCTGCAGTCTGTCCCCCTCTCACTTACCCATCCCCACCCTTGGCATCTTCTCTCTTTGCTAACGTACGCATCTTCGGCTCTTAGGGCACGCATGCCTGACTCTGAGATTCAAAAGGCCAGTGCTGCTACTCAGATTAAAAAGTGCATAAATACTTCCTGCCTCGCTCCTTTGTTGGATCATCTCTGCCGCTACCCCATTAAAGTGTTCCCTGACCATTCCTACCCGTATTCCTGTCTGTGTTTCTGTACATTGCACTGACCCCTGCTGCTGTTCCTGGCTGGCTACATTGTTCTCCATTTCACCTCTCCTGCCACCGCAAGCAAGCCAAACCAGAGGTCATCTGATGCAGCAAGACCAACCTGCCTGGCGGCAGGCTCTGGTGAAAACTAGTATCCCCTTAGACTCGCTTGTCATGGTCCAGCAGTTCCACATTTCCAGCCATTACACACCTTTAGGAATATCAACACTATTGCCCTAGTGTCATCAGCAAACAGACAAACCGTACCTACCTAACCTTTTTCTATGTTAGAACACACTCCACTTCTAACCACCCTCTGATCCTGTACCAACCACAAATCCAGGGATTTAGTCCTAATATCTTCTCTATGAACTCTTAATGGGGAACCGTATCAGAATCTTTGCTTAAGTCCAGATAGGTGATATCCTGGTACCTTCATTTAGCACTTTTGAGACATAGATTTATCAATGAGATTAGTGACATGATCTACCATCACTAAAGCCATGCTGGTTTGCGTCCATCAAGTTTTGTTTTTTTAGGAGTCAAGTAGTTTTTTTTTGTTTTGTTTTTTAAAGTGTCCATTATTTGTACTATTAAACATGTCAGGTAACTGTCCTGTAGTTACTGGGACCTTGTCTACTACTTATAAGAAAAGGTAAAGTTATGGCTCTTAAAAAGCAAGGAGGGACTTCCAGTTCCAATGTATGTGGAGATGGCAGCTGCTTGAGAGGGTGCCTCCATCCTCTGCTCATCCCCGCTCCGATACCTGTCAGCTCCAGCAAACTTGAAAGAAAATTTTCCACTTATAGGGCTTATGCACACTCCAGTCAGGGTTCCATTCATTTGCATACAACACGTTTGTTTTATAAATCACGCCCATCAAAGGCCTCTTAGCTATTGATGCAGAGAAGGCCTTTGATAATATCAGTTGGGAATGGCTGGATATGACTCTAACCAACATTATTGGTCATTTCATGAATTTTATCTCTACTATATATACATCCCCTAAGGCCAGAATTCACACTCCGGGCTTCCGCTCAGATAGTTTCCCTCTCCAAAAAGGCACAAGACAGGGATGCCCCCTGTTGCCTTTATTGTTTAATTTGGCGATGGAGCCTCTCACTAGGCATTGTTATTGTATTCTATGTAATCAAATACATTCACATACTGTTAAATGGCTATTATTGTAATAAAATTCAAAGATCCTGCTTGTCATCTTTTTTTGTCATCTTTCTATTGATGAATATCAATATGTAGGTTCCATACTTTAAAAATGGCACTAATAAAACATCTTTGAAGAAAAAAAAAAACAAGGAGGAAAAAATGTAAAATTTAAATTGTCCTTGTCCTAAAGAGCTAAAATAATGTTTATTACATGACAATTAATTAAAAGTACAACAAATTTAACATTTGCATATATTGAATTTAAAAATAGTATTCTATAGAGGAGAAGCCACACGAGCAGAGATAATACAGAGAGAGAAATATCCCACATACGACAATACAGAGAAATACAGAGATATTATCCTACAGATGACATCTTGCACAAGCAGAGACAACACAGAGAAAATATATAGTATCCCACAGATGACAACCCACACGAGCAGACTGGCGATTTTGTTATGCTCTTCATGAAGTATAAGTTCAATTTCATAACTTAATTTATTAAATTTTTGGAAGCCACCACTTATGATGTCTTAGGAAGGGACAAGTCCTCCTAGATACAGCGCTTGGAGTATTCCTTTAAGAGGTGCGGTCACATGACGCAGTGTGTAGAGAGAGAGAGGAAGCATACTGTTAGCGGTGCACAGAGCTCATCATTGACAAAAAGCTGCTGGTGCTGCTGCTGCTGTTGTGTACTACAGACTACTGAGGAGATATTGTAGGAAAGGAGAGGAAAGATTAGGAAAGTGGAGAGGAGAAAATCTAATGATTGAGAAAGAAATACAGAGAGGGCGAAAGATAGATAGATTTGGCATAGTACAGCAAAGGGTGCACAGAACAAAAAGGTGCTGTACAGATATACAAGTCTTATACTTCTGATAGTGTGTATATCACATCCGTCTTATCCTGAGAGACAAAAATACCTGGTGCAGGTGTATAATAGAATATCTTAAAAAAGGGCTATATATATATATATATATATATATATATATATATATATATATATATATATATATATATAGACAATTTCTTTACTTGTCCTATTGTCAGGATGGTATCTTTGCGGAGCGTTATGCGTCCCTCTGCTCGTGCTGTGCGGCCGAGAAGGCGCTGATATTCTCTTATTCTGTTCTGTGTTTTGTTTTGCTGTGTCTGAACACTGGTTTATTTGCTCTCTTTGGGAGACACACCCGACTTCACCTGCTGAGTTCTGTCTGGCCATGTCAGGGTTAATCTGTGTTCTGGTTCTGCTGTGACTGACAGGTCTTCCTGCCAGTGGATCTGTCTTGTTCTCAGGTGTCTGTGCTTGGAGATCAGGGGGATGGTCCAATTACGTTCTGGACCAGAGCCCTGGTCTCCTATATAACAAACCTCAGTCTGTGCATTTATTGCTGGTTATTGACTTAGTCTCTGCCTGCTTGTGGATTCTGTTTCTTTGCATCTCCTGACTATTGCTTTGTACCTCTGACCTCCCTTGCTTGCTGCCTGCCCCTGATCATATTGCCTGTTTTCTGATTACGCCTTTGGATCCTGATTTTGTACTTTTGCTGCCCGACTGTTGTGACCCGGCTTGTGGACTTTTCCTCATTGTGTTTGTCTGTCTGTTTTGTATTTGTGTTTCACCTAGCCAGTGCAGGGACTGCCGTCCAGTTGCTCGCCGCCATCTTAGGGCGGATAGTGGCAAGTAGGTAGAGGACAGTGGGCGGGGCTGAGCTTAGGGCTCACTGTCTTGTCTTGTCTTGTCCTGCTGTCCGGTTCCTAACACCTATATATTACAAGTCCTATATGCATATATATATATATATATATATATATATATATATATATATATATATACACAAGTCCTATATATTACAGAAAATACAGTTCTCATCAAGTGTAGCAATCAGAATTTGAATGTTGGATATTGTTGCTCCTGCTTGGCCTCCATGTTGACTACTGTTGCTCCTGCCCTTGGCTCCATGTTGGCTGCTGCTGTGCCTGCCCTTGCCTCCATGTTGGCTACTGCTGGGCCTTAACTGGCATCTAGGTTGACTACTGGTGTGCCTGCCCTTGCCTCCATATTGGCTACTGCTGGGCCTTAACTGGCATCTAGGTTGACTACTGGTGTGCCTGGCCTTGCCTCCTTGTTGGCTACTGCTGGGTCTTAGCTGGCATCTAGGTTGACTACTGGTGTGCCTGCCCTTGCCTTCTTGTTGGCTACTTGCCTTGGCCTTAACTGGCATCCATGTTGACTACTGCTGGGCCTTAACTGGCATCCATGTTGACTACTGCTGGGCCTTAACTGGCATCCATGTTGACTACTGCTGTGCCTGCCCTTGCCTTCATGTTGGCTACTGCTGGGCCTGCCCTTTCCTCCATGTTGGCTACTGCTGGGCCTTAACTGGCATCCATGTTGACTACTGCTGTGCCTGCCCTTTCCTCCATGTTGGCTACTGCTGGGCCTTAACTGGCATCTAGGTTGACTACTGGTGTGCCTGTCCTTGCCTCCATGTTGGCTACTGCTGGGCCTTAACTGGCATCTAGGTTGACTACTGGTGTGTCTGCCCTTGCCTCTTTGTTGGCTACTGCTGGGCCTTAACTGGCATCTAGGTTGACTACTGGTGTGCCTGTCCTTGCCTCCATGTTGGCTACTGCTGGGCCTTAACTGGCATCTAGGTTGACTACTGGTGTGTCTACCCTTGCCTCTTTGTTGGCTACTGCTGGGCCTTAACTGGCATCTAGGTTGACTACTGGTGTGTCTGCCCTTGCCTCTTTGTTGGCTACTGCTGGGCCTTAACTGGCATCTAGGTTGACTACTGGTGTGCCTGCCCTTGCCTCCTTGTTGGCTAAATCTGGGCCTTAATTGGCCTCCATGTTGACTACTGCTAGGACTTAACTGGCATCCATGACTACTGCTGCTCCTGCCTGGGCTCTATGTTGTCTACTGCTGCTCCTGCTTGGCCTCCATGTTGGCTACTGCTGCTCCTGCCCTTACCTCCATGTTGGCTACTGCTGGGCCTTAACTGGCATCTAGGTTGACTACTGGTGTGCCTGCCCTTGCCTCCATGTTGGCCACTGCTGGGCCTTAACTGGCATCTAGGTTGACTACTGGTGTGTCTGCCCTTGCCTCCTTGTTGGCTACTGCTGGGCCTTAACTGACATCTAGGTTGACTACTGGTGTGCCTGCCCTTGCCTTCTTGTTGGCTACTGCTGGGCCTTAACTGGCATCTAGGTTGACTACTGGTGTGCCTGCCCTTGCCTCCTTGTTGGCTACAGCTGGGCCTTAATTGGCCTCCATGTTGACTACTGCTGGGACTTAACTGGCATCCATGACTACTGCTGCTCCTGCCTGGGCTCTATGTTGTCTACTCCTGCTCCTGCTTGGCCTCCATGTTGGCTACTGCTGCTCCTGCCTGGCCTCCATGTTGGCTACTGATGATCCTGCCTGCCCTCCATGTTGACTACTGTTGCTCCTGCCTGTCCTCCATGTTGGCTACTGTTGCTCCTGCCTGACCTCCATGTTGGCTACTGCTGCTCCTGCCTGGCCTCCATGTTGGCTACTGCTGCTCCTGCCTGGCCTCCATGTTGACTACTGCTTCTCCTGTACTGACTATTGCTGGACCTCCACTGGCCTCCAATGCCTACTGCTGCTCCTTCACTGCATTTGTGACCTTTTTCCTGCATAGGCCCTGTAATGCTGAATTTCCTGCATAGACCCTGTAATGGTGAATATTGAAGTCTAAAAAAAAAAAAGACTTTGAGATATCGAAAAGATAAAGATGTTACTGACATGTAGAGCCCTAAATTCAACCAAATACACTACCCCCGTATCATATAGATGCTTTAAACTATGAAATACGAAGAAATCCGAAATTCGGTTGAACCGAACTTTCCGAAAAAATCCGAAAGTCTGGTCGGACTGAACTTTTAAAAAGTTTTCTCATCTCTAATTAGGAGGTGAAGTAGAAACTTGGCCTGAGAAATTTCATCTATCACAGCTCTGGGAATGGTTATAGTCTCCATTGTTAGATTCTGTACCTGTTTCTTATTAATAAACCAACCAAGTGGAAGACCAGAAGCTACAGATATCAGCCGACAAGCCAGGAGGAACCATGGGACCAAGGTGGAGATCTTGGTCTTTAGGAAGATGAGGAACTTCCAGTTGTAGCTTGTAATCTTGACACAGTAAAAGACACAGAGGACAGTGGCGAACCAGAAATTCATAAAGTGCAGAGTCATTGTGATTATCACTAATATAGACACAACCTGACTGTCACTACTCCACAAATCAAATAGCAAAAAAAAAAAAAAAAAGACAGGACTGAATACATGAGGAATAAGCTTCTGGAAGTTGCCAAAGAGCTTAGGGTTGTATCACCTATAGGAAGAGATTTCATTGTTTTCAATTTCATAAAATTGGCTGCCACGATGATGAGATTTATGATAACTCCAGCAATACATTCAGTATACAGCACAGATGCAAAAGTATACCGGAGAGCGAATTCTGTTATATCCATTGTAATCTTTCTTTTGAAATAGATATTGTGGCTTGTCTTTAGGATGACTCTTCCTTTGTGTAATGATCTGGTATGTGGCTTCTTTATACAGATTTCATGTCTATTCCTCATGTAAATTGCAGGTATATGTTCAATGTGCATGTAAATCTGTGATCCGGCAGGCTGACTATGAAAAATGTCTTTAGTGTTAAACAGGGAAATCACTAAAACCAGCGTCTGGGACACAAGACCAGTGTCGGGGATCTCAATAGATGCTATACTGTGCAGCCTGTCTCTGCATTCAGACAGCTGTCGAACAAAATGTCTGATACGTCTATGAAAAGTGTTCTGAATTGACTGATACACTTAACCTCTGTAGTGTCTTCAGTAAATGACCTTAACTTTCAATATGTGGATAGTAATCGAGATGTTATATCTTTCTGAAGTTAAAGGAGAAGTCCGGCAAAATAAGTTATACAATCACCAATATACACTTATTACGGGAAATGCTTTTTTCCCTGTACTTACTACTGCATCAAGGCTTCACTTCCTGGATAACATGGTGATGTCACTTCCTGGATAACATGGTGATGTCATGACCCAACTCCCAGAGCTGTGTGGGCTGTGGCTGCTGAAGATAATGATGGCAGGGGGACACTGAGGGACATTGAGCATCCTCCTGCCATCATCCTCTTCAGCAGCCACAGCCCGCACAGCTCTAGGAGTCGGGTCGGGACTAGAGATGAGCGAATACGATTCAATCGAGTAGGTATTCGATCAAATATTGCGGTATTCGAAAAAATGTAATTAAATCGTGTAGTGAGGCGAATATGTGGGAAACATTCGAAAGCCCTCCCATCGCAGTTGGCGCTTTTTTTAATCCAATGACAATGCAGGAAGGCCTTGAAAGACCCTGGGAGTACACACGCAGCACGAAAACGGCGTCTACCCTCATTGGATAGCTGAACCACATGACCTCGAATCTTAAATACTTGGCTCCCGCCTCTCGACCGCAGATGAGCTTTCAACCTAGGCAGGGAAAGATCTTGCAGCAGGGAGAGATAGGTTTTAGTAGCGTTTTGGTCAGGCAGGATTACTACAGAACCCAAAAGTCCTTTTCAGGGCTAAGATCAAGCGAAAAAGTCATCTCTGAATCAAAAGCTTCACAGTGCTAAGAAATAGATGATATAACAGCAGCATCAGCAGCACCAGCAGCTGTATTCATTCCAGTACCCTGTGTGTACAAGTGACTTATAGTGTCCCTGTTTAACACCACTAAGGGCATGTTATACATATTGTTCCAGTAGCCCACTAAGGGCACCTGATGTATACTGTTCCAGTAGCCCTGAAAAAGGCACGTCATACATACTGTTCCAGTAACGTTCGTACAGCATTATGCGTGATACGCGCGCATAACATGACGCTCTGCGGACCCACATTGGAATCATGTACAGTATGTAACACTGCGCAAGAAATAAGAACGAAATGTGTGAACATTGCCATAAATGTTTGTAAAGCGTTCGCAAATATTTTTCCTTCGCAACTGCAGAGAGTGGCATTATACAACGATTTTGGGGTGTTGGGTGCACCCAGGCATGCTCCCTCTAATGTCCCAGTGTCATTCCGGAGGTGTTTGCATCGTTTAGGGAAGTTTCATGGGGGACTTGGTGACCTCCAAGTGGTCGAATTTTGATTTCCAAGTGCCGCAAATTTTTTCCCCATAGACTATAATGGGATCGAATACTCGATGCCTATTCGATTCGAATTCTCAAAAGTCGAATATTTCACTACTCACTCATCTCTAGTCGTGACATCACAATTTTATCCAGGAAGTGACATCACCATTTTATTCAGGAAGTGAAGCCTTGATGCAGTACTATGTGCAGGGAAAAAAGCATTTTTTAAGCATTTCCCGTAATGAGTGTATATTGGTGATTTGTATAACTTTTGAGGGGCAATACAAGACTTTATTTTTTATTTTATTTTTTTTTGCCGGACTTCTCCTTTAAGGGTATGTTCACACTTACCGGATCCGCAGCAGATTTTATTTAAATAACTGAACACAGCATCAAATCTGCACCATCAAATCTGCTGCGGATCTGCTGCAGATCTGCTGCGGATCCTGTAGGTGTGAGTGCACCCTAAGGCTAGTTTCACACTACGTATATGTCCGGCCGCATATTTTTCGCGGCCGGACATATACGTATGAAACTCCGGCCGGGACTTTACGCAAGTTGCGGCCGGATACGGACGGACCGTGAACTTACGCCCGTAGCGTACTCACGCTTCCCGAGCGCTCTTCGTAGCGATCTAACAGTGGTCTTTTACTTGGAAATCTTCACCTAGCCCCGGACACCCCACAGAACCTTTTGGATCGGAACAAAAAGCTGGCAAAATGAAGAAATCACCACTACGTACGGGACCGCATGTTACGCTACGGGCGTAAGTTACGGCATTTCCGTCCCGAAATAATGGTCTGGTTCATTTTTTACGGCGCCGCATACGATCTGGGCGTAAGTTCGTATGTAGTGTGAACTGTGCGCCCCTAGATCGTATACTTTCCATTGTACGCAAACTACGTAAGTAGTGTGAACGTAGCCTAAGGCTGGGTTCACACACAGTATATTTCAGGCAGTATTTGGTCCTCATGTCAGGTCCTCATAGCAACCAAAACCAGGAGTGGATTGAAAGCACAGAAAGGCTCTGTTCACATAATGTTGTAATTGAGTGGATGGCCGCCATTTAATGGCAAATATTTACTGTTATCTTAAAAAAACAGTTGTTGCATTGAAATATTGGCAGTTATTTACCGTTATATGGCGGCCATCCACTCAATTTCAACATTGTGTGAACAGAGCCTTTCTGTGTTTTTATTCCACTCCTGGTTTTGGTTGCTATGAGGACCACAATACTGACTGAAATATACATAGTGTGAACTCAGCCTAATCTGTATTACAAGAGACTTGTCAGTAAAGATCAGTTTATTTATGCTACTGGAACTCAGTGATAATTGCACCAGCACTTATACACACAGGTTACACCGTCCTTGGGTAATTTTCCCCTTTCTGTGGGTGGCGGTACCGACAGTCTGGGTGGGTCATCTCTTCACTCTGGACCACTGTGATAAGAGCCCAAGGGACCCATCACAGCCTGGCAGGTCACCGACCATTGGGGATCAATATAGCCAGCCACACGAACTAAAAGCAGGTGTATGATCACACCTGTGTTCTGAGTTAGCACTACCATCACAACTACATCCTAACTGGCTGAGCTATATTTCAACCACCGAAATATCATCTCGGTGGTTGAGCACTGGACCACCCAATGAACACCACAATACTCCTGTTGAACACAGCAGTTTTTATAATCAGCCTGTCAGGTCACTTATTTGCATCCACATGGAAAAGATACCTGCAATGTACATGAGGAATGGACAAGAAAGCTAAACATGAGGAATAATCAGATCATTACAAAAAGGCTTCCACCCTGCAGACTAGTGATCAGACCATATTTATATACCTCCTCATTGTATTATTATTATCTTGCCTACACATGAAGATATAGCGTTGCTTAATCCTTTCCATATTCTAATGTTCTAAGTAATTCTGTTTAAAGGACAGACACACAGACAGACATTGCACAGACATTGTTATATATCAGTTTACAAAGGAAAGCTAAAAAGGAAAATGAGTATAAAGGACTGAAGCTTGATTTGGGATTGTTAAATAAATCATAGATCTGGAGAAGTTGAAAAACTAAATTCAGTCCTCTAGTTGTCCTGGCGAGCAGAAACAAAATGGCAAAGATAATTTCCTAGGACTTGGTTGACTCTGTCAAATTGCCCGTTGGTTTGAGGATGGTAAGCAGAACAAAAGTCTAGCTTTACCTAGAGTTGGAAAAGGCCAAAACTTGGAAACAATTGCAAACAATATGCTGTGGCAGTCCATGCAGCAGGAAGATGTTCTGTACCTAAAGACTGGCTAGCGAGGAGCAGAAGGCAAACTGGGAAGCAGTAGAAAATGGGACATTAAAAAATAAAAAAAGGATCCGTGACCACCCAAATGATGGTGTTGCCTGCTGAAGGAGGAAGGTCGGTGACAGTCCATAGCTATATGCGCTCAAGGGCGATCTTGAATGGGCAAAGGCTAGAATAGACCGGCTGATTTTAAATGGGAAGCCTTGTTTTAGGCACAGGTAGTCCTTGACATCATTGAAAATACTTGGCCACCAGTAATAACAGGAAATCAATTGCCTGGTTTTATGGATTCCAGGTTGCTCGGTGACCAAAGAAGCATGACCCCATTTCAAAATTCTCCTGCTAAGCGCTGGCCACACATAGGTCTTGGCAGAAGGGAAATTCTGCAGAACCGAGGTAGCCACAGGAACTAAGCATTCAGGAGGAAAGATGTGCCGAGGGGTGTCCAAGAACATTAGAGGCCTATGAGAGAACGTATGACAAAGTTAAATCTGGAGAAGAAGAGGTACCACCTGACTTGCCTGGGGTTAAGGCACTGAGCCGTCCTGACGATATAGAAGATTTTTATGGTTCGTATAGATATTAATGGGATAATTGTACACACCCAGCAGGTGCAGTTTTGTGAACATCCAAACACCACAAAGGGGACTGAACAGTTCTAAGATTAAAGGCAGGGAATACTTATTTTTCACTGTCAACTTGTAAGACTCCGGTAATCAATGCCCAGAAGGAGAGAGACATTCTTCTTCTGAAGAAAAGCCAGCACCAGCTGGAGAGGAAGACCTGCGGATGAAGCCTTTCTGCAGGTTTTCTTTGATGTAGGCAGACATGGCTTCAGTCGGTGGAACCAAGATTTCTTCGTCACAGGGGCATAGCACCCTGTAGAAGGTCAATGTGACAATGGTATAGATCGTGCAGAGGCAGCATTATAGCTTGCTTTTCTGAAAAAAACATCCGCAAAATTCTGGTACTGAGCTGGGAGACCAGGCAACGACTTGGAGGAATCCAGAAGTTTGGAAGAGGGCCTACCATTAGAGGTCCTCAGAGTGGTTGTAGCAGTTCTTGCCACAGCATAAGACCTCCACAATCTTGCAATCAAGGTTAGAAACATGAAGATGCAGCCATTGGAGTCCCAAAAGAATCACCAAAAAGGAGCAAGGCTATACAGGGGCGTAGCTAATGTCTCCTGGGCCCTGGTGCGAGAGGCCAACTTGGGCCCCCCCCCTCCTTTCACGACCAAGTGATGCTATTGTTGTGTGTGTTTGTGTATATATATATATATATATATATATATATATATACACACACAGTGGTGCCTTGGATTATGAGCATAATTCGTTCCAGGACCGTGCTTGTAATCCAAATCCACTCTTAAACCAAAGCAAATTTTCCTATAAGAAATCATGTAAATGCAGACAATTGGTTCCACACCCCAAATATATTTATTATTCTGTACTGTACAGTAATGGAGAGGATGGGAAACACAAGGGCTGACAGAGACTGCAGGGAGCAGGAAGGAAGGAGCAGGACAGATGTGGGCACATACATGCAGCACTCTCTGTCCGGGGAGAGAGGGGTTACAGCTATGGAGAGATTACCCCCCCCCACACAGTCCTGTCCCCTGATGTAAGCCCCAGCCTGAAGGGGATCTGCTATGATTTGGAAGGTGTTTAGAGTACAGTGCTGTAGACCCCGCTATGCAGGCCATGCCCCTTCTCCACTCGCGCTCCCACCCGATACAGGAAGTTCTTAAACCAAAGCAATGTTCTTAAACCAAGTCACAATTTTGAAAAACTGTGAGCTCTTAAACCAAAACGCTCTTAAACGAAGTTACTCTTAAACCAAGGTACCACTGTATGTATATATATATATATATATATATATATATACACACACACACACCAAGACAGATATTACCTATTACCGCCATACTGTTACCGACCAAATCCTGTATACTGAGACCAATATTACCAGTAATACCAGTATATAGGGAGGAAACATTACCGCCACACCACAACCACTACCATCACCACCATATTGTTACTGACCAAATCCAGTATACTAAATCACCTCATCCAGTCATATAGAGGTGGCCCCAGCTCTACACAGGCTCTATACACCATATACATTACAGTGCAGATATATCAGGTGACTCACAGGGGACGTCTTCTCTGATCGGAGTTCTTTCCTTTTCATCATCTTCTCCATCCGTCCTAGGCCGTTATGAGAACTTCTCGGAGCCACAAATCCACAGAATCTGCCAGACAGACATATTAGGCTCCACACTCTGACACCATCCTCATCTCTCTACACACTGCACATCTGTACTGTCCCCTTTACACCCTCATTTAGTGGGTAGCCCTGACTCTATGTGACCTCCTAATAATATATGCCCCCCTCTGTGTATTCCCTCTCCCCCTATGTTGCCCCCCTCCCTTATAGATGGCCCCCTCTACCCCCTCCCTTATAGATGGCCCCCTCTACCCCCTCCCTTATAGATGGCCCCCTATACCCCCTCCCTTATAGATGGCCCCCTCTCTCCTCACCCTCCCTTATGGATGGTCCCCTCTCCCCCCACCCTCCCTTATAGATGGCCCCCTCTCCCCCCACCCTCCCTTATAGATGGTCCCCTCCCCCCCCCCTCCCTTATAGATGGTCCCCTTCCCCCCCCCTCCCTTATAGATGGTCCCCTTCCCCCCCCCCCTCCCTTATAGATGGTCCCCTTCACCCCCCCCTCCCTTATAGATGGTCCCCTTCCCCCCCTCCCTTATAGATGGTCCCCTTCCCCCCCTCCCTTATAGATGGTCCCCTTTCCCCCCCTTTATAGATGGTCCCCTTCCTCCCTCCCTTATAGATGGTCCCCTTCCCCCCCCACCCTCATAGATGCCCCCCTCTTTCCCCCCACCCTCATAGATGGCCCCTCTTTCCCCCCACCCTCATAGATGGCCCCTCTTTCCCCCCACCCTCATAGATGGCCCCTCCTTCCCCCCACCCTCATAGATGGCCCCCTCCTTCCCCCCACCCTCATAGATGGCCCCCTCCTTCCCCCCACCCTCATAGATGGCCCCCCTCTTTCCCCCCACCCTCATAAATGGCCCCCTCTTCCCCCCACCCTCATAGATGCCCCCCTCCTTCTCCCCCACCCTCATAGATGCCCCCCTCCTTCCCCCCCACCCTCATAGATGCCCCCCTCCTTCCCCCCCACCCTCATAGATGGCCCCCTCTTTCCCCCCACCCTCATAGATGGCCCCCTCCTTTCCCCCCACCCTCATAGATGGCCCCCTCCTTTCCCCCCACCCTCATAGATGCCCCCCTCCTTTCCCCCCACCCGTACAGGCTGATAAAAAAAACAAAACTTAACTCACCTGACATCGCGCTCCCACGTTGATTCTCACTCCTCCTGGTCTGTCCCCGACTGCTGCGCGGCTGCCGGGGGTGTCGCGTCTTATCCCCGGCAGCGCGCGCATCCCAGAACTCCCTGCGCGCCGGAACCGGAAGTCAGGGCCCAAGGCGCGCAGGGAGTTCTGGGATGCGCGCGCTGCCGGGGGTAAGACGCGACACCCCCGGCAGCCGCGCAGCAGCCGGGGGAAGACGGAGCCCGACTCTTGTGACCGCAAGCAAAACAATGCTTGCGGTCACAAGAGTGATTGATCGGGGGGCCCCGCGGGCCCCCCTTGTGGCGGGCCCGGTCGCGGCGGCGACCCCCGCGACCACGGTGGCTACGCCACTGAGGCTATACATAGAAAGTGATTCCTCTTTATGTAGCCACCCACTTGAAGGGTCACTGGTTCTGTACAGAACTGGACAAATTTGCCCATAACAGCATATATGGTCAGCGATTTAGCTAGTCGGACCACCAAGAGTTGCCATGTTTGTACCTAAGAGGTATCAATGAAGTTGCCCGCTGAATTGAAATGATGTTGCTGTTCAGTTGGAACAGGGACCACGACGGGCAAGGACAAACGTGGAGATGATGCATTCACTCCTAGGAAGGACTCTCCTACACAGCCTAGGTGCGGGAGTTTTCTGGACGAGGACACAAATGGTCAGGGCTGGTATAGTACAAGCACAGATTCTACTGTTGAAAGGGAGGTGGTGGTGGGCCTTGGCATGCCAGCTCTTGCATCCGCAGTAAGAAGAGAGCTGGGAAACAGATGCAGTGGCAGCCAGAAGTATGGGACACCGCGGCAGCCATGACAATTACCATGAACATACTGAGAGTAAAGAGAACAAAATGATCAAAAAGATTATTTAATTAAAATAAAGGCACAGTGGGGTGGGGGAAAATCACGTGGGAAGAATATCAGTATATCTGATGGAGTTATGTTTCCGAGTAGCAGATAAATAATAAGAAAATGTGTGTAGAATATATCAGAATACAAACAAGCAAGAAAGAAAAAAATCAGTAGAAAGATGTCCCTGGCCTACAAGGTAACATTATGGTTTATTATCTGCCGGAGACCTTGTAGAGATCACAGTGTAACTGCGGCTTCTGAAAACTTGCCATATATATTCAGTGTTTTGTTGGGGTTTTTTTTAAGTACAGAGATCACTTCTGATTATTAGAACACAGTGGGCAATAGTGAACAACTGACTGAAGACAGACTCCATAGAATGTCCTCCATGGATATTAAGAGCAATTGGCTTGTGTCCTAGATGCTGGTTGTTGGGACGCCTACACTACAGCTAGTTTTCATAGTCCGTCTTCTGCATTTCAGATTTGCATGCACATGAACACATACCTGTAATTTACATGAGGAATGGATGTGAAATCTGTATAAAGAAGACGTATAACCAGATCATTACTCCCAGGCTTCCACCCTGCAGACCAGTCACAATATCTCAGAAGAAAGATTATGATGGAAACCATAGTACTTGTTTTCCAGTGTTTGCTGTATATTGAATGCATTGCTGGAATCTTTATAAATCTCATCATCGTGGCGGCAAATTTCATGAAATGGAGAACAAGGAAGTCTCTTCCTATTGGTGATAAAATCCTGAGCTCTTTGGCAACTTCCAGAAGCTTATTCATCTTTATTATGTTCTTTACTTCCATTCCTTTTCGTTTTGATCCATGGAATAATTTCGTTCAAATTCCATCCACATTAGTGATAATCACAATGATTCTGCATTTTACCAATCTCTGGTTCACCACCGTCCTCTGTGTCTTTTACTGTGTGAAGATTACAAGCTACAACTGGAAGTTCTTCATCTTTCTAAAGACCAAGATCTCCACCCTGGTCCCATGGTTCCTTCTGGCTTCTCTGCTGATTTCTGTAGCTTCTGGTCTTCCATTTGGTTGGAGTGCCTATATACCACAGCATCAATTAATGGAGAACATGACTGTATCGGAAATAGAGGGGGATAAAATCAATTTTATAATATTCCTGCTTCCCCTCTTACTCTCATGTCCACCATTTCTCATTGTCTGTATCACAACCTTCCTGTTAGTTCACTCTCTGTGGATGCACACCAGACGGATGAGGAGCTCCGGGTCCGGTTTTCAAAGCCCAAACTTAGAGGCTCATTTCAGTGCTGTGAAGAGTATGAGCTTCTTCTTGGTGCTACAGATAATATACTTTTGTATTACAATGTATACAGCTAGCCCTGTGACCCTAAGTATAGCTGAACTGTATATCAGTCTAATTGTAATATGCAGCCCGCCATCTCTCCATTCACTCTACATTATTTCTTCCAACAGTGAATTAAAAAAGACATGTATCTCCCTGTTCTATGTTTCTACATGTACTGAAGGATAGGAATGATATCTGTCTGTTTGTCTGTATATCTTTTACTTGTCCAAATTATAACCTCTATTCAAGTATATTATAGCACATTACCCCCAGAGGTACACCCCTTTAGAATAATAGTTCTCAAAGTTTCATTGTTTAGTTTCTATATTGTAAACCAAAATGACCAGAGAAATGTTGGAAGTTATGTAAGGAGACAATACATTGTATAATGACTTTGTCCGAACCTTCTGCTGGCAACATGTCTGACTTATAGTCTCCCGACTCCCCAATGAAAGAGTCTGGTGTGTTGGATTTTTGCTGTTGGAGCCTTTTGTTCTCAGAGGGATGAGCCACGGACAGGGATTTAGGAAACACACAAGGCTTTGGCTGTGACGTACAGTAAGTTCATGGGTATGGGAAAGCCAGAAGTAATTATTGTTGGGCAGCCAATTGTTGTTGAAGGTGTTTGAAGAGGAAAAGGGTCGGTATGATTGTGCAATGGGGGAAGGGTCCGGACCTTATGCATTATGTTAACTACAGAAGAATATGACATCTTATTTGCTTTGCACATACTGAGAGGGGAGAGCACAGAATGTAGCTAGGCTTTCCTGTATCCAGGGCAAGAACTTATCTCGCTATCTAGGACCCATCCCTTTCTGTTATATCATAAGCACCAGAAGTAGCTTGTTCTATAAAGTGTGTTGTCCCTTGCATTTTATTCAACCAGCTATTTTTATAAAAACCTTTCCTCTGTATCGTCTCTGCGTAGGGCGAGTTGCTATGTGTATTGTCTGAAATGTTCTTGCGGCTGATAATCGGCCCCTGTAAAAGTGACAGTGATCAGCCGAGGAGGAGTTCTTTAGAGCAGGCTTCAAAAGGTGTTATCGGCCGCACATCTACCTGTGTGAACAGGGGATGTGCGACCAATAAGAAAAGGAAATGCATATGCCCCATGTCGGGATTCCATGAATGGATAGAAGGATCTGGGCAGCGACACCCACAGAGTTTAAGGGCTTAATTCTCTAAGACGATGGAACAACGTCCTAGACGGTTTCCTTTAAAAACTGTGATTTCAATTTCTCTTCTGTTCATTCACTTCTCATTGTTAATTGATAAAAATTGGTATTCATATTGTAATTGATACAAAAATAAATTGTTAATTGATAAATATAAAATTAAAAAACATTGATAAAAGTTTTTCACAGTATTGTATATGACTTAGCCGGTGTGTAAACCCTTTCCGCTCCCCGCGGAAATATGACTTGTATCCAGAACAAGGAAGATTGGGAGAATTGATTAGGCAGAATTACTGAGTGTATGTATGTATGTATATATATATATATATATATATATATATATATATATATATATATAATCTCACAGTCTTGTTAGAACAAAAGACAGTCTATTCACAGATAAGGAATCTCTAGCGGACAATGAATACTTGTGTTTTTACTTGTATAGTACAGTACATAGCTGGATAAGAACTACGTAGTAGACAAGGCACTACCAAAATATAAGAGTGCTCATCCCAAATGGCAAAAAAACAAAACAACTAAACTAAGAACACAGAGAAAAGTAAGCCATATAAAGAATGGGTGGCACTTAACACAAAAGTAAACTACTCCATGAAGTGAAAAAATAAATATAAATGTTATTGGTACAAAAAAGGACTAAAAGTGAAAACACACAGGATAAAATCATTTAAAAAACACACAACAAAAAAGGAACCATATATGATAAGTACGATATTCACAAATGTTTCTATCTCCTGTATGGATTGTTAGAACTGGCTGTCTAATTTTCGGTGGGCAGTTCACCAACTGTCCTGGATGGAGCTTTTTTCTCTGGTGTCTTACATACGAGCAAAGGAACCGGAAGTCATGTAGTTATTTTAAATACCCGTCTGTATCCCATTGTAATGGTCACTCTGCACCCCTATACAGTAATGTCCGTTGTCATCCATACTGTTGAAAAGGCCTCTTGTGCCCCCACATATTAATAATGTATTCTTGTGCTCCCATGTAGTCACCCAGAGACCATATGCACTGGGTTAAAAGTCTATGGTTTGCACTCCAGATGCCAGTTCTAGCAATATCCCTGTTAAACACTGCAGATAGTCCTCACAGTCAGCCTGTACCATCAGTTATTTGCATTCACATAAAATAAATTTACATGAGCAATGGACATGAGCAATTTACATGGAAAATGGAGCAATTTACATGAAGAATAGACATGAAATCTGTATAAAGAAGAGATATAACCAAATCATTAAACTGGTTTCCACCCTGCAGAGGAATCATTATATATATCTCCGAAGAAGGATTGCGATGGTTATGATAAAGGGTGTAGCGAGGGTGGACAGCTTCCCCTAATACCCAGCACCTCTGTCAGCAGCTTTATTCTAGCAGGTTCTGTAAAGGATTCCGCCCCCGCAGCTTATTAGCTGTAGGTCAGATACGCCTGAATTAGGTAAGTATTTTTTTTTTCTGTTGGCTGGTTATTATTAGATGGGTAGGGTGGAGGAAGCACATGAAGAAGCATTACCATTATATGAGAGTCTGGAGGGTGTAGAACAGGGTACAAAATTACTATGAAGCAGTGGAGGGTGCACAGCAAGAAATATTGTTACTATATGGGGGTCAGGGGGCTGCACACAGGGCCGGCGTCAGCACCCGGCCAACTAGGCCAAGTGCCGGGGCCCACAGCGCCTCTAGGGGCCCAGTCCCGTCTGTTGCTTTTTTTTTCTCTGTCAGGAAAAAAAAAAGTGTAGTAACAGAGGGGACTGGGCCCCTAGAGGTCGCATGGGACAGTAAGGGGGGCGTCCGTACATACTGGAGTCCCAGGCTCTTGTCTCTTTGCACAAAACTTCTGAGTGGCTACTGCAACTATGGGGGATAAAGGACCTTTCAGCAGCTATGGTGGATGACGGACCATTCATGATGTCACTGGTCATGTGATCGGACACGTGATGGAGGGCAGGTAGGCTCTGGAAACTGTTCTGTATGTACTGGGGCTTCTAGTTTTCTGTGTACAGGCCCAGCTGTGATACTGTATATATAACAAGAACATGCTGATACCTCTAGACCAGAGGGCTCAGCATGTCCATGTGTATATATATATATATATATATATATATATATATATATATATATACAAAACTATCACTCCAGGAGCTGTATACAAGAGAACTAAAAGCCCCAGCATGTCCATGTTGTGTGTATATACTGTATATCACTGCAGGAGCTGTATACAAGAGAACTAAAAGCCCCAGCATGTCCATGTTGTGTGTATATATACTATATATCACTGTAGGAGCTGTATACAAGAGAACTAAAAGCCCCAGCATGTCCATGTTGTGTATATATACTGCATATCACTGTAGGAGCTGTATACAAGAGAACAAAAAGCCCCAGCACGTCCATGTTAAATACACATAGCAGGAGCTGTATACAGGAGAACTAGAGGCTTTAGTTCTCCTGTATACAGCTCCTGCAGTGATATATATATATATATATATATATATATATACACACACACACACACACACACACACAACATGGACATGCTGAGACCTCTAGTTCTCCTGTATACCGCTCCTGTCTGTGATATATACAACATGGACATGCTGGGTCTTCTAGTTCTCTCCTGTATATAGCTTTTGCAATGTGACACCCACAGAGATCAGGACATACAGAATGAGAAAGATATGCAGCAGCCGCATGTTTCTTCTGCTGCAAGGTGAGGCACAGCAAGGGGTAGTTTCAATATATAGAGGGGCACATCAGGGGGTATTATTACTATATGGAGGAAACGCAGGTGGCATTATCTTTATATGGAGGCACAGCAGGGGGAATTATTACTTTCTGGAGGGGCACAGCACGGGACATTATTGCAAATCAGGATGACCAGATAAATGTCGATAGTAACTAAAGGTGCCCATAAACCTTTAACCCCTTAGCGACCCATGACGTATCTGATACGTCATGGTGCCGCTCGGGGTGTTCAGAGCGGGGTCCCGCCGGGACCCCGCTCTGAACGGCGCTGATCCCGGCTGACACGTGCAGCCGGGCAGTGCCTCTGTTAGCCGGCGCGGGTCCCGTTGCCGCGCCGGCTAATTAAGCCTCTAAGTGCATTTGTCAAACCTGACAGCTGCATTTAGAGGCACTGCGCCGCACGTCCCTGGTGTCTAGTGGGATGGATCTCCCCCCCGCAATGCGATCGCGGGGGGGAGATCCGTTCTTCTGCCCGTGTCGGGCCTCAGCGCCGGAATGACGCTGATCCCGGCTCGGCAATAGATTGCTATGGCCTGCAGCAGGCCATAGTAATCTATGACCGATCTAATCGATCTTTGCTGTGTATATACACAGCATTGATCTCTATGAGAGATCAGTGCTGTCTATATACAAGTCCCCCAGGGGGGCTTCTAGTTACAGTAAAAAAAAAAATTAAAAAAGTGTTTTTATTAATAAAAAATCCCCTCCCCTAATAAAAGTCCAAATCACCCCCCTTTTCCCATTTTATAAATATAAATTAATAAATAAATAAATAAATAAACATATTTAGTATCGCCGCGCGCGTAATCGCCCGAACTATTAATTAATCACATTCCTGATCTCGCACGGTAAACGGCGTCAGCGCGAAAAAATTCCAAAGTGCAAAATTGCGCATTTTTGGTCGCATCAAATCCAGAAAAAATGTAATAAAAAACGATCAAAAAGTCGTATATGCGCAATCAAGGTACCGATAGAAAGAACACATCATGGCGCAAAAACTGACACCTCACACAGCCCCATAGACCAAAGGATAAAAGCGCTATAAGCCTGGGAATGGAGCGATTTTAAGGAACGTATATTTGTTAACAATGGCTTGAATTTTTTACAGGCCATCCGATACAATATAAGTTATACATGTTATATATCATAGTAATCGTAACGACTTGAGGAACATGCATAGCAAGTCAGTTTTACCATAGGACGGACGGCGTAAATGCAAAACTCCCCGAAATCAAAACAAATTCGTTTTTTTTTTCAATTTGACAACGCAAATGATTTTTTTCCGGTTTCGCAGCATATGTTATGGAAAAATAATGCCTGTCATTGCAAAGTACAATTGGTTTCGCAAAAAATAAGCGCTCATATACGTCTCTAGGTGAAAAAAATGCAAGCGCTATGGACTTTTAAACTTAAAATGGAATAAGCAAAAGCGCAAAAACGAAAATAGGCTTTGACCTTAAGGGGTTAAATACTAAAGTTGGCATCCTGATTTTTCACAATTAGGTGATATTGATGGAGAAAAGGGTCAAAGAGTGTCAGATTTTTCTGCCTGACCCTTTTGACATTACACACGCCTCCAGGGACAATCCACAAGCCTTGGAGACAAGAGGAAAACACAGAAGATAGAAAAAGCATATTTACCACTCCCAGGGAGTGACATCACAGCCCGGCCACCGCACAGTGGTGGTCATTAACCTAGACAACAAGCCAAACAGCCAAAATGCAAAAGTGAGCAATTTTGCCAATTTATCACATAATACAAGTTTAGGAGATGTGAATACACCTATATATTAATAGGGTAACAAGTGACTGAGTCTGTGCTGAGAGATGCTGAGGCAGGATAGAATAGTTCTTGTTCCATTGAGTGCTGAGAAGAGAAGAGTTCAGAGGAGTGGAGAGGAGTTTGTCGGGAGAGTCCCAACCAAGTTTAGTAATGTGCTCTACCGGAACTTGTGAGAAGAAATACTTGAGAGAAGTATTTGTGTCCGTGTGTCGACCTGAGTTTCGCTAAACCACCTTCTGCCCTGCAGTGTCGAGTTACCTGTCCTATGAGGGTGACAAAAGCCCCAGTCTTGGTTACCTGAGTTGAGCTAAGTGTCCGAGCGTGTCCCGGTGTCACCTGCGCTGCAAGATGGAGTAAGTAGGCCTTGGATACCACTGCTTTGCTCTATCCAGGTCAATTCCTCTGTCTAGGATACCACCCTCCTCTTTTAACAGAGGTTCACAGCGTGGGTTGGGGTATTCTCTGACGTGTTCTCCTTAGCTGTTTAGAAAGTCTCTGCATTCTCCATATGCGTGTCGACTAATACAGCTGGGTCTGTCCCGGACAGGGAACCTGGCACAGCCAAGCCCTGGCTAAGTACAGCAGAGATGCCTGGTCTGTTTGTGTCTTACTTCAACGAGAATCCGAGATGAACAAACTAAGATAACGCTACACTTCCTCTCCCCATGTGACTACTTCCTACAGGGTATGTAACAGTCTTTTCCATCAGAACAAAAGGGTCTGTCAGCAAACATCCAACACCCATAATAACATCACCACCACCTGTCATTAAAGAGTAAGGAGTCCTCCTTACACCTTATTCTATTAGCCAAACATGCCACAAGCAGAAGATTGATCTGGTATTAGTATACAATGTATTGTCATCTTGCGTTACTACCTACAATTCTCTGGTCATCATGATTTACAAATCAGAAGGCTTAAAATGTGAAAGTAAAGAGCAATGTTGTAGCTGATACACGGAGCTCCTTGTCAGCATGGTGTGCAGTAACAGGCAGTCTGCAACCAAGTATGGTGGACATGAGATTAGGAGAACAAGAAGGATCATGGTAACATTGTTTTCTTTCTCCTCCTCGTCTCTGTATACATTTAGGTTTTCCATTGTTAGATCCTGTATGAAGACATTTCCTTTTTGTCTATTTCCTGAAATTCTCCACCACTATGAGATTTATGATGACTTCAGCAATGCATTCAGTATACAGCACAGATGCACCAACCAAATGGAAGACCATAATACAGTATACAGAAATCAGTAGAGAAGCCTGAAGGAATCCTGGGACCAGGGAGGAGATCTTGGTCTTCAGGAGGATGAAGAACTTCCAGTTGTAGCAAGGTCTACAAGGTAACAAGGTCTGGGGCCTGTGTCACCCATTAGGAAGGTTCAGCCAAGTCTACTGGGCATAAGGTGGAGTGAAGACTAAAACTCAAAGTCAATACAAGGGCACAGGTGTTCTTCTTATTCTTCTTCTAAAGTATTCTAACTTATCCTCCAACATCCCGGCAGAGCACAGTGCTACTTGGGTTGAGACTGTCACAGCATCCTGCTCTCTGCTACTCTGCTTCTCGTGTCATTCAGCACAACTCATCCAACACAACTATCTCCTACACTACACTTTTACTACAGATGTGGTCGTTATATTGTCAAGTATTTATTGGGAACTTTTGTCAAGTGTGTTTATCCAGAGAAACATCATACTTGTGATTCTGTGTTACCTGCTGCACATTTACAAATAGTAAACCGGCTTAACTATACTTAAGAGACTCTCTGATCCGGGAGGGTCACTACAGCACTCTGGCCATCCCAGATATTACCCCAAGGGACCCGGTAGCAACCCGGCAGGACACTGACCACAGGGGAAAAGGGTACAACCAGCCTTATAAAATAAAAGCAGGCGTGTAGTAATGAGCGAGTACTAAAATGCTCGAGATGAATATCTCCCGATATTAGAGTGCTCGTTTCGAGAAACAAACCCCATTGAAGTCAATGGGAAACTCGAACATTTTTGCAGGGGACCCAAGTTCGGTAGAGGGAAGGTCATGTAAAAACCTGTCAACCTCAGAAAATGATGGAAACACAACAGAAATGCACAGGAAACAGCAGGGGCAGAATGAATTGATGCCTCTGAGGCTGCCTAATCACACCAGTATGCCAAATTCTGGGCAACTGCTTGGTTAAAACAGAGGTAGGCATATGAACCACCCAAAAACTCAGCCTGACACAGCATTGCAATGAGAACACAGAGAACCATTAAAACAGAGGTAGCATATGATTAAACACCCAAAAACTTTGCCTGACACAGCATGGCAGTGAGGACACAGAGAACCATTAAAAACAGAGGTAACATATGAACCACCCCAAAATTTAGCCTGACACAGCATGGGGGTGAGGACAGAGTGACCAAGGTAGAAGCAGTAGCCAGTTAGCCTCCCAAAAATTAGACCAGACACAGCATGGCAGTGAGCACACAGAGAACCATTAAAAGTGAGTGAGGAAGCAAGTGAGCCTGCCAAAAATTAGGCCAGACACAGCATGGCAGTGAGCACACAGAGAACCATTAAAAGTGAGTGAGGAAGCAAGTGAGCCTCCCAAAAAATTGGAGTGAGGCCAGGGGATGGGATTTATAGTGGACACGGACCAGGTGCTGACAGCTAACTGGCTAGGCCAGCTGTCAGTCACCATCAAGGGTACACCTGAAACCGATCGACCAGGGGTGGTGATGCCCTGGCCGCAGCTACACAAAAAAAAAAGATAACACAGCTGGCTGGTTGCCGGGGACGCGATCGTTGGGCCCCCAGCAACCAGTCCCGCTCCTCCGCAGATGTAATGACGTCAGAGTCTGGCAGTCAGGACACAGAACCATTAAAAGTGAGTGAGGTAGCAAGTGAGCCTCCCAAAAATTAGGCCAGACACAGCATGGCAGCGTGCACACAGAGAACCATTAAAAGTGAGTGAGGGAGCAAGTGAGCTCCGAAAAATTAGGCCAGACACAGCATGGCATTGAGGGAACAGGGAACCATTAAAAGTGAGTGAGGAAGCAAGTGAGCCTCCCAAAAATGAGGCCCGACATAGCATGGCATTGAGGACATAGAGAACCATTAAATGTGAGTGAGGAAGCAAGTGAGTCTCCCAAAAATTAGGCCAGACACAGCATGGCAGTGAGTACACAGAGAACCATTAAAAGTGAGTGAGGAAGCAAGTGAGCCTCCCAAAAAATTGGAGTGAGGCCAGGGTCAGGGATTTATAGTAGACACGAACTTAGGTGCTGACAGCTAACTGGCTAGGCCAGGGTACAACTGGGTACACCTGATGTCGATCGACCGGGGGTGGTGAGGCTCTGGCCGCGGCTACACAAAAAATTATAACACAGCTGGCTGGTTTCCGGGGACGAGATCGGCGGGCAACCAGTCCCGCTCCTCCACAGACGTAGTGACGTCAGAGCATGGCAGTGAGGACACAGAGAACCATCAAAAGTGAGGTAGCGAGTTAGCCTCCAAAAAATTAGGACAGATACAGGATGGCGGAAGAAGACTTGGCTGTTGGCTGAAAATTGTAGGAGGAGGAGAGGAGATACCAAGAATCTTCATGTTGAGCTGCTTTCCCCGGGTGGACAGTTGAATTCAGGTGAAATCCAGGCTTTGTTCATTTTTATAAACGTCAGCCTGTCAGCGCTGTCAGTTGACAGGCGGGTGTGCTTATCAGTGATGATGGCACCAGCTGCACTGAAGACCCGCTCTGACAACATGCTAGCGGCAGTGCAGCCCAGCACCTCCAAGGAGTAAAGCGCCGGTTCGGGCCACGTATCCGTTTTTGCAACCCAGTAGTTGTATGTAGCAGAGTCATCGGGAAGGACGTTGGTATGGTCAGCAAGGTACTTCCTCACCATCTTCCTGAAGGCATCCCCCCTACTCTGTCTAGACTGGGGACGGTTGACATAGTCTTGCTGGGGTGCCATGAAACTGTCAAAGGCCTTGGAGAGTGTTCCTCTGCCCCTTGACAAGCTGCCTGCTCCACCCCTCCTCTCCCCCGCTTTTTGGAGCACAGAACTACGTCCTCTGGCGCTGGTGGTGTCAGATGGGAAGTACATTTTCAGCCTCTGCACCAGGGCCTGTTGATATTGATTCACTCTCATACTGCGTTCCTCGGCAGGAATGAGAGCGGCAAAGTTCTGTTTGTACCGAGGGTCCAGGAGGGTGAACACCTAGTAATCGGTGTTGTCAAAAAATATTTTAACCCAAGGACACCGGAATGACAGCCTAACATAAAGTCAGCCATGTGCGCCAGAGTACCAACACACAAGAACTCCCTCTCTTCAATAGGCTCAATTTCCTCCTTCTCCTCCACCAATTCTTCCTCTTCAGGCCATACACGCTCAACACGTAGGATTAAGCATGGGTACGCTCTTCAGTCGCGGCAGCAGTCTGCTCCTCTTCCTCCTTTTCTTCATCCTCCTCATCCTCTACTCCGTGGGGAGAAACTGACGTCAGGGTGGTCTGGCTATCTAGCGGCAGATGTTCTTCACCCGTCTCCTGAGACGAATGTAAAGTCTCAGACTTCAGGCTGAGCAGGGAGGTTTGAAACAGACACAGCAGCGGGATGGTGAGGCTTATGATGGCAGCATCTATCTGTGTTGACTTCTCATTGTAGATTTGAGGTAGCTGACTGACCTGACTACCACTTCTTACCGAAGTTGACATCTGGCATTCCACAATGGCTCTGCGTTGCTGGAAAACCCTGGCTACCATATGGAAGGTGGGCAAGTCGCACAATAGTCTGTGAGCCGGCAGTTGCAAGCGCCTTTGCACTGCCCTAAGGGTGGCAGCATCCGTGGATGACTTGCGGAAATGCGCACAGATGCGCCGCACCTTGGTGAGCAAGTCAGCCAAATTGGGGTAGGTCTTAAGGAACCGCTGCACCACTAGGTTGAACACGTAGGCCAGGCATGGTACATGTGTGAGGCTGCCGAGTTACAGAGCCGCCACCAGTTTCCGCCCGTTGTCACACACAACCATTCCTGGTTTGAGGCTCAGTTAATCTGTCTGTGCCGTGATGCCCTGCAACAGTTTGCCTCTTGTCGCTTAAGCTCAGCAGTTGCAACACTGCCTGTTGGCGCTTACCCACCGCAGTGCTGATGCAGCTAGCGCTACAAAATGGAGAAGACGTGCTCATGGAGGGTAATAGAGAGGGGGAGGAAGAAGAGGAAGAGAAAGAATTATACAAATCATGAGAGACTACACCCGAGGTAGGCCCTGTAATCCTCAGTGTGGGCAGCACATGAGTGGAACCAGGGTCAGACTCTGTCCCGGCCTCCACCATGTTGACCCAATGTGCCGTCAGGGAGATAAAGTGTCACTGCCTGCCAGCACTTGTCCACGTGTCCGTGTTTAGGTGGACCTTGTCACTGACCGCGTTGGTCAGGGCACAGATGATGTTATCCGACACGTGCTGGTGAAGGGCTGGGACGGCACACCGTGAAAAGTAGTGGCTGCTTGGGACAGAATACCGAGGGACAGCCACTGCCATGAGGTTCCTAAAAGCCTCTGTCTCTACCAGCTGATAGGGCAGCATCTCCAGGCTCAGCAGTTTGCTCATGTGCAAATTTAAGGCTTGTGCATGCGGGTGAGTGGCAGTGTATTTCCGCTTCCGTTCAAAGCTTAGCTGCAGGGACAGTTGAACGCTGCGCTTGGACACCTTGCTGGACGGTGTGGAGCATACTGGAAGTGAAGGGGTGCGTGTAGGACTGGAGGCGCTTGTGCCTGGGGCCTGGGTGGGGGGGACTGACAGAGCCAGCACGTGACACAGGGGAAGGAGCAGGGGTGCGACTTTAACTGACTAAATGGTCTTGGTTCCACTAAGTGGTGTGTTATGCACTCATATGCCTGCGCATGCTGGTAGTGGTTAGGCTGGTAGTGGTGACTCCCCTGCTGATCCTTGAGTGGCACACGTTGCACACTACAGTCCGTCGGTCATCCGCACTTTCTTTAAAAAACCTCCAGACTTGGGAACATCTAGGCCTCCGGGAAACAGTTACTGATCTACTCTTTGTGCCCCTGCTTCTCCCTCTGCCAACCCCTCTTCCTCTTTCAACCGGTACTGTGGGTGAACTTGCCTCCCCCTCAGAAGCAATGTCTTCAATAGGCTTATCCACCAAGCTCGGCTCAGTCACCTCGTCCTCATCCACCAGCTCTTCCTCCAATTCCTCACTCTGCTCCCCACTTTGAGTTACATCCATGACAACAACCTCACTGTCTAACAACCAGGTCTCATCGTCATCATCAGACATCTCTCCCAAACCCCGCTTGCAAGTCCCCACTCTCATCACCCACTGACTGCGTGAGCTGCATAGTTTGGGCATCAGGACAGATCGACTGCTCCGGTTGCTCGGACTCAGGGAAGGGTCCAGAAAAAAGTTCATGGGAACATGGTGGTGGTGGATCTGAATCCCTTCTTTCCCTGGAGGGGCCAGGCTGTGGGGAAGGAGGCGGAACTAATGGAGCAAGGGTTCCACTCCCTTGGGTAGCGTGGGTGGACTGCGTCGAAGACTGGGTGGTGGATAAGTTACTGGACACATTATCCGCTATCCACGTGATCACCTGTTCATGCTGCTGCGGTTTCAATAGTGGTGTACCCTGACACCCCTTAAGTTGCATGAAGAAGCTAGGGAGTGAACGTCAACGGGTGCTGCTGTGTCATCCTGCCCTGAACCACGGCCACTTGGAACCCCACGCCCACGCCCTTGTCCTCGATCCTTATCCCTGGGGTTCACCATTTTATGGAAACTGCACAGTATGGAGCTTAGATATGCCTTGAGTAAGACATACAGAAATCAGAAAATATACTAGTGGTCCAACTAGTTTTTAGTGGGCTGTTGCATACTATCTGATGTTGGCTGCAACTATACATACTCTGTGACACCCCCTTTACACTGAACAAGCAGTAGTGAACTTAGATATGCCTTGCGTAAGAAATACAGAAATCAGAAAATATACTAGTGGTCCCACAAGTTTTTGGAAGGCTGTGATATACAATCTGTTGGTGGCTGCACCTATACACACTCCGTGACACCCCATTTACACTGTGGAAGCAATAGTGAACTTAGATATGCCTTGTGTAAAAAATACAGAAATCTGAAAATATAGTAGAGTTCCCAATAAAATAGTACTGAGCACTTCTTAGGGGTCTGTGTGCAACACCTAATGTCCCCTTTCTGCCAGCAGCCGATCACCACAGTGTGCTGCTGAAATCGTGGTAGCTACACTGCAAGTCCCAGCCAGCAATCTGTAGTTATACAATTTAAAAACGATTTAAAGCCCTTACAAGAGCTGTTTGGTTGTTTCGCTAGTTTTCTATGCCTACTGGAACGCAAATCCCCTCCTTAACACTCTCCCTGACCAGCAGCAGCTCTGTCCCTATTCTCTTCCAGCTAACATGTGAGCCGAGCCTTGGCGGACGAGATTTTTATATGGCAGGGTCATCTGATCTGGCCAACCCATCGCTGCTATCGACATGTATGGGTCCCATGTGATCGCAGGATGTACCAAAGAGTCTCCTGCATGTTTATTGTCTGAGAAAAAGCGCGCAAACTTACAGGAAACGGATGATGAGATTTTCGCGAGTATCGCGAGATGCTCGTCCAAGTAACGAGTACCATCGAGTACCCTAATACTTGAACGAGTACCAAGCTCAGACAAGCATGTTCGCTCAACACTAGACATAATATAGCAGATATACCGATAGTTTCACCGTGTTAGATTAGCAGGTTGGGGAAAGGGTTTACACACTAGCTAGGATTGTGCAGGGGGAGAGGGTACATACCTTAAAGCACAGCTCACAGAGGCTGCAAATAAAAAATATAGTAGAGGGCCCTCTAGCTTTTAGGGGGCTGTGGGATACAATCTGTTGGTGGCTTTACCTATACACACTCTGTGACGACCCCTTTACACTGAACAAGCAGTAGTGAACTTAGATATGCCTTGCGTAAGAAATACAGAAATCAGGAAATATAATAGTGGGCCCACTAGTTTTTAGGGGGCTGTGGGATACAATCTGTTGGTGGCTGCATCTATACACACTCTGTGACACCCCCTTTACACTGAACAAGCAGTAGTGAACTTAGATATGCCTTGCGTAAGAAATACAGAAATCAGGAAATATAATAGTGGGCCCACTAGTTTTTAGGGGGCTGTGGGATACAATCTGGTGGTGGCTGCACCTATACACACTCTGTGAATCTTTTATTTGAAAATCAATAACAGTATTTATAAAACATTTACATATTCACAATAAATTAGAAAATCAAACAACTTCTTCCCCCATTAAACAAAAGCTAAAGCGTGGATATGTCTCCAGAACACATTGGCAGAATTCATCTTTTTATCAGTCTCATATACCCTCTGTAGAGATTTCTTAATGTTCTGGATGACCCTATTTACAGACAGCTCCTCTCTACTCATCGCCAGGCGACATCGGGCCCCCCATAGATAATAAACACACACACCATTTATGACATACAAAGTACTCTTATTAAATATGTTGAGAGCATCCGGGAACTGACCATACATTATCATAACATATGTTTGCTCTCTAAGATGCAAGAGTTGTAACTCACAGGACAATGCGGCCCAGACCTGTTTAGTAAACACACAGTCACATACCAAGTGCTCCATGGTCTCTATCTCCGGGCCACACTCTTCCCGTGGACAGGACCGATCAGTAATATTACTACTTTTTACATTGGACTTTACATACATCTTGCCATGAAACCCTAACCACAGCACATCCTTCATATGTCGGGGCAATCTGTAGTCCTCCATGACCTTCACTGCCTTCCTGATGTCTGTACTAGGTGCGTTCCTTAGCTGTACTGCCACACTATATGCACAGCTCATTATGGAGTTGTACAACTGTTTCCTGCTGACAGATTTTATATCATCATATGTTATCTTCCACTTTATCAGCCTCTTAATGGTGTGTATGCCGTACCATGTAACTCTATTACTGAACCGCCCAGAAACTCTCTTAATAGGGTCACCAACTGACCATACTGACAAGAACTGACCAATCTGACACCTGAACAGATGTGCCCACTGTTCTGTCTCTGGACACTTTACAAAAGACAAATTCTTATACAGAAAAAGTAAATTAAAAAAGAGCTCCGGGCACAGCATGCCCAAGCCTCCATCCTTACGGGACAAATAGGTTACATTCCTCCTAATTATATTCATCCTATTACCCCAAAGTAAATGGAAGAAGCTATTAGAGAGTCGTGGGACTATCTGGAACTGGGAAGACAACACTAATATAAACAAGCAGAAACCTTTTTATAAGGAGGATCTTTTCATGGAAGGAGAGTTTCCACAAAAGCCGTCTCTTCACTTTTTCCTCACACAGGATGATCTTCTCCTCCCAATTGACCTTTCCCTCATCATCTCCTCCAAACACAACACGTAAGATCTTAATTTTTCACTATATTAAAGGGCACCTGAAAGGCGTCTCTCTCCTCACCCATCCACAAGGCCTCACTCTTCTCCATGTTTACTGCTGACCCAGATACCCGCTCAGAAGCCGCAATCTCCTGCTGTAACACTGCACAGCCATAACCAGAGGAGATGAATAACGTCACATCGTCGGCATACGCACAAAGCTTTACTTCCTCAACATTACTGCCCAGATGACACTTGATACCAGCAAAATCACCATTCATCTCCACTTTCCTCAATAATGGGTCTAAACTAAGGACATACAGCAAAGGACTGAGGGGACAGCCTTGCCGCACTCCTGACCGCACTCTGAACGGCTCACCAAAATTAACCAGAGGTCTACCCATCGCATCCTTGTACAAAATATAAATCCACTCTACAAATGTGGCTGTAACCCCATATGCCAACAACACCTTGTACAGATATGAGTGATGGACTCTATCGAAGGCCTTACTCTGATCCAGCCCCACTATGTATGTGCCTACTGCCTGCATCTTACTGTAGGCCAAGACTTCTCTGACCAGTAAGAGACAGTCCTCTATAGAGCGTCCTCTCACCCCACACCTCTGACTACCAACCAGCAAGTCATCTGCCACTTCACTTAGCCTATAGTATAGAATCTTAGCCAAAATCTTGTAGTCCGTATTTAATAAAGACAATGGCCGCCAATTCTTTAGGTCCCTCAAATCACCTTTCTTAGCTAGCAGAACTAAGATGGAACATGACTGGGATTGGAGCAGCTTTCTAAAGGCAAATATGTCATTATAGATCTTCACAAGATCTGGCACCAACAGGTCCTTGAATTCCTTATAGAACTCGCTAGTTAGCCCGTCCAAACCGGGACTTTTCTTGGTTTTTAATGAATCTATACTTCTGATAACCTCATCCTCTATGATGGGCAGGGACATGTTTTCTGCCTGTATGGTATCTAGTTGTGGTAAGTTAATGCTCTGCAGAAAAGTGTCTATGTCTTTATCACTGATCTCAGCCTCAGTATATAGATTTCTATAGTAAGCGTTGATGATATTGTGAATCTCAACTTTTTTCCTTTGCTCTACTCCATCTGCGTCAAAAAGACTAATCAGGAGCTTCCTAGAAACTCGTTTACTGGGCCTATTCCACGGCCCGATGATCGTTGAGCGAGGGCTGCAAGGACATCGTTACCGACATCCTTGCAGCCCCTGCAGCATCATAAATTACCTGTCCGGGCTTCTTCACCGCGCTGTCTTCATCCCCGGGTCCCGCGCGCTCTATCTTCAGAATGGCCGGTCAGCTGACAGGCCACACTCAGCCAATCACAGGCCGCGGCGATCCCGGCCTGTGATTGGCTGAGCGCTCTGTCAGCTGACCGTCCATTCTGAAGATAAAGCGTGCGGGACCCGGGGATGAAGACAGAGAGGAGAAGAAGCATATATATATATAATGTTCCTTATGTCTCTGGCTGTGGCTTATCCCTCCAAGAACAAAGGAATCTGGCACAAAAATCCAACATGCCTAACTCTTCCCTCCATTGACATCACCGGTCAGAGGAGAATCAGGAGGCCACCATACACATTATACTATAAGCCAAATAGGCCGCAGGCAGAAGGTTCAGAGGACTTTAATATAAGATGTATGGGCACATTAAAAAGAATGTACCATTCTCTTTAAGTGTGGCACATGAAAAGAACGGCGCCAGTGTGGGGAAGGCGATACCTTTCCCGCTCAGCGTGCTGGTCTATTACCGATCAACAGTACGGGCTAAAGCACTGGAGACGGGTCGAAGATACATTCCCTTTAAGTTACTAAAACATTTCTGTAGTCTTCCTTATTTACAATGCAGAAAGCTAAAAATGGGAAAAGGTGAAGAGCAACATTGTAGCTGAGAACTAAATATCTTATTGGATTTAGTTCTTGGGGTAATGTACTTGAGTAGAGGAAATTGACAAGTAAGGATAGATAGATAGATAGATAGATAGATAGATAGATAGACAGATCGGAGATAGATAGATAGATAGATAGATAGATAGATAGATAGACAGATCGGAGATAGATAGATAGATAATAGATAGATAGATAGATAGATAGATAGATAGATAGATAGATAGATAGATAGTAAATCAAAAACTCGCAGCACTCAGGTAACTTGTGTATGGGTGCCAGCTGTCCCACCTCGGTCCAACCGGTGGAATAGATAAACTAAACTTTCAAAACGACTGCAGCACTCCAGAAATGTGATCCGTGCAAAGATTTTATTGGCTCATAACAACAAACAGCGACGTTTCAGACCCTATTGACGGGTCTGAAACGTCGCTGTTTGTTGTTATGAGCCAATAAAATCTTTGCACGGATCACATTTCTGGAGTGCTGCAGTCGTTTTGAAAGTTTAGATAGATAGATAGATAGATAGATAGATAGATAGATAATAGATAGATAGATAGATAGATAGATTAATAGATAGATAGATAGATAGATAGATAGATAGGAGATATATAGATAGATCGATACATAATAGATAGATAGATAGATAGATAGATAGATAGATAGATAGATAGAAAGATAGATAGATAGATAGATAGAAGATAGATAGATAGATAGATAGATAGATAGATAGATAGATAGAGATATTCACAAATATAGTCTGCAGCACTGAAAAATTACCTGTGAAAAAAAGGAGTGATTTATTCCATAAACCAAACAAATTCAAAGGCGACAAAGTAATGCGGCATGTGCTGCAGACTATATTTGTGAAGATTTATCAGCCCATGGTCAGGGCAATCTGCTGGCACCTACCTGCAACATTTCTGAGTGGTGCTGCTTGGCTGTCTTTATGATAGATAGATAGATAGATAGATAGATAGATAGATAGATAGATAGATAGATAGGAGATAGATAGATAGATAGATAGATAGATAGATAGATAGATAGGAGATAGATAGATAGATAGATAGATAGATAGATAGGAGATAGATAGATAGATAGATAGGAGATAGATAGATAGATAGATAGATAGATAGATAGACAAGGATAACCAAGCAGCACTTCTTCAGTGAAAAAATAACAGTGGTGTTTATTTCATTTCAAGCATGTGCTTTGATTGAAATAAACACCACTGTTATTTTTTCACTGAAGAAGTGCTGCTAGGTCATCCTCGTCTATCTAGTGGATCTATGGTCTATGGTCCTTACCAGCTGACAACACCTCTACACTAAGTTGTGCTGCTTTCTTCCTAAGACTAGATAGATAGATAGATAGATAGATAGATAGATAGATAGATAGATAGATAGATAGATAGATAGAATTCCTATCCTTCAGCACAACAGGTAGGAACATAGAACAGGGAGATACATGTGGATTTTAATTCACTGTTGGAAAAAATAATATAGAGTGAATGGAGAGATGTTGGGATGCATGCTACAATTGCATAGATAGCATTTTCAGCTAAATTGAAGGTCACAGGGGTAGCTGCATAAATTGTGACACAAAAGTATAATATCTGTAACACCAAGAAGAAGCTCATACTCTTCACAGCACTGAAATGAGCCTCTAAGTTTGGGCCTCGAAAACCGGACCCGGAGCTCCTCATCCGTCTGGTGTGCATCCACAGAGAGTGAAGTAACAGGCAGTCTGCAATGAGAAATATTAGGAATGGTGGACATGAGGTTAGGAGCAGAAGCAGGAACACGAAAACATTGTTTTTATCTTCCTCTGTTCCGGATACAGTCATGTTTTCCATTGTTAGATTCTGTATCTGCTTTTCATAGATGCCCAAACCAAATGGAAGACCAGAAGCTACAGAAATCATCAGAGAAGCCAGAAGGAACCATGGGACCAGGGTGGAGATCTTGTTCTTCAGAAAGATGAAGAACTTCCAGTTGTAGCTTGTAATCTTCACACAGTAAAAGACACAGAGGACGGTGGCGAACCAGAGATTGGTAAAATGCAGAATCATTATGACCACCGGTATTCTAGACCCAACCCGAGTGAGATTATTCTCTGGATCGAATAGAGGTGAAAGGTAAACCAAAAAAGAAATGAAGAGGAATAAGCATCTGGAAGTAGACAAACAGCTCAGGATTTTATCCCCAATAGGAAGAGATTTCATTGTTTTCCATTTCATGAAATTGGCCGCCACGATGATGAGATTTATGATGACTCCAGCAATGCATTCAGTATACAGCACATACAGGAGAGCAAGTTCTATTGTATCCATCGTAATCTTTCTTTAGAGATAGATCTAGTGACCGGTCTGCAGGGTGGAAGCCTTTGAGTAATGCTCCAGGTATATCTCTTCTTTATACAGATTTCATGTCTTTTTCTCATGTAAATGTGTTCACCTGCATGCAAATCTCTCAGGCAGGAGTACTATGAAAACTATCTGCAGTGTTAAACAAGGGCGTCCCTACAACTGGCATCTGGGACACAAGCCTAGTGCCTCGGATCTCTTTGTAGGAAATTCCAAACTTTATTGAGATATTCACTTATTTCTGCAGGTTTTTAACATTTGGAGGGGATCTCAGCCCTCAGACCCTCATTACATAACATGGCTCATATGTCTCTATGATATATCTCAGATATTCTGAAATAACGTAATACATAACAGATACATCATGACATAATGTATAAGACCTTGACCCTTTCTCCTTTGCAATACTGTCCAGTTGTAACCCCTTTGCTCTCAGTACACCTTCCATAACTGTTATCTCTCCAGGCCTTTCCATACTCATGAATGTTTATCACAGCCTAGCATTAATGTGTTCTTTAAAGTGTCACTGTTGTGAATATTTTTTTTTGCAGAAATCAATAGTCCAGGCGATTTTAAGAAACTTTGTAATTGGGTTTATTAGCCGAAAAATGCATTTTTATCATGAAAAAGCAGTTTGAAACTCTCCCCCCTGTCTTCATTGTTCTCCTATGAAGAGAGCTAAATAAAAGACCAAAACAGGCCAACAAAGAGTTAATCTACAAATACCTCACCCTTTATCTTTAGAGACTTTCAGTCCGAAAGCCGCTAACTCCAGTGCGATGCCTGCGATCCCGGGAGCGTAGTTGCGCTCCCGGGAATCTGCGGGCAGGATCTTCCAGGGAATTCAAGATACATTCCCTGGAAATCCAGGGAATGTATCTTGAATTCCCTGGAAGATCCTGCCCGCAGATTCCCAGGAGCGCAACTACGCTCCCGGGATCGCAGGCATCCCAGGCATTGTAATTGAGAGAAGACGCCGTCGGGCCAAAAGTCCGACGGTTCGCTCATCTCTATTTATCTCCTCTGACAGTCAGCACTGACCTCTTTGAGCTCTGATTACAGCTTCTCCCAGCTCTGTGCCTGTAATCCTCTGTTATCTGCTTTCTGCTGTCGGCTGACTCCCCCCCCCCTCCCCTTTCCCTAGAACAGACTGGGTTCGTCTGATGCAACAAGTCATAATTTCCAGATTTTTTGCAGTGGATGGAAAAGAGGAGGGAGGGGTGACCTGGGAAAAGGCTTTTTAAATGCAGATAGTGGCATATTTGGCTAATAAACCCTATTACAAAGTTTCCTAAAATCGCCTGGACTATTTCTGCAAAAAAAAAAAAAAAAAAAAAACACGACAGTAACTCTTTAAATATCTGATAGAGGCTTGTCTTTCAGAAAACAAAAGGAGCGGGAAGAGAAAATCGAATACTTTCCCCCCAATCGACATCCCCTGTCAGTGTAGAGTCAGGAGGCCAACTTTAATTCACAGATCCATGTGACATACAAATAAACAATAACCCTTTATTAGAGATGAGCGAACCAGGTCCGGGTTCGAGTCCATCCGAACCCAATCCTTCGGCGTTTGATTAGCGGGGGCTGCTGAACTTGGATAAAGCTCTAAGGTTGTCTGAAAAACATGGATATAGCCATTGACTTTATCCATGTTTTCCACATAGCCTTAGGGCTTTATCCAAGTTCAGCAGCCACCGCTAATCAAATGCCGAAAGTTCGGGTTCGGATGGACTTGAGCATGCTCGAGGTTCGCTCATCTCTACCCTTTACATACTTCAGCCTTGCAGCATCTGAATACACATATCTAATATAGCGACATCTAGTGGCAAAACTTTATCATTACCATCACCACTGACTAACAATAAGTACAGACTTTTACGAAGGGTGTAACAAATAGCAACACCAGTGGTGGGATACCACAGATAGATAGATAGATAGATAGATAGATAGATAGAGGCCAAGATTGCCTCGGTCTAAGGCTGTGACAGAGGGTACACCCTGCCATGAGGAGGGGTAGTACCAGGCATCAAGACGATGGGGCAGTCATATGGCCGCTTCAGTGGAAGTGTCTCTGCCTGTCTTTTACAGAAAACATCCGCAATAAAAAAAAGGTACCATTGATAGCAGGGATGACAGCTTCTGCTGTTCTAGGAAAGGATCCTCTATGTCCATCCATGTAAGAACCAAGAACCAAGCTGTAGAAGCGCGCATGCGCGTGAAACAGCTGTTACCTGGTCTGGTGGGTGTCTGGCGTCCGTGTTAAGCCCGATGTGTCCAGCACTTTTTATGCATGTATAAAGTTGAAATAAAGAAAGAAGATCACGCTATATGGTGAGTGCCCTCATCTTTCCTCTTTGCTTGGATGTTAGAAATCGCTGTGTATTCCATTCAGTAGTGAGCACCACCTAGTGATCCACTCTCCTATCCCAATCCACTCGTGGGATCCTACATCAGAAGCCGTAATAGAGCAGTGCTGGTGACTGTGTTTCTCTCTGACAGGGCATCCATGTAAGAAACTTTCTGGCTGAGCATGCGTGTTTCCCCTCACTGTATGTGCTGTACAGATATCCCTCCGCACGGGGCCGGATCTACACTTAGCACTTGAGGAGCTGGGAGTCTGTTTAGCTTGTGCCTGTTTCCCTGGAGGATCTGTGTGGGGACTGCCAGGTAATATATACACTACAGAGAGCCCCCAGCTGCTTAGTTCCATGGCCCCAGCTGAAAGAGAATCCCCAGTTGCCAAATGCAGCATTCTCTAGCTTTCCCAGCATCTTGTACTCAGTATAATGGAGGTCACCCAGCTTTCCCAGCATCTTGTACTCAGTATAATGGAGGTCACCCAGCTTTCCCAGCATCTTGTACTCAGTATGATGGAGGTCACCCAGCTTTTCCAGATGTAATGGTAACTTGGTATAAATAGAGGTTGAGGAGCTGGAGAGCTGGTGTTGGGTCACCTCTGTGCACTTCTGAGTAGTAAGGCTCCCATCTATGCATGCAAAATAATAGTTAGGCCCCCTCTGTGCATCCATACAGTAGTTTGGTCCACTTTATGCCACCATATAGCAGTTATCCCCCTCTGCAACCATATAGTAAAAGGCCCCTCTGTGTACCCATATGTTGGTTAGTCCCCTCTGTGCGTCCATTCATTAGATAGGCTCCCAGTAGGTAGTACCCTCCCCCCTGCAGCTAACCCTCCCAGTAGATATCCCTTGTAGGAAGTTCCCCCAGTAAATGTTATGTCCCTGTAGGTAGTTGCTTGAAAATGGCAACGTGAGGTTGCCGTAACGTCGTGCCTTATGATGTGCTGCACTATGTTGTTTTAAATAAACCAACTCTTTTTTCACCATTAACCGTTGGAGTGCCGTGGATTATCTGCATGATAGATAGATAGATAGATAGATAGATAGATAGATAGATAGGAGATAGATAGATAGATAGATAGATAGATAGGAGATAGATAGATAGATAGATAGATAGATAGATAGATAGATAGATAGATAGGAGATAGATAGATAGATAGATAGGAGATAGATAGATAGGAGATAGATAGATAGATAGATAGATAGATAGATAGATAGATAGGAGATAGATAGATGTGATCTACTATCACCAACTGAGAAAGGTCTCCAAGACGAGCTAGTCATTCTGGAGAAATTCTGCACCTTGACTGTACCCATCATCCTTAAAAAGACCAACACAGTGGTGTTCCAGACAGGGGCGCCGCAATCATGAGGCGACCTGAGTCGTCTGCCTCAGGCGGCGCCACCAGCTGTCTTCATGGGGGCGGCATTCAGTGGCAGATTATAATATGAGCGGTTCGGGCGGCCGCCCACATTATAATCCGCCACTGATTGTACCATGTACCGGAGACCCCCCGCGCCCGGACAGCATCTGTAATGAGATGCTGGGAGCGGGGGAGACTGTATTCATAAGCGCCGCGCTGTAATGAATCAGCTGCGCGGTGCTGTTACTACAGTGCGGCGCTTATGAATACAGTCTCCCCCGCTCACAGCATCTCATTACAGATGCTGTCCGGGCGCGGGGGGACTCCGGTAAATGCATTCCACGTCCGTGATCCGTCAGGATCACGGAACGTGGGAATGCAGCCCCCCCGGCTGATGTGCGGCTGCCGGAGGTGTCCCGTCCTGTCCCCGGCAGCGCGCGCATCAGAGAGATCCCCGTGCGCCGGAAGTCACAGCCACAGGCGCACGGGGAGCTCTCTGATGCGCGCGCTGCCGGGGACAGGACGGGACACCCCGGGCAGCCGCACATCAGCCGGGACCAGACCAGAGAGGCTCGACGGGGGAACGGAGGGCAGGTGAGTTGTGTGCTGTTTTTTGTTTTATCTGCTGTGCAGGGGGGGGACCATATATAAGGGGGGGGGAGAGAGGGGGACCATCTATAAGGTAGGGGGGGAAGAGGGGGACGATCTATAAGGTAGGGGGGGAAGAGGGGGACGATCTATAAGGGGGGACCATCTATAAGGGAGGGGGAGAGGGAAGAGGGGGACCATCTATAGGGGGGGGGAAGGGGACCATCTATAAGGGAGGGGGGAAAGAGGGGGACCATCTATAAGGGGGGGACCATCTATAAGGGAGGGGGGAAAGAGGGGGACCATCTATAAGGGGGGGACCATCTATAAGGGGGGGGGGAGAGGAGGACCATCTATAAGGGGGGGGAAGAGGGGGACCATCTATAAGGGGGGGGGGGGAGAGGGGGACCATCTATAAGGGGGGGGGGAGAGGGGGACCATCTATAAGGGGGGGGAAGAGGGGGACCATCTATAAGGGAGGGGGAAAGAGGGGGACCATCTATAAGGGAGGGGGGAGAGGGGGACCATGTATAAGGGGGGGGAGGGGACCATCTATAAGGGAGAGGGGACCATCTATAAGGGAGGGGGAGAGGGGGACCATCTATAAGGGAGAGGGGACCATCTATAAGGGGGGGAAGAGGGGGACCATCTATAAGGGGGGGGGGGGGGGGGGGAGGGGGACCATCTATAAGGGGGGGAGAGAGGGAAGAGGGGGACCATCTATAAGGGGGGGGAGAGGGGGAAGAGGGGGACCATCTATAAGGGGGGGGGGGAAGAGGGGGACCATCTATAAGGGAGGGGAAAGAGGGGGACCATCTATAAGGGAGGGGGGAGAGGGGGACCATCTATAAGGGAGGGGGGAAAGAGGGGGACCATCTATAAGGTAGGGGGGGGGAAGAGGGGGACGATCTATAAGGGGGGACCATCTATAAGGGAGGGGGAGAGGGAAGAGGGGGACCATCTATAGGGGGGGGAAGGGGACCATCTATAAGGGAGGGGGGAAAGAGGGGGACCATCTATAAGGGGGGGCCATCTATAAGGGAGGGGGGAAAGAGGGGGACCATCTATAAGGGGGGGACCATCTATAAGGGAGGGGCGAGAGGGGGACTGTCTATAAGGGGGGGGGGGAAGAGGGGGACCATCTATAAGGGGGGGAAGAGGGGGACCATCTATAAGGGGGCATCTATAAGGGAGGGGGGAGAGGGGGACCATGTATAAGGGGGGGAGGGGGACCATCTATAAGGGAGAGGGGGACCATCTATAAGGGAGAGGGGACCATCTATAAGGGGGGGGAAGAGGGGGACCATCTATAAGGGGGGGGGGGGGAGAGGGGGACCATCTATAAGGGGGGGAGAGAGGGAAGAGGGGGACCATCTATAAGGGGGGGGAGAGGGGGACCATCTATAAGGGGGGGGGAGAGAGGGAAGAGGGGGACCATCTATAAGGGGGGGGAAGAGGGGGACCATCTATAAGGGAGGGGAAAGAGGGGGACCATCTATAAGGGAGGGGGGAGAGGGGGACCATCTATAAGGGAGGGGGGAGAGGGGGACCATCTATAAGGGAGGGGGGAGAGGGGGACCATCTATAAGGGGGGGGGGAGAGGGGGACCATCTATAAGGGGGGGGGGGGACCATCTATAAGGGGGGGAAGAGGGGGACCATCTATAAGGGGGGAAGAGGGGGACCATCTCCTAAAAGATCAGCACCCTCCTCTCCTGACATCCTCTGTGCTGCTGGGACCTCTCCTATAGGATTAGCACCCTCATCTCCTGACATCCTCTGTGCTGCTGGGACCTCTCCTATAGGATTAGCCCCCTCCTCTCCTGACATCCTCTGTGCTGCTGGGACCTCTCCTATAGGATTAGCCCCCTCCTCTCCTGACATCCTCTGTGCTGCTGGGACCTCTCCTATAAAGTCAGCCCCCTCCTCTCCTGACATCCTCTGTGCAGAAAGGGACCAAGCATTATGTTTATTGGGGACAGCAGTGGGGGGGGGGGGGGGGGGGGGGGGGGCAGTAGTGGATTATAATGTGGGCGGATTGACGGGGGGGGGGGGGGGGCGTCATTCTATAGTTCGCCTCGGGCAGCAGTGAGGCTAGAATCACCCCTGGTTCCAGAGAAGAAAGACAAAGTCAGCCGGGCCCCTTATCCTCACAGCACACGACCACTCTCTTACAGCCACTTGCAGCTACAGCTACTGTACCTGGGCCTGAGAATAGAGCAGACTGGTAGCTTCAAATCAGCCATCTAGACAAAACGTGTAAAACCTTTTACACCATCAGAAGATGACTCTACCACCTCAAGCCACCTATCGGGGTTTGACTTAAAATTTTTGACGCCATCATTGCACCAATCCTTCTGTATGGCAGTGATGTCTGTTTTAGGCTGGGTTCACACTACGTATATTTCAGGCCTCATAGCAACCAAAACCAGGAGTGGATTAAAAACACAGAAAGGATCTGTTCACACAATGTTGAAATTGAGTGGATGGCCCCCGTATAACGGTAAATAACTGCCATTATTTCAATACAACAGCCGTTGTTTTAAAATAACAGCAAATATTTGCCATTAAATGACGCCCATCCACTCAATTACAACATTATGTGAACAGATCCTTTCTGTGTTTTTAATCCACTCCTGGTTTTGGTTGCTATGAGGATCTGACTTGAGGACCAAATACAGCCTCAAATATACGTAGTGTGAACATAGCCTAAGACTGTATAATACTGGTAGACTATACTGTATGTCAGATGCTTTTTATTGGATGTGTCGCACAGGTACAGTATATCACTAGGTCAAAAGAGGAGTTTTGGGAATTATGGATTACTGCGTATACTTTTACTATGTAATCCAATCATGCAAACAGTATATCATGCACCACTACACTGACTGGCTATCAGACTGCTTACACTGTATAATAACCGTACTATACTGTATGGCAGATGCTTTTTCACCACTCAGGGATATTACTAGTGCTAAAAAGGACTTTTGGGTTGTTGTAGATTACTGACTATTACTGTCAAGAACCAATCGCACAGCACACACACAGATAGGACACAGACAGTGGATCCTAGCCTGAGCCCTGCCCACTGTCCCTATCTACTTACCATGGACTGCCCTAGGCAGCAGCGGGTGATTGGGCGACAGTCCCTTACCTGGGCAAGTGTGACTCAAAATGCAGAGAGACAAACACCATGAAGAATAGTCAACGGTCCAAAGTCACGACAGCCGGAAAACAGAATTACAAAATCAGCAAGCAACAACATTGTCAAAAGCCAGGCAAAATGTTTAGGGCGAAAAACAAGGAGAGTCAAGGAAAAGAGCAGAAGGTCAATACAACACAGCAAGCAAAGGTTTAAGGAGCATTGAGGCGGGCATAATAGACTGTGGAACTTTACCAACCTTAAACAACCCCTTACCTCCGAGATGGCCACAGCAGCCATTTTATTAACATAAAAACACAACATTAGCATACAGTGTTATAAACAATATATACAGTAAGAATATAAATTACAAAAACAATACCATCCCATACAACTTCCTACAATCACCAGACGGGAGGGGTCCTTGAGGCTCCCAACATTCAAACCACCATCTGCTCCACCCACTTTGCTCCACCCCCAGCCACCCACTTTGCTCCACCCATCTGCTCCACCCCCAGCCACCCCCTACTGGCTCGAGAACCTCATTTTAAAATGACTGGCAGATGGCTAAATAAAATGGGTAACACTGCACCCCGTGACACCACACTGACAGGAGCCCAAACTTCCACCAGATGACACAAGTACATCGGGGGATTACCTCCCATGCACCCCCTTTGCCAATTTTAAAGACCAGTCCCAAGGACCCCAGACTAACAACATCTGCTATGACAGAATAAGCCCCTTAACCCGCTAACCAAAGGGAGGGTGGGTGGGACTCTGCTCGCTTCTGCTCTCTCTTCCACTCTGACTCCATCTCTTCCCTCGCAATTCCCACTCACTAAACCCCTTTTTCCCTACTATTAACCTTGTCCTTGCTGTGGATCGTGTTCATACAAAGGCAAAAAAAAAAAAAAAAAAACATAACAAGCACAATCATTGCCAAAAGCACAGTCTCAGTCGAACCTTACCCACCTAGGACTGCACCAAGATCCTAACAGGTGAGCTCATAACAATTACTAGCTGCATATCAGTGTCAGTATTTCCTATAATACTTGTATAGTACTTGTTAAGAATATGTTTTTTTTTCTATCACACTGACAGATACTAGTATTGTAAAGGACTGGGTGTTTTTGAGAGCCAATCACTTATTTGCCTAACCCTAAAAAGCTTTACACCTGCTCTATCCCTGCTCCAGTAGCTCTCCCTATCAGCTAAAAGACTGCAAGAGAGCTGAGCATCAGGTGACCTGGCTCTATATACACCCGGGTGACCTGATGCGAACGGTCAATCACTTCTATGCAGCAGTCAACATAGGTCAGGCATAGCAGGATGTGCCAGCCCCTTCCCTGCATGTTTGTTGGATAACAAAAGCAGCAAACATACGCAGAGGAGACTTTTTGTATTACTCACGTGCCATGATGTGCTCATTTGAGTATAGAGTATTTTTGAGTACCCCAATACTTGAGTGAATACTGTACTTTAAAGTGTATGCTTGTTGATCTGTGGGGTCTCCAGTAGATGATGACCCATAGTGTTACAGTATCTTGTAGGCTAGCGACATCTTTGTGCTGATTTTTTGTTTATTGTTCGTTTTCTGAAAGTAACTTTCTACTCACATTTTCTTATCATTTAGCTGCTGCTTGTCATGTGACATAATATATCAGATATACTGATAGTTTCACCATGTTAGATTAGCAGGGAGCGGAAAAGGTTTAAATGCCAGCTAGGATTGTGCAGAAGAGTACAGTCTTTGAAGGACAGCTCACACAGGCTGTAGATAGATCAATTGTAGATATCAATCATCAATTTATTTTTAATTAAAGGGGTAGTGCAGTGCTAAACAATTATTCACTAAATAACACACATTACAAGGTTATACAACTTTGTAATGTATGTTATGTTAGTGAATGGCCACCTTCCCCGTGTTATTCGTGTGGACCCCCGCCCGCCATCTTGTGACAATGATGCCATCTGCGGCCGGCCGGCCGAACCACTCTGTCTGTCCCTATGTGCCGGCCGCCCTCTGCCGCATCATGAGCTGCTCAGCCGCAATTGGCTGAGCATAACTGTGGACGGCCAGCACTAGGGTGGAGCGGTTCGGCCGGCCTCCCGAAGATGACATCATTGTCACAAGATGGCGGACGGGGGTCAACATGAATCACGTGAGTATAGAGTTGTATAACTTTGTAATGTGTGTTATTTAGTGAATAATTGCTTACCGCGGCACTACCCCTTTAACAGTATGAAAAGTGAAAACACAGAAATTAAAACACACAATTTTTGGAGAAAGCCGTCAGGGAGGTTTATCCATCATTTTGGAGAACTAAGCCCAAATATTCTGTGGATGTCGCTGCCCAGATCCTTCTATTCATTTATGTAATCCCAGACAGAATGAGACAATACAGATAGAAATACAGTGGTACCTCGGTTCTCAAACTGCTTTAAACTCAAAGTGTATTTTCAAGGAAAGTTTGCTTTGCTTCTTAAACTCTTGCTCGGTTCTTAAACACTTTTCGGGCCCCCAGTCTTGAAGTACTCGGTATCTGAACGTTTTTTTTAGCGTGGATGGTGGGTTGTACCTGGTGAGTTTAGCACTGGTGAGGTTTCACATACAGTACAGGACTGTATAATACTGCTGGAGTGCATATACAGT